>NC_044996.1:124924474-125293247 GCF_008728515.1 Papio anubis
AGAGAGAGAGAGAGAGAGGGAGAGAGAGTGTGTGTCTTGGGCCACATCCCAGCCCTACAGGTCAAAATCTCTGGGGATGAGGTGCAGGAGTTTGTTTTATTAACCACCTCCCCAGGTAATTCCTATTTAGCCATAAGATGCACCTGGTCTGCAATGGGCAGAGCGGCATGTCTCAAAGAGTAGCTGTGCACCTTCTAACTCAGAATTGCCAAAGGAGCTTGATGACAGTGCAGATACCTTCCTTCTGTTGCTTGGGAAGGAGGCGAAGAGGTGGATGGAGTATAAAAAATAAGGAGACTGTATAAAATGGGAGATTGACATCACTTCAACTCCCACCTGGCAGGAGTAGATAAGGCCAATTCTCTTGTAATTGACAGCATGGAACGTCCCTCCTGCTGCCTGACCACCTGCACATCCTTCCTTCTCTTCCTCTCCCTGGCAACTGCCGCAGCCAAGGCTGCCCCTCAGGGGATGCTGAGAGCCGTGGTTAAAGAAGAGGGAGAGGAACTCAGAGAAATTGTGGAGTCAGGGAGAAAAATAAGGAAGGGCATGAGAATTACAAACAGCCATAGGCTTCTGTTTATATTGCAATTCAGTCCAGCGGAAATAAATAAATACCTATTTTGAGATCTGTACTTGCTGAAACAACAAGAATATATTATTCAGCCAAAAGAGTGCCTTCCAATTGCATTAAATTGTGTCTATGTGCAGATAAGGGTCCAGAAGGCTGTGAATCATATTAATCCCTAATTGGTAGAATTTAATGTTTTTCTTATTTCAGTATATTAATCTGTGCTATTTGAAAGTTTTACCCCAAGCATGGATTATTTTTATAATCAGAAGTAAATAATAAAGCCATTTTTCATTTAGAAGAAAACAAGAGGTCACAGTGCTAAAATGCTACGAGGACAGATTATGGAAGGATACAGCCCCTTTATTCAAGAAACTCACACACTCAGTGGTCAGAATCATGGATGTTTCCTGAGTTGCACGGACATGTAGTTATGTGGCCCCACAACAGATGTCCGGGTTGGGCTTGCCTACAGGGAGTGGCATTTGGTCCAAAAGTCCAAGATGGATTCCAAATGAATGCTATTGAGTGCAGATCTGACGAGGAGTGTAGTTTATTAAAGGAGGGGAACTTGTCAAGATTATTTAGTATAAATAAAGTTGATTTGGAGATAAATATATGGGTCTGAGGAATCTAGAAACAGCAGGTGTAATGCTACAGAAAGATAGTAATCTTGCAATTATAACAATGAGACGAGTCAATAACTTGGCTGGAAATTGAGCAAGTAAACCTGAGGCCTCCTTAAAGATAGAACCACTTCTTGTTGCCCTGGGACTTGCTCCTCGTGGTACTGAGATGATAATAGAATTGTCACATGCAAATGAATTAAATCATAACTAGGCATGGAACAATGATCTCTGTAGAAGTTTTGGAGGGCTTTGTACATTTGATAAAAGATGAGCTCAGGAAGGGAAGAATCTGAATTGAACAGGATCTGCTTACTTGGGAATTCTTTGAGTATTGTACACCTATGGTATCTTCTTCCACTGACTTTAGTCATGGTCATGGAAAATAATAAGCTAAATATTTGTGAGTTCATATTGTCTCAGTCTCCTGCTTAAAGCTTGGGAGAAAAAAAGAAAAACAGATAAAGCAACCTGGAGGGAGGTGGGGGGGAGTTACAATTGTAAATCACTGCTAGGATTTTGAAAGCTGGATCAGCAAAGCTACCTTAAATTCTAAGCTTCTCAACTTTCACTTATGCTGCCCACAACTAGAGTTGCTATTTTTTATATTTCCTGTATCTATCACTTTCTATTAGCTCAAGCTCTGGCAGGGAACACCAGTTCATTAAATGACAAATATGAACCTAAATACCAAAACACAAATGCTGAAACTGTTATGAGGCCCCTTCTTGACAGTGATGGATAAAGGCAGAAACAAGGGAGGAGTTTCTACTTGGGTGCTGCACAATACACCTTTGCCTTGGGCAATCTCAGGCACCTTAGGCAAGGACTTGGAGGAAAACCCTGACTTCGCCATCACACTTTCATTGAGTCAGTTTTCAATGTGCTATCTGTGCTATCTGCTGGGGATCAAGAAGATAAAAAGAGAAAGGTAACTTGGAAATGAGAATGGGATGGGAAAAGAGGAGAGAAAAGGGGAGGCTAGGTGGAGAAAAACGGTTATAATACAATGTCATGACCAGTGGGCCCTGTGGCCAGCTTGGGGTCATATTCTGTCTCCTGGAATTTCCATTGCTTTCACCTGTTGACAGCAGCTAGCACCTTGCTAGGGCAGTTACCAGCCTAAGGCTAATTTTACTACTAACAAAAGGTAGGATTTACTAGGTTCTCTGCAGTGACTTTGAAAACATCTGTGATAAAGCGTCAATAACTGAAATCAAAAGAAGCATCTCAAGGGAGGAGATGAGAAATCAGAAATAGGATATGAGAAACAGTCACTGACTTATTTGCCACCAGTGTTAATTATACATGAATGGTTTTTCAGTTTGAAAGAATGCTGCATTTAGGAAGCTTTAACTGATACTGATTATTTTTGTATCTTAGGGTCTCAGATCTACAACACCTGAACACCTCCCCTGAGGAAGCCTCGAGTTCAGTGCTAGCTCTGCAGTCAACATGAACCTAAAATATTACTACAGACAGGAATAGTTCTGGATCAAGATTCTGATCTTCTTTCCACTTTTTCAGACTCATCAGAAGAGGTGTCTAAAAAGATGCACAAAAAAAAAATTGTAAGTGGACCATTATTGCCTGAGGGTCTAAAGTTTTACCAGATGCTTTTTACAATGAAGTATATATAATGTACATGCTTGTGGAAAATGCTGGGTCTTAAACCCAACCTCTATTAACCCGATTATTGCTCATTAATCATGGCTAAAAATCTAGCATCAAGAATCATTGAGATCCTAGCTACTTAAAGGGTAATCCCTGGATCAACAGCATCAGCAGCATCCGAGAGCTTGTTGGAAATGCAGAATCTCAGGCAGACCTGCTGAACCAAAAATCTCAGTTTAACAAGACCCACAGGTGATTGGAATTTCCCTTTCACATTTGAGAAGCACTGCTCTAGATCCTCTCTCTTGAGGAGGTCATTTACGTCAGGTTCTATTCTTAATAGGAAACAGGTTGAGAAATAAAACAGGGCTACAAATACGAACCATAAAATGTGAAGTTTTTAGTGAATATTGAAAACAAGGCAGCAAAATGGCTGTTTATTAAACCTGACATATTCTGTACCGAGATCAAAAGGCAGGTGTTACAAGGACCAGAGCTCTAATTATGAAGTTGGCTATTTCAACACGACCAGCTACTGAACACTACATGCTTCCCCTTCATGCTTTTAATCTTTCCCATAAATGCCACATGGTTCTTTTGGCAGAATCAGCTCCCAGATTTGCAGTGGGAATTAGACAAGAACATTTTCTCCTTCCTTTCCTTTGAGATGCAGGGATGGGGGCTGGAGCAGGCAGCAGGGAGCACTTCTGAGGCCAGGAGTAAGCAAAACTAAAACCAGAAAAGGGGTGCCAAGATATGAATGCCAGAGGGAACATAAGGGCACAAAACTGCAAGAGGGGGAAGGAGGGTAACACATTACCAGGTGCCTGGGACCAGAGACATGCCAAGTGGTAGGGTCTTTTTAATTTTTATTTTATTTCTTAAAATGTATTTTTAATTAACAAATAAAACTTGTATTTATGGTATCTAACATGATGTTTTGGGACAGGTAGACACTGTGGAATGGCTAAATCCAGCTAATTTACATATGCATTGCCTCACATTTTTATTTTTTTGTGCTGAGAACACTTAAAATTTACTCTTAGCGATTTTCAAGAATATAATACATTGCTATTAATTATAATCACCGTGTTATACAATAGATCTCTTGAATTTATTCATCCTAAGTGAAATTTTGTATCCTTTGACCACCCCACTCCCAGTGCCCAGGCAACCAACATTCCACTGTCTGCTTCCATGAGTTAGACTTTTTTAGCTTCCACATATATGAGTGAGATCATGTGGTATTTGCCTTTCTGTGCTTGGCTTATTTCACTTAGCATAATGTCCTCCAGGTTCATGCATGTTGTCACAAATGACAGAAGTTCTTCTCTTTTTAAGGCTGAGTAATATTCCATTGTGTATATATACCACATTTTCTTTATCAGCTCATCTGTTGATAGCCATTTAGGTTGATTCTATATCTTGACTGTTGTGAATAGTGCTGCAACAAACATCAGAGGGGGTGCAGATATCTCTTTGACATACTGATTTCATTTCCTTTGTATATATACTGAGCAGTGGGATTACTGGATTGTATGGTATTTCTATTTTTAATTTTTTGAGGATCCTCCATACTGTTTTCCATGTAGCTGTACTAACTTACATTTCCAGGGGTATGGTCTTAATAAGGAACTAAGGGTGGGACTAAAGAGTTATCTTGAGGTAGGGTAGATAGCTCCTCTAGATTGAAGGCATCTTTTTTTATTTTTAGTGGCCAGTGCCTGGTACAGAGACCCAGCTAAAGAACCAGGGGAAGACTGGTTCATTCAACATGGGAGTGAAATTATGAAAGGTGTTAAGAGAAGTATGGAGATAAATTGGCTCAACATCTCTGCATAGGTTGATGGGTCTAAAAAGCTAAAGAGGGATGCAGTCTTACAAAGCATCATCGAGGATGGAGGATGCTATGCATAGAACCAGACTTCATCAAAACTTGAAACAGATATTTTGTTATCAGCATCCTATCTCTGCATTCTGACTTTCTTTCTCTCCTCCTGCTGCCTCCTCCAACCCACATTCAAACCCCTGGTGTGATCTGTCAATCAATTCCTTTAAGCCTATAGGTGGCAACCAATTGACTTGTTGTCCTCTTTTAAGGAAACTGAATGTGATTGTCTACTCTTTAAAGATTGAATAATCTTCTAGACCCAAATCAATGGTGCCCCCTGAAATTCCTCAAACCCACGTCAACAGACACCTGCTCCATCTATCCCAAAGACAGGTTCGTGTACATGACATTCTGAAGGTATAAGAAAAGAGAACTTCCATAACCAGATAGAGGGGCTAAAAGAGGTGGATGACCTCAAATGTTCAACCCTGAGTTCTCGAGAAAATCATAAAGACTGAGGCAAAGGAGATGGATCTTTACTAAATGCAGGGTTGTTATTTTAACAAAACACTTTAATAATACTGTAATTTTTCTTAGGCCTTATCTCAGATTTCTCTTTTATGGTTTTTAGTCCTTTCTTGTTTAGGATATGTAGAAGGTTTTCCAGATAAGTATCATACCTCCTTTTGTTCCTCTTGGACTCAAATGCCCAATGATTACCCCAATTGGTTCAAATGACCTGAAATCTAAGGGAACAGAATTGGCCAGAAACAAACCGATGGCCCACTGATTACCCCAATTGGTTCAAATGCCCTGAATTCTAAGGGAACAGAATTGGCCAGAAACAAACGTTCTAATATTCAAGAGCAGCAGGTGAATGGTTTGTTATCAATGCTAATTAGAATTCCATTTTCCTTATAGATCATATAGTTTAACTAATTGCATTGAACTATTAACTTGGAGAGAGGAGAAGGAGGAAGAAATACTACTCTCTTGTTGCTTTCCTAATATCTGTCATTTTCAAAAGGCTTGTTTGGCACACACAGATGATTCTGGTGTCAGTGCAAAACTGAACTCTGCAGCATATGTTGCCAAATGTTACAGCTCCCACTTAATGTTCGCCCTCTACATTACTTGTCAAATTAGACATGCTAGTAATATCCATAATTACATGTTGCAAGAAATGGAGCTGCAGTCTGAAGTGTTCTTAGATGCTAATTAGACTTCAGGGAAATCCCTACGAACAATGCATTCAAGCATCCTCTAACCTCTGGCTTGGAGGCCTGGCATAGGTTCTTTTGTAATGCCAACATTTTACCCATAATTTCTAAGTGTCTCTGATAATTTAGAATGCTTCTTAAAAGGAAAAATAGCAAAAAGCTAATCCCCAGGGGGTCTGAAGAACCATTTCCCAGTTTTAGCAAGATTATGTTGTGCTAATTCTATCTTTGCAGACTACAGCAAACAAGAAAGCTTAAGACCTGGGCTATACTCAAAAATTCACGAGCCTCAACTTCCTATCCAGTCTTTCTGAGACTCTGCTCCACCTATGTCCCTTCCCTCGTCCCAGTTGCTCCCATTAGTTGTCACTGTGGTCTCCTCCCTTATGCATTTAATCTATACATATTTATTGAACACGTATTGTATGCCTGGCACTGTACAAAGATGAATGACCCCTATTCTCAAGGCGGTCATGTAAAATGAAGTACACTGATACATGGAGAAATTATTCTAAACCATGAAGTAACTGCAATGGTGGTGAGACAGAAGTACTGTGGAGGAGAACTGTATTAGTCCATTTTCATGCTGCTGATAAAGACATACCAGAGACTGGGCAATTTACAAAAGAGGTTTAATGGACTTACAGTTCCACATGGCTAGGGAGGCCTCAAAAATCATGGCAGAAGGTTAAAAACACTTCTTACATGGAGGTGGCCAGAGAGAGAATGAGCACCAAGTGAAATGGGTTTCCCCTTATCAAGCCATCAGATCTCATGAGACTTACTACCACGACAACAGTATGGGAGAAGCCACCTCCATGATTCAATTCTCTCCCACTAAGTTTCTCCCAAAACATGTGGGAATTATGGGAGCACAATTCAAGATGAGATTTGGGTGGGGACACAGACCCAAACCATATCAGGAACCCAAACCAGCTTGAGGGATATGTGTGTGTTTGTGCATGTGCCCACACACATGCATGTGTGTTTTGGAGAGTAGGGTATATTTCATGCACTGTCAGTGCCCTGCCCATGTACTGTGGAACCCCTTTGCATTTTCATGCACATCAGCTTCAGGTCACTTTCATTCCCAGCAGCCAGCACTGTGTCTCTTTGTTGGAGGACAGCTCTCAGGCTGCAAGAGCCCATTTTGTCTGTGCACATGCACAGAGAGCTGGAAGTGACTGGGAATTTACTTTCCCGGGGCAGCTCTTATGACCGACAAGTATAACAATATAAATATGCCAGCTCCTTTGCCCTTGATCAAGGCAACTTTAATGTGTAACTTACACTTTCCGCAAAAGTCCCCTATGAGAAGGCACCAAAGTTACTCTCCATGGGAACATCACATCTTTGCTTGGCCTCCTTTCTTTGTCTGTCTCTCTTCCCCACTCTCCTATTGGCTTTTTCCTGGGAACACCTACTAATAAATCACTTACGCATGAATTTTCAACTCAGAGTCTACTTCTGGGCTATGCAAATAAAGACAAAGTGAAGGAAAAAAGTCTTCCTTGAAAGTTTACCTAAGCCAGGATGGAAGAATTTAGCAAGATGAAGATAAGAGTTTCGACCCAAGGAGGTGATGAAAAGGGGTGCTGTGGACAGACATTTCAGACAGCATGAACAAAAGCATGCCAGCAATAAGCAGCCTGGAATACATAGGGAGCTACAAGCACATCCCAGAGCATAGCTTTGAGAAAGGATTGGCTACTGAGGAGAGAAGTGGTCAGGCACCACATCTTCAAGAGTTTGATGCATTTGGTGTGCTAGAGCCAGCTAGCAGCTAATTGTTAATTATTCGGAAATTGTGTGATTTGGTTGATAAACTGTGGTTTGGAATTGGCCATAGTGGAGGTATTTACACCATGGAAATTTGCAAACAGTCAAAATCAGGGCCTTCTTGTTTTGATAAACTGGTTTATCAGCACACCACTTTGCCATGCAGAGAAGTTTCTTTTTAATCCCATAGGCAGCAAGAGGGGTGGGCATTGACTGTTTTTAGCAGTGACAATGGAGTGATACAGCCAGATTTGTATTTTACATCCAAAAACTTGATAGCCATGTTATGTGGGGAAAGATAAGGGCCTAAACCAAGAAAGTGGTATCAGACATGGAGTATGAAGGATGGAAAGACTGACAAATTCATTTTTGAGGAATGATGGACAAGTTGATTGGGTAGATGGCTGGGCCAGCTACCAAGAAAGTTGGAGAATACAGAAGAGAAAAGTTAATTGAGGTGACAAGTTTACTTCTGAGAATGTTGAATTTCAGAGTTCTTAGGGACTGGGCAGTTGCATATAAGCATAAGAATCTCCACAGTTCCACTCACTTAAGAGAAGAAACAGGATGAGTCCTAGCCAGGCACTACTGATCAAACTCATTCACTCCTCCTCTGTGTGAAAGTCTCTACTGCTATTCTGTCAGTTTCCACCTGCACTCATAACTCTTTAGTAGAAGGACACTTCCTCTGAAGGCAGGGCTGCTCTGGCCAGCCTTGGCAGGCCTAGACCCTAGGTAATTCCCTCTTCTGGATGTATGTAGTTTTATCTCTCAGGCATTTAAGCCGGGGGTCCCAGGATACCACCTAGAATGCTCTTCAGATGGCCACACCTTGTATTCTTAGTTAATGGCCCTCCTTCCCCAAACACGATGTTGGGCTGGAAAGTCAGACATTTATCCTTCAACTCTTCCCTCCCTCAGGTGACTTCCAACCTTTCCAGAACAGCTGGCCCAACAGGTAAAAAGCAGCCTTAGTTTTCCTTCCTTTAGTGAGGAAGTGATAATCCCAATGTCTGGAGAATTGATCTCAGGTCCCCAAGTACCCATCTTATTTCCTTCCTAGGACCTAGGGAATCTGAGGAAGATGGTATTCTTGGAGGCTGATCATGACCCCCCAGTTTCTTGAAGAAGCTCTAACCTTTCATTTTACAACATAGATTATTAACTTTTATTTGAAGATGTAGTTTTCAACCAAATTCTATAGGCATTTCTTGCAGGGGCCTTTGAAAACAGTATGCTGAGAATAGATAGGGCTCAAGGACAGTATCTCCAATTGAACTTTTAATGAACTCCCGTAGGCGCCAAGAAGGCGGGCAGATAAAGAAGAGCATAGAAACAAGGAACTGAGTAGAAGGTTACATGTGGGAAAAGAAAGTTTGTTTTGCATTGCATTCTTTCTGCTGACGTGGGGTTTATGGAGTATAAATAAAGTGAGGCGGAGGCTCTGAGTGCGGCCGCCATGTTTTCTGTGTGTCTTTGTCTTTTGTGTGTTCTTTCATTCTCCACCACCCCCGGCACGGACCCCAACAAGTGGCGCAGCGAGCAGGGTCAGCACGGGTGAGTAGGGGAGAACAAGAAGGGGAACCCCCTAGGGGCGGGTAAGGCCCGGATATTGTTAAGGGGAACCTTCTTAAGCTTTCATTATGGGGAATTCCATCTCTCTGGCCTCAGAATATTTACGGCTGTTTCAAGGACTGTTGCTGTCTATAGGAGTAGAAGTGAAAGAAAAAGACTTTGAAGTGATTGTTTGCCCATGTTGAACAACATTGTTACTGGTTTCAGTATCAGACTAAAGTGCAGCTGAATCGGAGAAAATGGTTACAGGTAGTAAAAGCTCTGCTTAGAGCTCTCCAGTTAGGGGATATTATGCCTCTAAAATTGTGGACCTTGTGTGACTCTATCACTCAGACATTAGAGTTACTTGAGACTGATTCAGAGTGTGGTAATGTAGCCACAGGAGGAAAGGTATCTGAGGATTTGGAAAAAAAATAAATAAATAAATCTGAAATGGAGCCCATTTGTGCCAGGATAACACAGGATGGGGGGGGGGTAGCAAAAAGGGGGAGAAGAGAAAAAGCCAGCTCTTCCTTCTTCTAAGGGAAATTTTGACATGCAGTGTATTATGGAAATGCTTCAACAAATATTACAGATATATTCTTCTAATTCACCTTTGTGAGCTTTCCCTGTTTCTTTTCCTTCTGCCCTGTTAAAAGAGGATTTTCCAGAGCCTCCAACCCCCCGGCTTCCTTATCTTTACCTTTGTTTGGCAAAGTTGAAGCCCTGTTCACATCAGACATACTTTAAATTTATACTAAACACCTATTTAATATGTCAAAACCAGTGTATATGTATATCTTATTGTTTGTTAAAATATTATGAGTATTTCAATAGTCAATAAATAAGCACATTAATATTAACTATTAATATTACTATAGTATTAATAACCCCAACAATGTGCACACAATTTTTCTAGGAAATTGTTATGTTATAGGGGTGCATAGGTTCCACCAATTTACACTCCAAACAGAAGTTGAGTATTCGAGTTGCTTAACACATTAACTACCTCTTGATATTTTCTCTGTTTTTAAATTTTAACCATTGTATTGTGTATGTAATGATTCTCAATTTGGTATTAATATACATATTTCCTAGTGAGTAATGATGTTAGACATATAGGTTTATTGTCATTTCTTTGTTCTGCTACTTTTGGTTGGGTTATTTGCCTTTTCCTATTAATATGTTGGAATTCTTTATATTTGGGGATATGAGTATTATTATATATTATATATACTTTTAATTTAAAAAAAAATTTTTAAGGAGCTGGATCTGTTTCCAATTATTTGTGCTTCTTTTGCTCCTAATGCTCAGTTTTTAAATGGTGGCAATAATGTCCAATTTAATCCCTTACAAATTAAATTTTTAAAAGAAGTGAAAGCTGCCATTTCTAACTATGGACCTCAATCTCCTTTTATCCTTGGTCTTCTTGATGTTTTTTCATCAGAAAATTTGATGATTCCTATAGACTGGAAGACTTTGGGGAAGGCTTTTCTTGATCGTTCTCAGTGGTTACAATTGCACAGCTGGTAAATGGACAAGGTGCACGTACAGGCTAGGAAAAATGTTATGTGTGATCCCCCTGGACCCACTGAGGAACAATTCACAGGCACGGGCCAATATGCTACTCTTTATGCTCAGGCTGGTCTAGATGATGTTGCCTTTACTCAAATCAAGACTTTGTTTTTAAGGGCCTGAAATAAGGTAGAGATAGCAGGAAAATCTTCCCTTTCCTCTGTGAAGATTTTACAGGGCACAAATGAATCATGTCCAGATTTCGTAGCCCGTCTTCAGGATGTTGTCTTCAAAATTGTGGGTGCTGGCCTTGTTTCAAAAATTTTGTTACAAACATTGTCTTTTAAAAATGCTTACACTGACTGTTAAAAATTGTTAAAATCGTTAAAGGCCAATGGGGCCAATTTAGATAAATATATTAAAACTTGTGTTAATGTTGGAGGGGCTATTTATAATGCTCAATTATTTGCTGGAGCTTTGTCTAAAGCCTTAAAAGGAAATAACAAACAAGGTGTTTGCTTGCAGTGTGGTAAACCTAGACATTTCAAAAAAGAATGTCATAAAAATTGAATACTTTTATTCCTCAAGGCAAAAAGCTGCCTTCAGAGGTGTACAAATGTTGTGATAAAAGGTCGACATTGGACAAATAAATGTCGTTCCAAAACTGATAAAAGTGAAAATTTACTGTCTCCTCTCCTGGGAAACGGGAGCCAGGGCCCACAGACTTGGGGCCCCAACAATTACAATACAAGTCTACTACAATACCCAGTGAGCAATGACCTACAACATCAAGGAATAAATTCAAGTCCTCCTTAAGGATCCCACACCTTACCCCAGTTTCTCAGCTTTATGCGGCAACTAAGCAGAGCACCGCTGCTGACTTAGCTATTACTCAGCCTTATACTTTGTCTCCTAATAGAGGAGTATATAAATTAGCTATTAGAGTGTGTGGCCCTTTGCCAAAAGGACATGTAGGACTTTTGTTAGGTCAAAACAACAGTGCTATACGGAAGTTAATGATGATTCCAGAAATCATTGATCTTGATGTTACTAATAAAATTCTTGTTATGGTACAAGTTTCACAATTTATACGCCTAGAGGCAGGGGAACGTATTCTCAATAGGGAGGGTTTGGTAGCACAGAAAAAACTGTTTTTTGGGAAACTTTATTTTTTAATCAAAAGCCCTTATGTTCATTGCACATTAATGGAATAGTTTTTAAAGAGTTAATTGATACGGGGGTGAATATGTCTATCATTTGTTTAAATTAGTGGCCTATACAATGGGAAAAAAGACAAGTTTCAGTTATACTCACTGGCTTGGGTGCTGCTTCTGTGGTTTATCAAAACGTAGAACCTTTAACCTGTGTCGGTCCTAAAGGTCAACAAGGTCAAGTGTTTTTTTATATTGTTCCTATCAATATTAATCTTTGGGAACAAGATCTTTCACAACAATTTGCTGCTTTTTTAAACATTCCTCATATTTCCTCAGCTGCCAAAAATATGATGTTCAAAATGGGCTACAATCCTTTAAACTCATAGCCACCACTCCTATTTAGGTGAAACAGTGACCATTATCTAAAGAAATACTTAGGACTTTAAAAGAGTAAGTCAAAAACCAAATGGCCGAGAGGAATATAAAGCCACGTATTTCTGCATGGAATTCCCGTCTTTGTCTTGTCTTAAAACTATAAACGTTTACATTAAACCTAAGGAAAGTTTACAGCCTGGTCTTCCTAATCCTGCCCTTATCCCACAAAGTTAAAAATTAATGGTCATAGATCTCAAAAATTGTTTTTTCTCTATTCCATTATAACCTCAAGACTGTAAAAAGTTTGCCTTTATTATTCCTAAAAATAATAATAGACAACCTATTCAAAAATATCAGTAGAAGCTTCTTTCTCAGGGTATACTTAATAGCCCTCAATATCAATGGAAAGTTTTACCTCAAGGTATGTTAAACAGCCCTATCTTGTGTCAAGAATTTGTCCATAGGGCCTTGGATCCTGTTCGAAAGCATCATCCTTCTGTTCTTTTATATCATTATATGGATGACATTCTTCTTGCTGCACCTACCAGAGAAAAGCAGCAAGATGCTTTTATATCATTACAAACTCAGCTTTCTTTCTACTCACTTAATATTTCCACAGAAAAAATTTAACTGGATTTTCCTATTCAATATTTAGGTTATACCCTGGGGGCACAAAATATTCGACCCCAAAAAATTCAAATTCGACATGATCATTTAAAAACATTAAATGATTTTCAAAAGCTTCTAGGAGACATTAATTGGATGCGTCCTGTTTTAGGAATACCAACATATCAGTTATAACATCTTTTTTCTATTCTAGAAGGAGACAGTCACTTGGACAACTCACGCCATTTAACTCCTTTGGCTTTACAGGAACTCCAGCTTGTTGAAGAGCAACTTCAAAAGGCCCATCCTTTTGTTTATTTCATGCTTTACATTCTCCCACAGGAATGATTCATCAAACTAATCGACCACTAAAATGGATCAAAATATCTAAACGCTTGGCTATTTATATCGATCGTTTAGCTGAACTGATCATCAAAGGACGGCATCACTGTCAACAACTTTGGGGAGGAGATCCTTCCTTAATTATCTCTCAATTCACTCATAGTCAGATCACTTATCTTCTTGCAACTTCTGATTCTTGGCAAGTTGCTTGCGCTTCTTTTGTTGGACAATTTTCTACCCAATCTCCTAAGTCTCCGATCTTTTCATTTTTTAGGCAACATTCGGTGTTGCCTTTCTCACCAATTTCTGTATTTCCTGTTCAAGGTCCTACCTTTTTTACTGATGCTAGTAGCAATGGTAAGGCTGGATATTGGAGTGTTCATCAATCTCGAGTTACAGTTTATCCTTATCCCTCAGTGCAACAGAGAGAATTGCTTGCTGTTCTGATGATCTTACTTGATTTCCCTACTACTGGTTGTAACATTGTTAGTGATTCTCAATACGCCATTTATGTTACTTCTTATATTTCTCAGGCCACTTTACCTCTTTGTGCTACTTCTTCTCTTCAAAAATTCTTTTCCTTGTTATCTTCTACTTTGAGCCAACGTCGAGCTCCTTTATTCATCACTCATCTTTGTTCTCATTCTCAACTTCCTGGACCATTAGTTCATGGTAATACTCAGATTGATTCGCTTTTAATAGGCCACCTACATGTTGCAGAACAAAAATATACTCTACATCACACTAATAGTTCTGGCCTTCAACGACGGTTTCATTTAACTTATAAACAAGCTCATTCTCTTATTCGAGCTTGTCCTTCCTGTGCTCCTTTGAGCATTCCATCCTTCCATCCTGGGGTTAATCCACGAGGTGTCCCTTCTTTTGGACGGTTAAAGTATGTTCATCATACCATTGATACCTTTTCTCATTTCTGTTATTACTCATCTCTTAACTTGTTTCGCCATCATGGGCATTCCTCTTATACTTAAAACTAATAATGCCTCTGCCTATGTCTCTCGTAAATTACAAGTTTTCTTACAGCAATACAATATTCAACATATCATCGGTATCCCGGGCAACAGTCAAGGTCAAGCCATCATTGAGTGCGCAAATTTAACTTTAAAAACTCAACTATTAAAACAAAACAAAAAGGGGGAAATGAGCCCCCCAGAAACCAGATTTTGAAGGTTCTTTTTACTTTTTTTGAATCAAGGGAGACAATTGCAAGATTCCGCTGCCGTAACCCATCTTTCCTCACCTCCCTCGGTGATAGTCCCCGCTGACAATTTAAAGGTTTGGTATCCTAATGAAGAAGGTAAGTATATTCAAGGGCAAGTTCTAAAACAGGGATGGGGCTATGCTCTTGTCCTTACAGGGAGCGGACCTGAGTGGTTTCCTACAAGATGATTGAAACCCTGTTGAAAAGAAAACTGGATTCAGCATGCATTTCTTCCTTTGTTGGATGTGCCTCGATGGGGGACTTATTTCTCTTAGTGAGGCTTTGTATGAATATTGGACTTATATTCCCTTTCCGCACTTGTATCAGGGAGCCGCCTGGGGGGAGGCGGAAATTAAGGTTTTCACCAATGACACTACTTGGATGCCATCCCCCTATATAGACAAAGACAATATAGAACGGGAAATGGGAATTATAAACAACACATATCAATTTGGAGTGGAAGGACTTCTAATATGTATGGGAAATAGTTCTCATTGTCTCCGAAAATCGCATGAAGCCTGGGCTGTTCGTTATAATCATAGTCATGTGGCTGCTAATACTGTTCTTATTGTAACTAGAAGCTTTTAATATAATCATACTATATATAGTAATGAAACTATTCCTAGTTCTTTACTTTTTTGTCCTATTCTAGAGGTTTCTCCTAATATTGAGGTGCTGGAATGACAACAATGTCGGGGAACTAAACCCCGGATTTTATTAGAATACAATGGAATGTAAATAACTGGTTAGAGTGTACACGGTGATTTTCAAATAAAATTTAGTCACATACCTTTGTAATGACCCTGGGTAAATAAAAGTATTGCTGCTAACAGTAATGAAACCTTGGTATGGCATGAAGGAGGCCTGAAGTACAGAGTCATCTTTGGAAGTTGTTAGCTGCAGGCGATGCCATTAGCACTTTTGTGGGGAATATGTCCCTTAATCTTTCTAACCCAACTAACTCCTTTCATATTCAGTTATATCGAAATACCTCCTGATATATTATTGCTTGTGTCCGTAAGCCCTACCTATTATTAGCAGGGAATTTGACATGGGATAATGATATGGGGATTGTTAATTGTAGAGATATGTGTACATTTTTGTCTTGCCTCAATCATTCCTGTTGGCACAACTTTACTGGGGATATTTATATCCTCAGGGCTCGTAAGGAAATTTGGCTACCTGTTAACCTTACGTGACTGTGGGGGGCATCACCTCTTGAAACTTATATTTGGACTTCTCTCCAGTGTACCCGCCATGCCCTTGGACTTATAATTGCCTCAGTGATGAGCCTTGTCGCCATCGTCTCCACTGCGACCGTAGCAGGACTCACTCTTTATCAAAGCATACAAAATGCTGAATTTGTGCAGCAATGGCACGAGCAATCTCACCGGTTTTGGCTTCAACAACGAAACATTGATTCTCAACTTGCTGAAAGATTGGACAACATGGAGCAAGCATTGACATAGCTTGGAGATCAGCTCATTTACTCAATACTGGAATAACATTACAATGTGATTGGAACTCCACTCAATTTTGTGTAACGCCTGTGCCTTTTAACATCTCTCAAAATTGGACCGTAATCCGAAAATTATTAGTAGGCCATAAAAATATTAGTTTGGACATCCAAGAGCTCACTCAGAACATTTCTGAAGCATTTCGACAACAATTACATGTGTTGTCCGGAACCGTAACCCTGCAAGAGCTGGGTCAGCGCCTTGCTGCCTTTAACCCATGGACCCAAATGAAAACATGGATTTCTACAATCTCTGGAAGTATATTGTTTTGGGCACTCGGATTGGGTCTACTTCTTTTGGTGATCCGATGCTCCCTCTGTCGCCTCCAAAAACAAAAGAAAACACAGGAACAAATATAGGCTACCTTTTTAGGATTGAGGCAAAACAAAACAAAAAGGGGGAAATGCAGGGGCCTTTGAAAACAGTATGCTGAGAATAGATAGGGCTCAAGGACAGTATCTCCAATTGAACTTTTAATGAACTCCCGTAGGCGCCAAGAAGGCGGGCAGATAAAGAAGAGCATAGAAACAAGGAACTGAGTAGAAGGTTACATGTGGGAAAAGAAAGTTTGTTTTGCATTGCATTCTTTCTGCTGACGTGGGGTTTATGGAGTATAAATAAAGTGAGGCGGAGGCTCTGAGTGCGGCCGCCATGTTCTCTGTGTGTCTTTGTCTTTTGTGTGTTCTTTCATTCTCCACCACCCCCGGCACAGACCCCAACAATTTCTAAATAAATTTTAACTAAAGTGAGACAATAGATATGTTGTCTTCCTTGAAAGCTGAATTATTACAGCTCTATCACTTCCAGGTCCCTATCTTGACAGAGTTAGAAATGATGAGTCAAACACAGTCATTATGAGAATGAATTTTTAAGGCAGGTCTTAATGCCTGCCTACTGTAAATATGGTCACCAAAGGAATGCTGGAACCTGCCATAAATGTGCATTGTTATATTTAAGTATGAAATAGATAAATATTCCTAAATAGAGTCCAGGCATATTATCATTTGTTAGACATAATTTTAGAATGTGACTTTACAAAAATATGTAGGGGATCAGATAACTCTTTCAATAGCCTAATTTTAAGGCCTGAAATTTATTCTTCATGTTCCTTTTCAATGTAGCACTGACATTTAGTCAGTCTAAGGAAAACATAGAGGAAAAAATGTTCCAAGAAATACTTTGTAATTGAGAAAGGCTTTCGTTCAAAAGTCCAAAATCCCTGTACTAAGCATATTTATATAGAAAAATTTTCCATTCAAATTTCCACATTGTTTTTAAACATCTAGGATGAATGTTTACAGGAAAAAAAAAATCAACACCTAGCTAGCTTTCAAAAATTATACATTCTTTACTTTCATCTCTAAGCTCAAAATATAACTAGACTATTTTTGCCAACATTTCTCAATACTGTTGCGTGGGAGCTAAGATAAATCATGGAAGATTTAATCTCAAAAGATTATTTTGTGATTTAAGAGTGGAGAAGAGATTTATTTATGAACAATTAGTAACATAAATGCAAATGGCTCTTCGGACATAATCATCCACTTTAAATAATAGGATATGGTTACACGGTAATAAAAACACAGGATTTGCTTACATAAACATGAAAACTTCAATATATTTGGAGTTTTTCTACTTGAATATGTATTATATTCATTTATAGACTTTTTTAAATATTAGAAGGTAACTTGGATTGGAATGATTCTCAAAAATATAAAGTTGAATTATGGAAAACATTAAGCACTTTAATTAAAGAAACTTATTGATGAACTACAAACTGGCTTTGGCTTTAACTTAATAATTTTTATGTTAAATAAATAATAAGTTGTTATTTCATAGTCATTATATATACTAGCTTAATGAAGATGTAAACTTTCTCTTATTCAATAATAAAATGAGAAGTCAAAAACCAATCCAATACCTGAGATAAATCATTTCACACTGGGAATTGCATTTTCTTCATATGTAGAAAATGTTTGAAGAAAAGCAGTAGCTATGGCATAATGAAAACACCATTGGCCTCAGAGCAAACACAGCTGGGCTTGAGGACTGCCACATTTACTTTTCAAATAAATGGATAAACTAATATTAGTATTTAACACTGAGTTTGTTTCTTAAATTGTCTTTAAATTTTTTTATACATAAAATAATAAAAATAATGGTATAAAGGTTAAGATTTATGTTAATACATTTAAAGTCCCTGGCATGATGCCTAATACATAGTAGATGCTCAATAAATAGTAACTACTTTGCTTTAAAAACCCAGTGGTTCCCCACCACGCTCAAATTAATTAACATGGCCCTAAAGATCTTCAGTGATCTGGTGCCCCTTACTTCTGATGGCTTCATCTTGTAACATGTCCCTCTCGTGATCTTCACTAGTAGTCTCCAAAGTGAGGCACATGGACACCAGGGAAGAAATAGTAGACCTTTTTTGTGCCCTGCCTATATTCTTCAGGCTTTACCATTTCACAGTATGCCCTTGTCAATTCTAAACGACAGCATCTACATCTCTTTGTCTGGAAGCTTTCAACAAAATTGCAGAAAGTCACTCAGCCTGTTCGTGCAGAAAGCTGGAAATGTTTTAATGCCTCATGGGAGATTTAATGCCTCATGGGAGTAGCCTTCAACCAATGACCAATGGTTATTAAATACCCCAGCTTCATCATCCCTCAAAAGGAATAAGGCTGAGACATCTGTCAAGGACGTGAAGGTTCTGAGATTTTACACCGCCCGAAAACCAGCAGGTTAGACTGCCACAGTTTCATACATGCTGGCAGAAGATAGTAGACCCCAGGGCCAGCGACAAAGGACATTATTACTCATGGCATAGCAGGTGGCGTGAGCTTCATGTCCTTATTTGTTCCCCTTGACACCCAATTTTCACAGGGTGATGTTGAGGAGTCTCAGTGGATGTTATGCACACAGTAGATCTGTGTCATAGCTGAAAGACTCCAAGCTTAGAAATGTTCAATCTTATAAGGGCTAGTAGCAAACCTACCCAACCTTTGTTCCCAAGAAAGACATTATATTTATCATCTTGGTTAGGAAACAAATCAGCACTTTGCCCTTGAATGGAGACACTATGTCTATATTCCAAGGCTGTTTGCTATGCAAACATCCTTGAAAACATAGATGAGGACAACAGCTGTCACAAGAGGTATAAAGACATGAAGAATTGTCTCCCAGCAGCATACCTAATATCACCACACTTCTCCAGCAGGCCTGAGCTCCCGTAGCCCACAGTGGTAACTCACATAACATACCTTTCATTGGCTTATTTCGCTTCCCTGCCTCTTCTCTCCACTGCCTAACAGTTTTTTGCTAAGATTAACTGGTAAATAAATGACTTGCAGATACCCGAACAAAATTGGGATGCTATTGGGAATAAAAGAAAAGAGAAAATGGTTGATGGATCAGTCATAAACAGAGTCCACTACAACTTATTTGCATTTCTCCTGCAGAAGTTTGAAGCATTTGCTTTAGGCATTGTAGTTCAGCTAGCCTTTGAAAGTAAGGAGAGCTATCTATCTTGCATTAACTCAAAATACACAGTTTTAACTAAAACACATCTGGCAGTGTTTCCTAAAGCCACTGATTGAATTACACCATTGACATAGCTAAACTGCTAAGAAATTCATTGGTCCCAGTGGTTACTCAATAAGATGACCCTGTCACGGAAGAAAATAGACTTCATGACATATTCTAACAGCTATGTTCAGAATAGAATTTGGTGACCGTTATCACTCATGAGAAAACAGTATCTTCTCATTCCAAAGACTAGCATTCTCTCTAAGTCACAATGGTGAGGATCCATTTTAATTGCACATGTATAAAATCCAGAAACACCATGTTTTTAGTGGATAGCTGTAGTGCTAGCCACAAAGAAAAACTGGGATGTTTTCTGTTTGCTTCCCCAGATGGCATCTAGCTTTCTTGGCTTCCAATTTTCATCCCTTTGACCTCTTTGGTTTTGGTCATGATGTTCTCAATGGCAAGGTCTGTTCTAGAAAGAGCCATGTTACTATGTCTATAAACCTGCTCAAGGACAACACTCTAGTCCATTCTTTCTCAGAGTGTGATCTCTGGTCCAGCTACATCAGCATCACCTGAGAATTTATTTAAAGGGGAGATTCTCAGGTTCCACCCCAGACCTTAATCAGAAACTTGGGGGGTGGGGGATCAGCCTCTCTTTAAGAAGTCTTCCAGATGATTCTGACACATGCTTAAATGTGAGAACCACTACTCAAGAGTCTAATCCAAAGTCTTGATTCAGGCAAAGAACTCCTGATGGCTTCTAAGTCAAAGAAACCAGCTACCAGTGGCCTGATAATACAAATTGAAATAGCTTCAAAAGCAGATTTCAATTGTGCTGACAGTGGATTACCTCAGAGATTATATTCTAAAGTCTGTGAACTAGAACATGGACCACTGAATCATCCAGTTTTCACTCCTCCCTTTAAATGAGCACTTTGAGTGGTTTTGGGTTTTGGTGTTTCTGGCCTTTTCTTTTCTCCCATAGAAAGGTGACATTATCCTCATTTTATAAAAAGACATTCACATCTTCAAAAGGGTCTTTCCTGATTAACCCTATCTTCCTCTGATGTGGCATTTTACTCAGTGACTTGGTGCCTTAACATTTTCATATTCATTTTGCATGACATTAATCTGCATTCAAGCCACATGCTTTGAAAATACTCTCTGAGTAGGTTACATCCATCTGTCAGATTGGAGCTCGGCACAGACCATGATTTTTCTCATTTCCTTGGAATCTATTTGGCCTCTGCACCTATGTAGGTCAGTGCTCTGCCAATCAAACAGAGATATACATATATGTGTGCATGCATGAGTGTGTGGAGGGAGGGGGTATATTGGGACCACATGTTTAAAAAACAAATTAAGAGAAGCCATTCAAACTGTCCTTAAGCCATGCATCCAGGATCAGGTTTATCCAAATTCTCTGCCATCTTCACAATACCTGACCCTATTCACCAACAATGAATGAAATACACTTAAAAACTCAGTGAGGCCCATTTTCTTCCAACTGACCAGCCAGAAGAACAAACCTGCTCCTCTGTGGTGGCCACACACTGAGATCTGGGTGGGTCACCGCTTCAGAGGAGAGGCAAGACTAGGATGAACAACCATCTCAGTTTAACTAGGACCGAGGAGTTCCTCAGAATGCTAGATTTCCAGTGCTAAAACCAAGACAGTCCTGGGTAAACTGGAGCAGTTGGTCACCTTCACTGAGGCATCTAATTCAGAGAACAATGAAAAGAGTTAGCAGGCTGGGCTTTCACATTGCACCCTGCCCACTACTCAGGCCAATCAGTCATTGAGACAGTGTCATGATCAGACCTTCCCAAATCCTCTGATGTGGACACTCTCCAGGATAGCCCTGGGCAAAACTGCATAGTGTGCAAAATGGTCAGCTTCCCCATCTTCCTCCGTTTCACAGCTTTCTTCACATCTCTGCTCTTCCTGGGGCTCCCAATTCTCTGAACCTTCCACTTCTTGTCTCTCTCCTCTCACCAAACTTCACACAGAGGAAACTTCATCCACATGAAGTTACAAACACTGATTAGCAGAGCAGTGGTTCTGAAACCTGGCTGCATGCCAGAAACATTCAGGCTGCTTTTTAAAAAATCCAAATGCCTAAACCTTACCAGCTGAGATTCAGATTTAATTGATCTCGGGTAGAGCCAGGCATTGGTGTGTTTAAAGGCTCCCTTGATTATTCTAATCAGCAGCTAGGGTCGAGAGCCACTGCTTTGGAGCACTTCTCATCAAATGTGGCCTCACAGTGGAATCACCTGGGAAGCTTCAACAACTACTTATGTCTGGGTCCCACCCCCAGAGTCTCATGTAATTGGTCCGGGGTACAGCCTGGATTTCGGGATTAGTAAAACTCCCCGGAAGATTCTGATGTGCAGCCAAGTTTCAGAATGCTGATCTGGCCTTGCTACCCAAAATGCACTCCACCCACCAGCAACTTCAGCAGTGCCTGCAAGCTTCTCAGAACTGCAGACTCGGGGGCCTTGCCATAGACCCACTGAAACCAGACCTGCAGTTTCTCAAGATCCCCAGGTAAGTCATATGCATGTTAAAGTTTGGAAAGCTCTGGTTTGGAGCATTACCCCCTCCTAGAGCATTTAACAAGAACTAGAACCTTAACCACAATAAGAGTGTTCTCTTGTGAGAATTATAGGCATCAGACAGAATGTAGGAAGCATTTTGGTAAAAGGAGGGTTTTCCCAGTCCTCTGAGTCATGTCCCCAGAAGCAGTCACCTACTCCTCCTACTCATAAGAACATTCTGCTGTTATTAAATGTCAGCTGAAGATATACATCTGGCTATGATTCAGCCAAGAGGAAAATAGACACTGCAGAGAGTTGTTGCTGGTGTTTGTGCTTCCTGGAAATGGCTGGCAGAGGTCAAGCCCTGAAACTGGTATCAACCAACATACTCGGGAGCAATATTATTTTTAAAAAGCAAGATTTGAGCAAAATGAGCCCTGTCCCACATAGAAAGCAAAGAGTATGGGAGGTGGGGGAGGATGACACAAAGGAATAGCATTATAGAGATTTAAATTAACCCAAATTAGAAATTGTTATGTATATCACCGGGCAAACTAGCAAATGCTTCTATGTCAAACATACTGAATATTCCAGAAGATACTAAAATGAAAGCCTAAGCGGAAAATAGTGATTAGTTAGCTAACTAATAAGTAAATATTATTGAGTTCAATTCTTATTTTATACATAACAGAGTCGAAGGATTCCCAAATGGCTGAGCTGCACCTCCATTATAATGCAGTGCCATTCACTTTTTCCTTCTCTTTTTAGACATATTCAGAATTACACCCATTATGCAAATATACTGGTGAGGTGTGAAAATGAAAAGCACCACTCTGAATCACCCCCCAATAGCTTTATTCTAAAAGACCCGGTGGAGGAGTGAGAGGCCCCTGAAGTTCCCTATGGAACCAAGAACAGGGAAAGGATGTCTACAGTACTGAGAATGCCAACAAATTCTGTCTTTGGGAGAAGGCATCTGGGTCAAGTGATCAAATTTTGCGCCCCAGATTTTAGTCTCAGAAGAGTTAACACAATTCATTCCAGGATCTTCAGCATCTCTGTGGTATCCAGGGGAAAAGGCCAACTCTGAGACAATTAGCCAAATGAGAAGCAGGAGTTCTGAATCTCAGCAACGTGTGCAATTCCACATGCTTTTCAGTAGTAGCAAAAGCAGAATCGACTCTACATACACAAGAATCCAAAGAACAATGGACACCATGTTGGAACTACCAGTAACTTAAAGACAGAATGCTTTAAAAATTCAATTTAAAGGCTACAAAGAGGGGGTTTGAACCCATCCATTTAAATATATATGGGAAGGCACTACTTCTGACTAGACTCAGTGCCCAGGAACTCAGCAATTACTATGAATTCAGACTATATTTAAGGAACGACAATAATGCAATCATTATGGGCATCGGCATCTCTGGGGAACTTCTTAGCAATACAAACGCTAGGTCCTTCCCTAGACCTGCTGAGTCAGAATATGCATTTTAACAAAATTCCTAGTTCATTCATATGCTCGTGGAAGTTTTAAAAACACTGATGTAGAACAGTAATTATTAATCCTAGCTGCATATCTGAATTACTTGAAGTTTTTAATCTTGTGAATATTTAGGTCCCGCCCCCAAAGTAATTAAATCAGTGTTTGTGGGTGGGACTTATCACTGGGTTGTCAAACCTCCCAGGTGTTTCTGATGGAGTCAGTTTTGAAAGCTATGACCTAGGGTATGTAAGAGTGGAAGGGTTGTTTCTCAGGTTATCATTTTTTCTCTCTCTCTCTCTCCATGAAATATGGGCATCATAAGTATGTTAATTAAATTCACAGTTAAAAATCGAAGTGCTAGGCTGGGCGCGGTGGCTCATGCTTGTAATCCTAGCACTTTGGGAGGCCGAAGTGGGCAGATAACTTGAGGCCAGGACTTCAAGACCAGCCTGGCCAACATAGCAAAACCCCATCTCTACTAAAAATTAGCTGGGCCTTGGGGTGCATGCCTGTAATCCCAACTACTCGGGAGGCTGAGGCAGGAGAATCGCTTGAACCTGGGAGACAGGTTGCAGTGAGCTGAGATCACGCCACTGCACTCCAGCCTGGGCAACACAGCAGGGATCCATATCAAAAAAAAAAAAAAAAATCAAAGTGCTTTTCCTTAAGCAGCCACCTGGGTGTGACACGGACCTGTATCCCTGAATATTCTTTTCATGCCTCCTCAATAGATAGAGCCAAAAAAACTATGTCCTATTGTCTCTACCCAGAATGCTCTGTGTGACCTCTCTGAGCCTTGGTTTTGTCTTCTCTCAAATAAACATCATCTTATATATCACTTTTGCCTTTCAAGGTGATTATATGATCAAAGGAAGAAAGGTGGTATAGGTTAAACGCACCTGATAGCAATAACTTAAGCATACCCTGAGAATGACCCTGTATGGCAGATGCACCTGAATGTATGTTCTGCGCTAGGGAACCCAGGAGTGGCTAATCTGGAGATTCATTCCATGTCTATGAGGAACATCTGAGCCCTCGGCCTGCCCCATGGAACACCGGTTATACAGGGGATTGAGGTCCAGAGCTTTGGGTTGAATGAAGGTTACAATTATCCTGCCCAGCCCACTGCCACTGGGCCATGTGGTTTTCCTGTCCAGGCTGCCACAGCAAGACTTTCTCCCTGTAAGTAAATAAAATTCCGTGTTTCATTTGCTGGCTCTCTGTATCTTCTTTGGCCTTTTGAACCTGGTGCCATCCCCATTGGTGTTGATAGGGGTTTAGCACAACAGGTGGCTGACTGTCCAGTTTTAGCCCTCAAAGTCCCATATCCTTGAACATCTCTCAGTCATGGACAAAATAAGATGATTGACTGGTAACACTAGGAGTAACCAATGTGAATCACTAAGACATACCCAGAGGGTTTTACTAATGTAAGGTCCCCAAGGCAGTTCTTGCTAAAGAAAGATCCAAATGGCCAAGCCAATCTGAAATCCAAAGAGTGAAGTGGAGACTCTATCAGTTGCTCCTTAACCTGGAGATTCCCTCTGAAAAAATGAAACTGTGTTTGGGAGTCTTGTAGAAATCTGACTAGCCATGCTAGTTTTGTAGAATCAGATCCAGCCTAGAAAGCAAATGCCAGGTTTTAAAAGATATAAAATCCTGGCAGGTGGGTGGGGAGGGTGGAGCAAGATGGTAGAGTAGAAGCCTGTACCCTTTGTTCCCCTGTTGGAACACCAAAATTTTTTTTTTTTTTTTTTTTTTTTTTGAGATGGAGTCTCGCTCTGTCTCCAGGCTGGAGTACAGTGCTGCAATCTCAGCTCGCTGCAACCTCTGCCTCCTGGGTTCAAGTGATTATCCTGCTTCAGCCTCCTGAGTAGCTGGGACTAGAGGCGTGCACCACGACACTTGGCTAATTTTTGTATTTTTAGTAGAGATGGGGTTTCACCATGTTGGCCAAGATGGTCTCGATCTCTTGACCTCGTGATCCACCCACCTCAGCCTCCCAAAGTGCTGGGATTACAAGTATGAGCCACCATGCCCAGCCTGGAACACCAAATTTTAACAACTGTCTGTACACAGAAAAGCACTGTCACAAAAACCAAAAAAAAAAAATCAGGTGAACAATCATACTACCTAGGTTTAACCTTTTATCACCAAAAGGGGCACTGAGGAGGACAGAGACTGTCTTCAATTACTGATACCACCCCTCCCCCATTCCCTGGCAGTGGCCTTGCTGCACAGAGAGAGAATCTGTACATGCTGGGGAGGAAGAGCACAGTGACTGGGGGACTTTACATTGAACTCAGTGCTGCCCTGTCACAGTGGAGCATAAAGCCATGCTGGGCTCAGCCAGTGTTCACACACAGATGGAGCATTTGGAGAAGCCCTAGCCAGAAAAGACTCATACATCCCAGTAGTCAAAACTTGAGTTTCTCAGCAAGCTTCGCCATGGCAGGCTAAAGTGCTCTGGGGACCTAGGTAAACTTGAAAGGCAGTGTAGGACATAAGGACTGCAATTCCTATACAACTCCTAGTGCTAGGCTAGGCCAGCTAGTGGACTAGGGTGGCATATGACCTGGGGAGACACCAGCCAGTGCAGCTAAGGAAGTGCTTGTGCTATCCCTCCCTCAACTCCAGCCAGCACAGCTCACAGCAGTAAAAGTGACTCCTTTCTACTTAAGGAGAGTGAAGAGTAAAGAGAACTTTTTCTTGCATCTTTGATACTACCTCAGCTATAGTAGAATAGGGTACTGGGCAGAGTCATGAGGCCCCCATTCCAGGCCTTCACTCATGGATGACATTTCTAGACACATCCTGAGCCAAAAGGGAGCCCACTGCCTTGAAGGGAAGGGCACAGTCCTGGCAAGATTCATCACCTGCTGACTAAAGAAGCCTTGGGCCCTGAATAACCAGCAGTGATACCCAGGGAGTACACCATGGGCCTGGGGCTCTGAGAAGTGCTGGCTTCAGGGATGACCCAGCACACTCCCAGCTGTGATGGTTACAGTGAAAGACTCCTTCTATTTGAGAAAAGCAAAGGGAAAACTAAAGGGGGCTTTTTCTTCTACACTAGGTGCTAGCTCGGCCACAGTGAGGTAGAGCACTAAGTAGGCTCTTGAAGACCCCAAATTCAGGCCTGGGCTCTTGGAGAGCATTTCTGGACCTGCCCTGGGCCAAAGAGAAGCCCACTTCCTTGAACAGGGTGAGTTCCAGACCTGGCAGCATTCATCACAAGCCCTTGGGCTTTAAGTGAAGATCGGCAGGGAGCTGGCAGAACCCTCAGTGGACCAGTGCTGGTAGTGGCCACACGGAGAAGCTCCTCTGCCAGTGGAAAGAAGAGGGAAGAACAGGAAGGACTTTGTTCTGTGGTTTGACTGCCAGCTTAGCCACAGTAGAACAGAATATCAGGTAAATTGCTAAGGTTTCTGACACTAATCCCTGACTCCCAGACAGCATATCTGGACATGCCTAGAGCCTGGGGGCAACTTGCCACCCTGAAGGGAAGGGCCTTGGGCAAGGTCCAGTGCTGTGCTGGCTTCGAATCTGACCCAGCAAAGTCCCAGTGGTGATGGCCAAAGGAGTGTTTGCATCACTTCACCCCCAGTTTGAGGTGGCTCAGCATGGACAGAGAGACTCCATTATTTGGGAGAAAGTAATGGAAAAGAACAAAAGTCCCTGCCTGGTAATCCAGACAATTCTGGATCTTATCCAAGACAACAAAGGAGGTAAACTTCAAATGAACAATCTAATGATTCATCTTTAAAAAACTAGAAAAGCAAGAGCAAACCAAACCCAAAATTAGTAGAAGAAAATAAATAATAAAGATCAGAGCAGAAACTATTAATTTGAGATGAAGAAAACAATACACAAAAGATCAATGAAAGAAAAAGTTGGTTTTTTGAAAAGATAAACAAAATTGACAAATCATTAGCCAGACTAAGAGAAAAGACCCAAATAAATAAAATCAGAGATGTAAAAGGAGACATTGCAACTGACACTGCAGAAATTCAAAGGATAATTAATGCCACTATGAGCAACTATATGCCAATAAATTAGAAAATCTAGAAGAAATGGATAAATTCCTAGACACATACAACCTACCACAATTGAATCATGAAGAAACCCTGAATAGCAAGTAATGAGATCAAAGCCATAAAAGTCTTCTAGTGAAAAAAAAAAAAAAAAAGCCCAGTATCCAATAGCTTCACTGCTGAATTCTACCAAACATTTAAAGAAGAACTAATACCAATTCTACTCAAACTTTTTTTTTTTTCTTTTTTTTTTTTTGAGACGGAGTCTCGCAGGCTGGAGTGCAGTGGCGCGATCTCAGCTCACTGCAAGCTCCGCCTCCCGGGTTCACGCCATTCCCCTGCCTCAGCCTCCCCGAGCAGCTGGGACTACAGGCGCCCGCTACCACACCCAGCTAATTTTTTGTATTTTTAGAAGAGACAGGGTTTCACCATGTTAGCCAGGATGGTCTTGATCTCCTGACCTCGTGGTCCACCCGCCTCAGCCTCCCAAAGTGCTGGGATTTCGGGCATGAGCCACCGCACCCAGCCTACTCAAACTATTCTTAAAAACAGAAGAGGAGGGAATACTTTCAAACTCATTCTACAAGGCCAGTGTTACCCTGATATCAAAACCAGACAAAGACACCTCAAAAAAAGAAAACTCTGAGCCAATATTTCTGATGCATATTGATGCAAAAATCTTCAACAAAATACTAGCAAACCAAATTAAACAATACATTAATAAGATCATTCATCATAGCCAAGTTGGATTTATACCAGAAATGCAAAAATGGTTCAACATACACAAATCAATCTGATATGTCTTATCAACAAAATAAAGGACAAAACCACATGATCATTTCAATTGATGCTGACAAAGATTTGAAGAAATTCAACATCCCTTCATGATAAAAACTCTCAAAATCCTGGGTATAGAAGGAAAATACCTCAACACAGTAAGCACCATATACAATAGACCCACAGCTAGTATCATACTGAAAGGGGAAAAACTGAAAGCTTTTCCTCTGAGATCTGGAACACTACAAGAATGCCCACTGTCACTACTGTTACTCAACATAGCACTGGAAGTCCCAGCTAGAACAATCAGAAAAGAGAAAGATGTAAAGGACATTCAAATTGGAATGAAAGAAGTCAAATTATCCTTGTTTTCAGATGATATGATCTTATATTTGGAAAAACCTAAAGACTGCACAAGAAAACTATTAGAACTAATAAGCAAATTCAGTCAAGTTGCAGGATACAAAATCAACACACAAAAATCAGTAGCATTTATATATGCTAACAGTGAACAATCTGAAAAAGAAATTTAAAAAGTAATTGCATTTACAACAACCACAAATAAAGTTAAAAAGCTAGGAAGTAACCAAAGCAGTTGAAATATCTCTATAATGGATACCAGGAAACATTGATGAAAGAAATTGAAAAGGACACCAAATAATAGAAAGATATTCAATGTTTATGGATTGGAAGAATCAATATTGTTAAAATGTTCATACTACCCAAAGCAATCTATAGATTCAATGCAATCCCTATCAAAACACCAATGACATTCTTCACAGAAATAAAAAAAAAAAAGCCATCCTAAAATTTATATGGAATGACAGAAGACGCAGAATAGCCAAGGCTATCCTAAACAAAAAGAATAAAACTGGTGGAATTGCATTATCTGCCATCAAACTATACTACAGAGCTATAGTAACCAAAGCAGTGTGGTACTGAAATAAAAGCAGACACATAGACCAATGCAGCAGAATAAAGAACCCAGAAACAAATCCACCCACCTACAGTAAACTCATTTTCGACAAAGGCACCAAGATCACTGGGAAAAAGACAGTCTCTTCAAGAAGTAGAGCTGGGAAAACTGGATATCCATATGCAGAAGAATGAAACTAGACCCCTGTCACTCACCATATATAAAAATCAAATCAACATGGAATAAAAATGTAAATCTAAAACTCCAAACTATGAATCTATAACAAGAAAATATTGGGGAAACTCTCCAGGACATCAGTCTGGGCTAAGATTTTTTTGAGTAATACCTCACCAGCACAGGCAACCAAAACAAAAATGGACAAATGAAATTACATCAAGTTAAGCTTTTGCAAAACAAAGGAAACAATCAACAAAGTAAACAGACAACCTACAGAATGGGAGAAAATATTTGCAAACTATCCATCTGACAAGGGATTAATAACCAGAATGTATAAGGAGTTCAAACAACTCTCTAGGAAAAAAAATATAATCCAATTTAAAAATGGGAAAAGGATTTGAATAGACATTTTTCAAAAGAAGACATACCAAAGGCAAACAGTTATGTAAAAAGGTGCTCAACATCATTAATTATCAGAGAAATGCAAAGCAAAACTACAATGAGATAACATCTGAAGTGATTTGGCTGTGTCCCCACCCAAAATCTCATCTTGAATTGTAAAATCTCATCTTGAATCTCGGTCTCTCAAGGGAGAGACCCAGTAGAGGTAATTGGATCATGGGGGCAGTTTCCCCCATACTGTTCTCTTCATAGTGAGTGAATTCTCAGGATGGTTTTATAAGGGGCTCTTTCCCCTTGTGCTGCTTGGCACTTCTTCCTGCCACCTTGTGAAGAAGGTGCCCTGCTTTCCCTTTGCCTTCTGCCATGACTGTAAGTTTCCTAAGGCCTCACCAGTCATGCTGAACTGTGAGTCAATTAAACCTCTTTCCTTTATAAATTACCCAGTCTTGGGAAGTTCTTTATAGCAGCATGAAAATGGACTAATACAGCATCTCACCCCACTTAAAATGGCTTATATCCATAAGAAAGCCAATGATTAATGCTGGCAAGGATATGGAGAAAAGGGAATCCTTGTACACTGTTGGTGAAAATGTAAATTAGTACAACCACTATAGAAAACAGTTTGGAAGTTCCTCAAAAAAACTAAAAATAGAGGTGCCATAGGATCTAGCAATCCCACTGTTGGGTATATACCCAAAAGAAAGGAAACTAGTATACCAAAGAAATATCTGCATTCTCATGTTTGTTGCAGCTCTGTTCACAATAGCCAGGATTTGGAAGCCAACTAAGTGTCCATCAACAGATGAATGGATGAAAAAATGTGGTACATATACACAATGCAGTACTATTCAACCATTTAAAAAGAATAAGATTTAGTCATTTGCATAAACAAGGATGGAACTGGAGGTCATTATGTTAACTGAAATAAGCCAGGCATAAAAAGGCAGTCATTGCATGTTCTCACTTGTCGGATCTAAAAGTCAAAACAATTGAACTCATGGAGATAGAGAGTAGAAGGATGGTTACCAGAGGCTGGGAAGGGTAACTGGGGCAGGGTGGGTAGGGGAAGTGGAAATATTTAAAGGTTACAAAAATATAGTTAGATAGAATGAATAAGACGTAGTATTTGATAGCACAATGGGGTGACTATAGTCAATAATGATTGAATTGTACCTTTTAAAATAACTGAAAGAGTATAATCAAACAGTTTGTAACACAAAGGATAAATGCTTGAGAAGATAGACACCCCATTTTCCATCATGTGATTATTTCACATTGCATGTCTGTATCAAAATATCTCATGGACCCCATAAATATATACGCCTACTGTATTAGGGTTCTCTAGAGGGACAGAACTGATGGAAGAATAGGTAGACATATGTATATGTGTGTGTGTATATATATGTATGGGAATTTATTAAGTATTAACTCACATGATCACAAAATCCCACAATAGGCCATCTGCAGGCTGAGGAGCAAGGAGAGCCAGTCCGAGTTCCAAAACTGAAGAACTTGGAGTCTGACGTTCAAGGACAGGAAGCATCCCGCACAGGACAAAGATGTAGGCTGGGAGGCTAGGTCATCTCTGTTTTCACATTTTTGTGCCGGCTTTCTATTCTAGCCATGCTGATTAGTTGGTGCCACCCAGATTAACGGTGAGTCTACCTTTCCCAGCCCATTGGTTCAAAAGTTAGTTTCCTTTGGCAATGCCCTCACAGACACACCCAGCATCAGTACTTCATATCCTTCAATCCAATCAAGTTGACACTCAGTATTAACCATCACACCTACTATATACCCACAGAAATTAATTTTTTCAAAAGTCCTGGCAGGTAAGAATGCTAATTATTAAAAGCATTCCCCATAGCCTGAAGCACCATCAGTAGGAAATTGTAAAGCATTAAAAACAAATAAAACCCTATATAAATGTTTTAGTCTTGCAGAAAAAGAAGTAACAGGCTTCACAGTTATTTTCAAGCATGCCTTCAAGCTGGAATAAGATCATTATCTGAAAGGCTGTGCTTACTCCCTTTGCTCTCAAGGAGGGGAGGGGTGGTGGTAGTGGTGGTGTGTGTGTACAGGATGTAGAATAACCTTGCAACTCGAAAGAAGAGTTCTTTAGGTGAATCATTTTTACAAAGAAAAAGTCATATTGTGAATCTCCACTAAAGACCTATGAAGGAAATCTCTCCAAGCAAAATCTGCAAAGAATTCTCATGAGCCGCTGGCACTGTTACAAGCATAGTTTTGCATTGCATCCTAGAAACCAAACATGCCTTGATTTGTAAGACAAAAATCGTGGACTTACTTGCACTATTGCAGTAGCCTCCCAACTGATCTCCTACATCCACTTCTGCCCCTTTATCTATTATCTGCTCTGTAGGTCCAAGTGACATATCATCACTCTCATTAAAAACTCTTTAGTGGTCACCTGCTGACATCAAGACGAAGACTGAAACCCTTAACAAGGCCCACTGATCCCTGTGTGAGCTATCCCCTACATTCTTCCCCAGCCTTATCTCTTATCTTACTCTCTCAAATACTCACCATGGCCGGGCCAGACTCAAGGGCTTTCTTTACATTCCATTCATGCTTCTTGCTCTTGATTTGCCAGCAAGCCTTTGAAACATGTGCTATTCCCTCTGCCTGAAAATCTCTTCTCCCCAACTAAAGATACATCCCCTGCCATAGGTTACCACTCCTTCTTCACTTAAACCCTACGTAGTAATCAGTCAGTTCCATCTTCAGTTGTTTGAGGGGAAGTTCTCCCTGCCCCAATTCCACTCCACCAAGACTGGGCCTCTCATACATATTTTTATAACACCCTATTCCTTCCCTTATGGGAACTTCGCAGCCCATTATTATACATCTATACGTGACTATTTGATGAATGATTCTCTTCTCATAACACTACAAACTGTGTTAGCACAGAGGTGATGTTTTCTCTTCCTTTTCTACTGCCAAGGCTCACCATACTGGTATACAGTAGGCACTCCATAAATGTTTGTTGAAGAAAGGAAAGGAGGGAAGAAAGGTGAGAAGGGAAGGAAGAAAGAGAAAGTTAGGAATATTAATATCTTTTGTAGGGAAAGCATGCTTCAATGGAAAACTATGCATTGTCTAGAGCTGGGATTGATAAATGTTTTCTGTAAGGACCAAGTAGTAAATATTTTCATGTTTGCAAACCATATGGCCTCTGAGGCAACTACTCAACTCCATGAATAGAGTGCAAAAGCAACCACAGATAACACATAAACTAATGGGCTATGTTCTAATAAAACTTTATGAATACTGAAATTTGAATTTCATATGATTTCCACATATCAACAAAGTATTATTCCTTTGATTTTTTTCAACCATTTAAAAATATAAAAACCATTCTTAGCCCCTACGTAATTCCTCCTGCCCATTCTTCCCTGCCTGTCTCTTCCCAGCCTCCTAAGGTAATCGTTGATCTGCCTTCTGTCACTATAGATTAGTTTGAAGTTTCCAGATATTTTATATAGATGAAATCATACAGTGAGTACTCTTTTTGTAGGTCTGCTTTTATTTAGACTAATTATTTTAAGATTCATCCATGTTATGTATATCGAATAGTTATTCCTTTTTATTACTGACTAGCATTCCATTGTATAACACAGTTTGTTTATCCATTTGCCTGTTGACAGACATCTGAGTTGTTGCCAGTTTCTGGCTGTTACAAATAAAGCTGCTATGAACATTTATGGACAAGATATTTCTCTTGGGTAGTAATACCTAGAGGTAGAACGGTTGGATCATATGGTAGATATATATTTACCATTTTAAGGAACTATTAAACTGTTTGTGTGTGTGTGTGTGTGTGTGTGTGTGTTTTCCTTTTTTTGAGATGGAGTCTCGCTCTGTCACCCAGGCTGGAGTGCAGTGGCGTGATCTTGGCTCACTGAAACCTCTGCCTCCCAGGTTCAAGCAATTCTCCTGTCTCAGCCTCCCGAGTAGCTGGGATTACAGGCACATGCCACCATGCCTGTCTAATGTTTGTATTTTTAGTAGAGACAGGGTTTCGCCATATTGGTCAGGCTGGTCTTGAACTCCTGACCTCAGGTGATCCACCTGCCTCACCCTCCCAAAGTGCTGGGATTCCAGGCGTGAGCCACTGCACCTGGCCTATTAAACTGTTTTCTAAAGCAGTTCTGTTTTACATTCCTACCAGCAGTGTAAGAGAGTTCTGGTTCATTCGCATCCTTGCCAACACTTGGTATGGTCAGTCATTTTAATTTAGCCATTCTACAGGAAGAATGGTGGTGTTTCATGGTGGTTAATTTGCATTCTCCTAAAGACTAATGATGTGGAGCATCTTTTCATGTGCTTATTTGCCATCTTTATATCTTCTTGGTGATGTAAATATCTATTCACATTTTTTGCCCATTTTTACTGGATCATTTGCCTACTTTTTGAATTTTAGGATTCCTTATATATTCTGAACACAAGTTGCTTATATGATTTGCAAATGTTTTTCCCATCTGTGGCTTCTCTTTTCATTCTCCAATTGTATCTTTCAAAAAGCAGAAATTTTGAATTTTAATAAAGTCCAAGACTTATGATAAAGCTAGAGTAATCAAGACAGTGTAGTACTGGTATCAAGATAGACAGTTAGATCAACAGAACAAAACAGGGAATCCAGAAATAGATTCACATGAACAACTGATTTTGGCAAAGGTACAAAGACTATTCTTTTCCTAAAACAATTGTATGTCCATATGCAAAATCAATGAACTTCAATCCACAATATACTCCGTATATAAAAATTCAAGGTAGATCATAGACCTACACATAAAACCTAAAATCTAAAATTCCTGAAAGAAAAACCAGAAGAAAATCTTTGTGACCTTGGGTAAGGCAGATTTCTTAGATACAACACAAAAAGTATGATCCACAAAAGAAAAAAATGATGAATTGGTTTTCAATCTTTTATATTTAAAAAATTGCTGTAGTGCATAACCTGGATCATATGCCATTCCACATGTGTGCAATTATATCTAAAGGATCAATTGCCAGAAGCCAACCAAGCTTTAGATAAGTTCTGAGTGACAGCAGGTTTGAGATTCCTCTTTCCATATGAGATCTTGGTGTTAGTACATCCTATGTTGCCATTTGAGTGTTAGGGCAATGTGTTTTAACAATCAACTGAGCAGATAGTAGGGATTCATAACCTTTTATGAAAGTTAGAGAGTGTGAATAGGCGGCCAAGGGGACTACCCACAGGCAGGGCCAATATTTATCTTGAGAAATAATATTGGGTCACCACTAACTAACAAAGAAAAGACAAAAATGTCCCAAATTCTAGACCACAATAAATCCTTAAAAATTTAAAGTATGTAATCAAACCCTACCTTGGATTTAACAAAAATCCCAAACCACTTAAGGTGGAGCACCCTTAGAGTGTTTAAGATTGAGCAACATCATTTTCTGTTATAACCTTCAAGATTAATTGGTTTTGAAATGCATGTCAAGGTATCTGAGCTAATTTGCGACACATTTGTTACTGATAAATCAGTTAAACATTGGTGAATTGCCACCATAAATGACCATTTTGTTTTAAAAGGAGCCACCAATAGTTCTTTGACTTGACAGTAATTAAATATGATGGCCAAGAGTTTATCAAGCCCCTTTATGACACCAAATCCAGAAGGAATGCTTTCCCATATTTTTCTATATAGTAGTCCATGGTTGTGAAGAATAAGAAAAAGAGATGTGTTTTCCATTTTTAAAAAAGTTTATTGCTGGGTTTTTGTACAAGAATTCCACATTAATTGTAGAAGATTTTCTAAATAGCACAAGAAAAAATTGAAAAGAAAAAAACTCAGCTATAATTCCAGTTTTCAAAAAAATGCTGTCCTGATTCTAAAATTAATCATACTACTAACAAGTAGAAATTTTTTAATGTTACTGGAATTTTATTTTCCTAACATTTTGTCTGTAGAATTGGGTGAATTTCTGTTCTTCCTCATTCTTAATGAGGAACACCCAAATAGAGTGGTTCTTCACCCTGTCAACACATTGGAATCACCTAGAGAGGTTTTTAAAGTGCTGATTCCTGGGTCCCACACATATTCTGGATGTCTTTGGTCTTGGGCGCAATCTGGGAATCAGGAGTTTTAAATCTCTCAAGCAGGTCCTAATGTACAATCAAGATTGAGAACTACTGGCCCAAATATAGAGAAGGATTGAATTGTGTCCTCCCGAAGTTCATATATTGACATCTTAATTCTTAGTATGACAGAATGGGACTTTATTGGAAACAGGACTGTTGTGGATACAATTAGTTAAGATGAGGTCATACTGGAGTAGGGTAGGCTCCTAATCCAGTATGACTAGTTTTCTTATAAAAGGGGGAAATTCAGACAGAGACACAAACATAAGGAGAATATCATGTACAGATTGGCCAAGGAACCATCAGGACCTAGGAGAGAAGCCTAGAACATATCCTTCCCTAGAGCCTTCAGAGGGAGCATGATCCTGCCAACACTTTGATCTCAGACTTCCAGCCTGCAGAATTGTGAGAAAATAAATTTCTGTTGTTTAAACCACTCAGTTTGTGATACTTTATGACAGCCCCAGAAAACCAATACAGATTCATAATGATTTTAAGTGGCCTCACAACCATGTTACATTAACTTCATGGTGTGACTGACTAAATGCCAAGAATAGAAGGCACTCAACCTGGAAACATTTTGTCACATGTTCACATAGAAATTATAAAGTTCTATTTCCAGCAAATCATCACCTTCAAAAAGGTTTATACTTTCTGTTTGGTCACAGTCTGCACACAGGATCAACTACCCTCTAAGTACAGACTATCTGTCATAGCCATGCCCTCAGCAATTTTGAAAGAAGGAAGACCTCCAACCCAGGATAGGAAGTCATATGAGAATGACTCAAAGTCCAAGCTGCTTCCAAGTAGAAAGTCACAGCAAAATAATGTCCATATATTCCCCCACATTTGGTGTTATTGCATAATCACTGACTTTCTGACCATATTTCTAAGACATTTTGTTACAGTCCTACAAAAAATGTTAGGTAAATGTGGGCCCAAGGAATTCAACAGGAACTACCCTATGGTGAATTAAGCCTCCTGAAGATTTGTTTGGGCATGTCAAAGTAATATAATTTTACAGCTATTTATACCTGCCAGAATTCATTCTTTTATGTGATTTAATAATAAAATTTTTTTTTTTTTAATTCTTTTTTTTGAGACGGAGTCTCACTCTGTCACCCAGGCTGGAGTACAGTGGCTGGATCTCGGCTCACAGCAAGCTCCGCCTCCCGGGTTCACGCCATTCTCCTGCCTCAGCCTCCCGAGGAGCTGGGACTACAGGCGCCCGCCACCTCGCCCATAATAAATTTTTTTAAAAAAATTTTGAGACAGTCTCACTCTGTCACCTAGGCTGGAGTGCAGTGATGCGATCTCTGCTCACTGCAACCTCCACCTCCTGGGTTAAAGCGATTCTTCTGCCTCAGCCTCCAGGTGTGCACCACCATGCCCACCTAATTTTTTATATTTTTAGTAGAGATGAGGTTTCACCATGTTGGCCACGCTGGTCTCCAACTCCTGACCTCAAGTGATCCACCCACCTCGCCTTCCCAAAGTGCTGGGATTACAGGCGTGAGCCACCGCACCCTGTCAAATTTAAATTATTTTAACAGTTATTTCAGTTACATATTTTTAAATGACATCCGGCTAACAATCCTGTCTGTAGACAGTATCCTTTGGGTTCCCATGAAAATATCTATGAAAACATAGGAACATACATATATATACACATACACATACCCACACACCATAGAGATCAAAAATTGGCAGAACCTTACTGTTGCAGCTAAGTACAAAGCAGATGGATCATGGGAAAGGAAGAGAAAAAGCAACTGATGCCCTATCAGCGCTTTCCTCACAAAATAAAACAGTCTCACCTGCCAAAAAAAGATCAAAAAAAGACTCGTATTCCTTTCCCCACAGTTTGATCCACTCTGCTAAGGTTGCAATAATGTCTGTGATTGACTGTTTTGGCTGGGGTGTGGGGGTGGGGATAGTTTCAGGGGTTCTCTACAGGCCAGGGACCCAATATGAAGATTGCCAGTGCTAGGTAGGTCCATATTGATTATAGTTTTGGGTGAGTCTGTGGACCCAATGGACCCACTATGAGTCATACCCAAGCAGGCTAGAACTCCATTTATTACCTGGCCCCTTAGGCCTGTACACTAACATGAGGAAGTCATGATGGTATTTAGGGTCCTGGGGTATCAGTGTCAACTAGGACCCTGTATCTAACAAATCTCGAAACATCTGAGGATTCCCCTTTCCCCCACACATGGTTACTCAAGGAAATGTCCCTAAGTCCCCATAAGAATTGGGGGGAATTACTATTGTATATAATTGCTATGGTGTGGTAAGGTCCTTCCTCATGGGCACCCAGTCTTCAGTCAATTTCTTCTAAAAACTATCTTGGATCTTGAAACTCGTCATAGGATTGTGACTTTCCACTGGGTTGCTGACAGCAGCCTTCTGATCATCCATTCTTGATCTCTTTTAATTGTATATGGTAAGCAATACCCAAATTGGCTGCCTATCTATGATACCTCTGAAAACAACATGTTCTATTAGCCATCTCCATAGATCCCTGAAAGTCAGGATCCCCTAGCTACCATTCTGAATTTGCTGTCCATTATGATCATTATGCCCACCTTCTGATGGTTAAGCACTGCCATCTGTCCTTTGCTATTCTGTGATCCCATCATCCCCATTGCTACTAGAGAGCTAGTTCTGTAAACAGCATTTTCTACTATCAGTTCTGGCCTACAGAGAACAGACAATATTAAGCTTATCAATGAAGTGTGTACCCCTTTTGCCAGTGCATTCCTTATTGCCTTAGTAAATAAGTCCCTCCCAAATAACGTAATCAATTTGTTGGATCTTTTTGTGTTATATAATAGAGCCATTCTAGAATGTCCCCTTCTGGAAGCCTTTTGACCCGTTTCCCCACAGTTGCTTGGCAATCCTGGCATTTCTACTTTATTTAATATGGACTATCACTTTTTTACAAGTCTCCAAGTGCTATCCCAAGAACATGTTAAAAAAAAAAAAAAAAAAAAAAGTTCCCCTGGAACTACACTAGGGTGTCAAAAGATGTGTCACAGGAAAGTGCTCCCATATTGATGATGTAGGCAGAATTACAAGATGGCCCCTAAGATCCTGGCTCCCTGAGGTTCATGCCTTATGTAATTCCTCCAGTTGAGTGTGGGCAGGACTTGTGAATATAATGGGATCTAACTCCTGTGATTATGTTATGTTACATGACAAAGGTGAAGGGCTATTACAGATGAAATTAAAGTCCTTAATCAGTTGATTTTGAAGTAATCAAAAGGGAGTTCATCCTGGGTAGACCTGACAAAATTAGGTAAGCCCCTTAAAGAAGGTAAGAGATAAGAAGCAGCAGCAGACACTTTCTTGTAGGCCTTGAAAGAGCAAAGTGCTATACTGTGGAGAGGGTTACAGTCGGAACAGTATCAGGGAACAGTGGGCAGCTTCTAAGAGCTGAGAATCTCAATTCTATAGCTGCAAAAACTTGAATTCTGCCAACAACAAATAAGCTTGGAAGAGGATCCCAACTGTCAAATGAGACTGCAATCCCAGATGACACCTTGATTTCAGTCTTGAAACTTGCGAACAGAGAATTCAAGTCATGCTTGGACTTCTGACCTAAGAGGTAGTAACTGGGTATTATTTTGAGTTTCTAAGTTTGTGATAATTGTTACATAACAATAAAAAAACTAATAATATATAATATATAATAACATAATCAACAAATTTTCCTTAACAGCTTTATAGTCTGCCTCCCTGGACCAGCACCTCCAGGATCACTTCCAAGCATGCTCTCTCAGTAACTGCTGGTACATGTTAGCTAATCTTGCAACTCCTTTCATACACAATCCCTCTCCTCCTTGAATATGCTCAGCACTGCCTCTTAGGTCATGTTGAGATTTGACCCTAGTTATTGGTCTGGTGGTGATTAGGGTTGGTAGGCATAGATCATGAGGAGGATAGGCTTTGACTTGTAAGGCATCTGCTTCATTTGAGCCCTCTGCATACTCTTCAAGAGAAGGGTAACTCTATCTTTCAGCAAGATGCAGTACAGCACTTCTGCAGACTCAGAGAGTTCAGGGTTTCTTATCTCCATGCCAAGTCTCAGAGCCCCTTCCCAGTCAAGGCCCTAACTTTGGCATAAGAGACTTGCCTAGGCTGACATTCAGCCTCCTTTGAAGTTCTGCCACTCTTACAATTATGTCTTATGCCAGATTTTTAAGGCTATCTGCTCTTCAGCTTCAGGTATGAGGCTCTTCTTAAATGCTGCCAAGGAAGACCTGTGACTCTCACGCTTTACTTTTAATTGCTGATTAATGGGATCTCAGTTTGTCATGTTCTCTCTCCAATGCATCAGTGGTGCTTAGCAACTCCAGTTCTTATCGTTTCTATTTCCCCATACTTCCCAAGTGCCAGACACATTGTACAAGCAAGGGAATACCCCTTCTACCCCTTCTATTAGCCCAGCTCATTTCAGACTAAAGATTTTGCTTCAGCTCACTTCAGGCTAAAGATTTTGCTCCAGCATGCCATGGACTGTCAATACTCCACCTTCCACCAGGGATGAGGTCCCCATTACCATTGAACCAGTGAATGATCCAATGCCAGAATCCCATTCATAGATTCTGCTTTCTAGGACCACTGTTAGTACCAACTGCACTTACTGCTCCCTTTGCTTAGGTTGGTATTTCTAGAATTGGAAGCTGTGACAAGGATTGTTGTGCACAGAATTTATTAAAGAAGTGTTCTCAGGAGAAAGGAGGTGAGGGAAACAGGCTGGAACAGGAGGAAACACCACTATGCAAGGATACATTCTGAGTTGAAAATTTGCTTCAGCCTGATCCCACAGGGTGTTCTGAAGCATAAGTAGTACCATAAAGTTAGTTCCACCTTGAAGCTAGGGGGCTAGCTTTTTGTACTTGTGTGTCAGTGAGTCATTAGCTGTGTAGACTACCCCTGGTTGGAGATGAGAAGAATAAGCTTCCTAGGTGGTCCTGCTCAGCCAAGGTCAATTCACTGCAAAAAGTAGCAGCTGTGAGCTGTTAGCAAGCAACACTCCCAGAAGCTCGGGAATAGATGTATCAGCTGGCAGAGGAGAGCTGGATGGGGCACCCACGGCATCCACTCTACAGCCCCTCCATGATTACAGTTTTGTGTATCCTACTCGACAACCACCTGCATTATTTTTTCCCATCACTCCCTCACCTCTGACCCCATTTCCAATTACCCTCCTTATTTCTGGCCACACTGATCTCCTTGCCATTCCTGAAACAGGTTAGTGTTGTCACGCCTCTGAGCTTTTCTACTTACTGCTCCTTTTGCTTAGAATATTTTTCCAAAAATCTAGGCATCATTGGCAGCCTCACATTACCTTCTCAGTAAAACCTATCATGGCCATTCCACTTAAATTGTGAACCATCCCAGCACTCCTTGTCCCCTTTTCCTGTTTTATTTTTCTCTATTACACTTATTACCACTGACATTCTGTGTATTTTAGTTATGTGGTTATTGTCTAACCCCACCACCACCACTAGAGTATTAGATTTATGAGGGTAGGAACTCTCTGTTCTGTTTTCTCCTGTATATCTTAGAACAGTGCTTGTCATTATAGACAGTAAATGATTGGTGAATTAATTAACTGACTAGTTAATACCTTTTAAAGAAATGATAAAAGAGAACCCCTTTGTTAAGAATTACTCTAAAGCAGTAGTTCTCAAACTTATGCATGTGTCAGAATCACCAGAAGGACTTCTTAAATCACAGATCGCTGAGGCTCACCCTCAGAGTTCCTGATTCAGTAAGCCTGGAATAGTGCCCAAAATTTTGCATTTCTAACAAGCTCCTAGATGATGCTGATGATTCTGGTCCAAGGACCCCACTGAGAACCACTAGTGTAAAGACATATGGATTAATTACATAATGTAAAATGACACAAGAATTTCCACAAATTCCTCACAACTTATAAAAACCCCAGATGGAAATAATAAGTAAAGATATTTCCCCTAGAATTTTTCTTTGGAAGATCATAATCATATTTTAAAATGCCTTTAAATATTTTACACCTGGTTTATAGTAATTGGATCAAAAGATGAATGATTTAAAATGTTCATTCAAGTTTCATGATAGAACTTTAAATAACCAATAAATTATTTACAAAGTTTTTAATAATATGCAAAATTCTTATGTTTTAATGTTAAACAGAAAAAGATAATAAAATTGAATATATGCAAAATGTAATCCCAATTATGTAAAATAAGCATAGAAAAATATTAGAATTACATCTATAGTAACTGATTTTCTTTGGGTAATAGAACTATTGTAAGAGATTTTGTTTTCCCTTTTCATGACTTTCCAATTTTTCTACAATCATATATTACTTTAATAACCAGAAAACTACAAATATACTTTTATTGTTAAAGTTAAGATTTATCTTTCTAAGAAGACAGAAAAAGTAGAGAGGCAAAGATGGAAGTCAAGAATATAGACAGACACAAAACTAACACCAAAATGAAAATAGCAAGCATTGGCTAGGCCTAAACTGTCATTTTTCTCTTGTTAAAATTAAGATATTCATAAATATCCCAAGGACTTGTACTAACAACTCATGTTTAATTTCTTTAATTGAATTAACATTGAATAACAGTTCATTCCCACCCCAAAATAGCTTTTTAAAGAAATGTTATTAATTCATTGCTTGTTTTCAAAATTCCAAAATATAAAATCTACATATAGAGTTAAAAATAAAAGCCAAGTACCTTAATTAGGATTACATTTGCAAAACTCCCTTGTTGATTTTCCATTTAGGGACTTCATGAAAATATTTTTATACATGTACAAAATGAAAGGAACTAGGAGGCTAATTAGCATGAAATTCCAGTTTCTCTCTACTTTAGGTTGAATATGAGGTGACTTTGCTTTAAAGCAACCCAAAAAAGATCACCAAGTGTTATACAGACTGTCTTTCTGGCATTATTCTGTTTGAGAAAGATGTTTTATAAAATAATCATTAAAGAGTGGTACTTAGGGAAACAATATTGCATCTGTTTTTAAAAATTAAAATAAGCAAACTAATTTCAGTTCGGAGAGAAAATGCATTAAAATTATATTCATGTAAGTTTGACTTTAGAACCATGTAAATATTCTATAAAACAAAATTCAATTTTAAAACAATTTCTAAAATATTCAAAAGTAAAATGACACAAAGGAACATAACTATGTATCCAGGTGTCATAATCAGACAGAGATGAACTATTCCAAGTGACTTTAAAACACTATAATTTGACTCTTCATCCCTACTGAGATATATCCTAATGACAAAAAAGCCCCATTTGAATTTCAGATAAATAATAAAAATCACTTTTTAGTATAAGTATGTCCCAAACATTGGATAGGACATGTTTATATTAAAAATACTTTTGCTAAAAAGTATACATTGTTTGTCTGAATTCCCAATTTAACAAAGTATTCTGTATCTTATTTGGAAACCCTATGTTGGGGGAAACTGGGTAAAAGATAAACAGGACTTCTCTGTACCATTTTTGTAACTTTCTATAAATCTATAATTATTTCAAAATAGAATTTTAGTTTTAGAGATCGGGTCTCTGTCACCCAGACTGGAGTGCAGCAGCAAGATCATAGCTCACCAGGATCACTTGAACTCCTGGGCTGAAGTGATTCTCCTGCCACAGTCACCCAAGTAGCTGGGACTACAGGCATGCACACCATGCCCAGCTAAAAAATAGTAGTTTTTAAAAGTGCGAGAGTAGAGTTTGCAAAGAGTTGGCTCATGGAACTGGAGCCTAGACCATCTCAAACTACCTATAGCTAAGGAAGAAAAATGGTAACTAGAATATTCAAGAAAAGATTAGTAAATGTTAAAAGGCAGTAGTCCTGGGTTAAGACATGACATGAAATTATTTAATGCAAATTAAATTTGTATTTAGATGAATTGAGGACCTAAACTGTATAGGTGAATTGCTAGCTAACCTAGGGGGAATAGAAGCCATTTCTCTGTCCATGGTGCTGGACCAACAACAAAGATTTTCTTAAATTCAATACAAGTATATTGTAATTAAAATCACACCTTGGACCATTGTAAAAAGTATGACTTAATCATATTTTCCTTTAGAAAGTCATTCTGCTGACCTGAAATTGCATGAAAGGCAGTAACAGCAGAATTTAGAAGTGAAAGTTAGAAATACCAGGAAACCTCTTCCAGAAAAACATTGTTTTTTATCACTGATATAATTTTTTCTTCGATTGAAGACTTGTTTTTACAGAATATCAAACTGTTTACTCTGAGTCATTTCAACACCAACCTGAAGTGGGGAAGAAAAAAATAGCAATGCCCTTCTTCCTAATCTAAGTCACATTTTCAATTTGGGAAAAATTTGAAGAATCAACTTTCTTTATTCTGGGTTTGGGGGAGGGAAGTAAGGTAAGAAAAAGAGAGTACTATGAGAGTGGACAAAAATATCACAGTACCAGAACACATGGTGAGTGGGTAGAGTGGGAGAACACTACAGAAATGGATATGTATGACCTCACCATGAGCGTTCCTAAAATATCCTGTAAAGATGGAAGGATTAACAGCTTATTCAACACTGTGTGTACAGATGCACAGAGCAGACCAACAACTCAATAATCATTTCTTGCCTGTCAGTTTCATTGAAAATTGGTGCTTAAAACTCAAGATAGTTTTGCTCAGAGAACTAAATATACGTTTTTAAAGTATATTTTCCACTTAGCAACATGCCTCAAACAGGTTTCTTCTCTGAAACCAACATAGCCAAATCTCTCACCCAATACATAAGTACAACTTTGCAGAAAACCACCAGGTAAGGGAAGAGGTTAAGGGTTTTCATGGTAAACATTGTGCAAAATTTTGAACCATAAAAGTGTTTTTAGTGCTTGCCCTTAGCACGGAGGTAGATACTAGGGATTTCCAGAGATTAATAATACGTAACCTCGCCTTCAACAAACGTATATTCAATTTAGAGGGAAGAGAAAAATCATACAAAGGTGAAAACTTATTTTAAAAAACTGTGAAGAGTTGGAAATTGACATCTTTATAAACATTTGCTCTATACTTTAAGTTTGCAGAGCACTTCCACATATTCTACCATTTGATCTGCAAAATAGCCCTATGAGGTAAGAAGTTTTATTAAACTCCAGGGATTCAGCTTTGAAGAAGAAAATAAAATATTCCTAAACACTGCTTCAAATAGTATTAATTAATTTGATCTGCTGACTTATAGAGATAGTAAAATTAATTGACCTCCTTGGGGATAGTCATATCCCAACAATATGTTACCCAATCTTTGGCACATAGTAGATACTCAATAAATGCCATTGAAGGCAAGTTACATTATGTATTAATAAGTGTTACAGATGAAAAAACTATAAGAACAACAGCATATCACTCACTGTGATCTCCATTCCACTAGGCCAGGGCTTGACATAGGAGCACAGTATATAAAAAAAAGTAAACTAATAGGAGACAGAGTCTAATAATAGAGCGCTTCCTACATTCCAGGTACTGTTCTAAGCTCTCTACATATATTTCCTCATCTAAACCTCATAACAACTTTATGAGGTATGGATTGTTATGTCTTTTTTAAGGAAAAGTAAACAGGTTAGCTACCTTACCCAAAATAACTCAGATATTAAGAGATTATGATCTTTTCAACATTCACTCAGTAGACCACAAAGCTAATAGTCACTTTAGAAATTTAAAGGAAGAGATTGCCCCAGGCTGGGTTAGTCAGAAAACATTTTATGCCAGAAAAAAATAGAAAACAGGTCAGCAAAGTAGCTGTCAGATTTCTTAAAGTGAGAAGAGGGCACTCCAGGACAGTGAGGAGGAATGACCAAATGCACAGAGAAAACTCACACAAGGAATGTCTATTAGTTAGGGTCAGCAACACCAGCAACTGTAACAAAAAGACTTCTGAAGACTATGTTCCTGGGTATATGGTTGCCTTCAAAGACCCAGACTCCTTCTATCTTGTGGCTTATTAGCTCCAAAGTCTTTAGGTGTACTGCTGGATGCTCTGAAACTTGCCAGGAGACAAGGGAAGAGAGAACACAGAACAGCATTCTCATTTATATAGGTCAAGTCTGGAACTTGCTCACTTCACTTCCACCTTTAATCCACTGGCCTGAACTCAAAACCATGGCTACTACATACAACTGCAAAGGAGGCTTGGAAATGTAATCTAGCAGTGTGCCTGGGAGGAAAAGACAAGGAGGTCTCAAGTGCAGCATTCAAACCAGAACTTCTTCTACATGCCATAGAAAGCTCTTATTCTCCTCTTACAGTTCTGTTCTAGTGTTAAGGTGTAATTTATCACTGACCATGATGGCAAGAGTTGACTGAAAGGGTAGTAATCAAACATAATAGTCACCCTAGTTTTAGCAACCACCTACAGTCTGTTCCACAAATGGCTACTTACTCCAGCATTGTGTTCTTGTTTGGGAAAATGTGACTTATTTGAGCAATACAATGGGTATAGAAAAATTACCTAGCAAAGGAAACCCTGCACAAAACCTAAGAAGAAAAATATCAGACAAAAGATTACACAGAAACTCAACCACAAGAAAGAAAATTTCATTTAGGTTTATAAAAGGAGAAGAAAACTGAATAGTTAAAAGAAATCAGAGTAGTTATAAGAAGTATAGAGCATAGAAGAGCGAACATGACAAAAATAACTTATTCAAGGGATGACTGGGGAAAGTTAGGAAAGTAAAGAGAGAAGACAGAGGAAAGTAAAGGGAGAAGACAAGATTTACTCATCACCCTAAAAATAAGGTAATGAGAGCCCCTAATAGAAATATGATTGATAAGGATAATTTGTGTTTTCTGACAAATGTTGCTCAAATTGGGAATATAAAACCTTCCTTCTCTATAATCATCCACCCCCAAGGATTGTCCCAAGATATTCTAATAAACTTCAACAGAGTAACAGCATTAAGGGTAGGAAGGCCAAAAATGGTGTTTATATTTGATTTTTTCATTTCTTCCTCTCCCATTCACTCTTCCAGAATGTGGCTTATCTCCCCACAAAATCACTGAAATCACTCTTATCGAGTTCACCAATAACCTCCATCTTGACAGATCCAGTGGTCTCTGTCCTCATACTTAATGTCCTGTCAGCTGCACTCAACACAGTTGATCACTCTTTATTAAGATAATTATGTCTCATGGTTTCAGTGACATCACACTTTCCCTAGCTGGTTCCTCCTTTTCCAACTGATCTCCAAATGTTTGTAAACACAAGAGTCCACTTCTCTGTCTTACCTTGATGGGCTTATTCAGTGCTATAGTTTTAAATACCATTGATATTCTAATGACTCCCAAACTATATCTTCTGCTGACATGACATCTCTTCTTGGTAGGCTGCTGGCTAAAAGATTCTCTAAATTACTAATGTGGATGGAAACAAAACCCATTTATCTACCTGTCTTTATCATCTCAGTAGATGGCACCGTCAGTCACCTAGTTGGTCAAGCCAAACCCTAGGATCGCTCTTTCTCTCCATCAACCCCTAAAACCAATCCAGCAGCAAGTACTTCCAACTCTATATCAAAAATATCTGAAAAGTGTTCATTTATCTCCATCGACACTGATTCCACCGGACCTGCAGCATTATCATCTCTCACCATCAATACCTCCTAGCAGATTTCCCTTTTCCACTCTTTCTCTTTTCCACACTATTTTTCACTCAGAATGTCAGAGTAATTTTTAAACTATAAATCAGATGTTACTGTCCTGTTTAAAACTCTCCCACGACTTCCCATTGTTTTTAAAATAAATCCAAACTACTTAGCATCACTAAAAATTGTCTATCTCCCTAAACTCATCTCATAAAATTCTACCCCACCTGAATATGTTCTGGCCACACTGGCCTTCTTTCTGTTCTTCTGCTAGACCGAGACTCCACTTCTTCTAAACTTGCTCATCTCATTCCATCTCATTACTTTATTTCATTTTTTGTATTTATGGCTACCATAAGTATCCCATTTACATTTGGTTTCCTTATTTATTACTTGTCTCTTTCACTAGACTACAAGATTCATGACAGCAGAGACTGCTGTTCACTGCTATATCTTTAGCATCTAGCACTAATAGCTTATTGAGATGATTCTTAATAAATATTTTTTAAACGAATGATTTAAAGTAGCAAAAGTAGCAATTTGTAGACGATAAGAATGGAGGAAATGGGCCTCCTTTGCCACCTGAATCATCCACCAGTACTGTCTTCTGACCAAGGTTTGAAATCTGCTGAGATCTTATGAGAGGAAAGCAGCACAATAAAACTCTGAACTGGTGTCGGCAGTGGTGGGTCCAAATTAGTTTAAAGAGAGCTATTTTGCCATGGGGGAGGGGCATCAGAAAAAAAGTGGAAAGAAGCAGAAAATTGTTGCTATGTGCCACTGGGCCTCAGAAGAGCCAGAGAGGATGATGGATAGAAATTATAAAGTAAAAGTTTTAGAACCACCACTCTTGGCTTTCACTTCCCAGCCCACAATAACCACCAAAGTGCAGTCATTCTATTTCCAGGGTTCTATTTCTAGGCTGTAAGAATGGAGCAAATTTTAGAGTATTACAGACTTTCACAGGAAAAAGAAAAGATTACCTAAAAATATGTTCACCTTTGCCAAGAACTGCTTCCAAACACAAACCCTAGCTTGTCACACCTGCCCCATTTCCCCCTTTTCCCTTCGTTGCTAGTACCTACCCCCTCATTGCACCAGATACATCTGGTACCATAAGAATTAGCTAGCATGTCCCAAGCAATCTGAGCTCTTCAAACGGAAAGTGTTCCAGAAATAAAAATAAGGTGCTAAATAGTTACAAGTCATTTCTACCAGAATTATTGTTGAGATTTTCTATTTTTCTATTTTTAAGTTTTCTCCCTTATGTTTTGTGGAAGATAATGCCAAAGCATGTGATATTTCACCATATGATTAGTTCTCAAATAAGGGACACAAAGCTAGTATTATCTGGAGCCACATTTTCTATTTTCTCTTGAAAATGTACACCGACCTAAAAGAAGAATAAAAACTTTTTCTCTGTCCAAAGAGTTTGATAAGTTGGATTCAAACTTTCTGCAGTATACAGGTATTAGGTATTAGATTTAAATTCTCATTTAACTAATATTTACTGAGTACTTACTGTGTGCCAGCTATAGTGGCAATAGTGTTCACACTTTATTTAAGCTTCTTAACCATCTTTTTAGGGGGCCATTATTGTCCCATTAGAGATGAAAATTTTGAAAATTAGAGTTTAAATAACCTGATCACATTTATAAAGGCCATGCCCACTTTTGTACACTTATAATATGTAGTAGGCAGAAAAATACCCACCCCCAAGATAAAAGTTCATGTCTTAATCCCTGGAATCTGTGAATGTGTTACCTTAATGGTGAAAGTGACTTTGAGATGTGTGACCAATTAAGGATTATTCTAGATTATCCAGGTAAGCCCATATAAGAATCCTTTCACATAAGGATTCTTATGTGAGAGGGAGGAAATAGAGTCCATCAGAGAAGATGTGATGACAGAAGCAGAAGTCAGAGCAATACAATACTGGAAGGGGCCACAAGCCAAAAAACATGCGGGAAGCCTCTGGAAGCTGGAAAACACAAGGAGATAGATTCACCTATAGAGCCTCCAGAAGGAATGCAGCCCTGCTAACTCCTTGACTTTAGCCCACTGAGACCTATTTTGGTCTTCTGACCAAACTGTAAGATGACTCCAGACTCCAGAACTGTAAGATGACAAATTTGTGTTGTTTGAAGTCACCAAGTTTGTAGCAATTTGTTACAGTGTCAACAGTAAACTAGTACACTGTACATTCTTTTTAACATTGATATATGTTCTTATATTTAACTACAGGACTGTAGGCTCCAAATGTCCTGTTCACCTCCCCATCTTCAGCATCTGTCACAGTGCCATCTGCCTAGTTGTTTGTGCTGATGGTTGTTGTTAATGTTAATTCAAACCCTACAGAAAGCACAATAGCAATCCAAACCATATCTAACATCATTCATTGTCGTGCCAAGAGAAGGAAATTAATTTATTATGATTTGACTCAAATTAATTGCTTTTTAAAGTCGCCTATGTAAATATTTATATCACTTTTTCCAAAAATGGATATTTGTAACATTTGTAACTTAAAAAAAAAACTCAGATGATTTATCTGGGATTAGAAACTAATGGACTGAAAGATGTCAACAGGCCTTTCTCAAAATTCTTTGAGTAGCATCCTTGGGTTATGCTAAATCATCAGAAACATACATGCTTGGCCTACCTTCCTCCAACTCTAGAGCTGTCTGTATAGAATAATATTTTAACACTAAATATTGGTTTTCATGGAGTGCTAAAAAAGAAATAAATCAAGAAATCCTATCATTTTTAATAAAATGTTTAAACAAATTTTTCTACTGTTACCAAAAATCCCCTTAGCATAAGGAATCCAGTGATAAATTTCTCTCAGTTCTGCCCAGAAAGATATTGTTAGTTTCTCTGGAGAAACTGAAGTGGCTCTAACAAAAAAAAAATGCAAGTTATAAAGCCTATTGAGTTTTTTTCTCTCTCTCTCTTTTTTTCCCTAGCCACCAGGAGGCACAGAGCTAAATTTGGTATGTGAAATCTATAGCTTCTTACAGCAAGGAGTTCTTGCCGGAGTTTTTCTTCTTTTCTGATTTTGAAAATTATATCTATTTTGTGATCATTGTTTTATAATATTATGCAGCCTCCCTCAAACTATTTTTGAAGATTAGGAGAATATAAATGAATCAATAAAGAATAATATTAAACCACATTTTAACATCAATATTTATTATTGTCTTGATGAATATCCAAGATTTTCAAGAGCAGGGTTGCTTATATGCCATGAAACAATGGAATAGCAAATCACCCAGATGGTTGTAGGCTGAAGGGGTGCAGGAGGCCACATTTAATAACAAGATCCTGGGGATAAGAACAGAGAAAATAACATCTACACAGTAGGAAAGACTTTTTCAGGTAACACTCAATCTGGAAGATCTCCATTTTCTGCTTATAACCAGGATGGCCTAAGAATATTTGTGAAGAACTTGGGAGATCTAATAAGAATAAATTGGCTTGAAACAAAGAAATACAAGTAGGGCTCTACAATTAAAGTTTAAATTTTGAATAATTCAGATAGAGGCTGAGAGGTTGCTAGAGTTAATACAAGACCTGGTATTCAGTGTTGCCCAGTCTGTGATATCATTAGATACAACAGATAGTGAGGGACAGTAATTAACCAGTACTATAAAAGAAGATAACCAACTACACAAGGAAGAAGCCTGAGGCATTTCAATTGGTCATTCCTAGGTAAGGCCTTTACCAATCCCTGAGATAAGACAGACTGGGAGGTAACCTCAGAGCCAAACCATGCTTACAGTTGAACATGTTTTTGTAGCTCACTCCATTTCAGTCCAAACACATTTATTCAAAACGTCTATGGCAATAAATACTGCATTTGGCACTCAGAAATAAAGAAACGAGTAATATATGGTCTGAGCCACAAAAGAGCTCACATTCTAGTGAGGAAGACAGATGTGTAGACAAGTAACTATAAGGCTGTGTGAGAGTTACAACTAGAATAGCATGTGTGAAATACAGAGGCCAAACACAAAAGAGAGTCTAACAAAGGGGATAAAATATAACATGGGTTATGAAGAAAGATACTTAATGTTTGAGGCAGAGAAGAGATGAGAACTCTACGTAAAGGGACAAACTATAGGAAAAGTCATAGAAGCATAAAATTGTATCATTCAGAAAAAGATGCAACATCAAAGTAGGAGTAGGGTAGAAACTAGGACATATGAGAGGTTTCTGAGGAGAGAAGTGGCATGATCAGATTTTTACCTCTAAAAATTCCCTCTGGGGCAATAGCTGACTAGGTTGTTTCAGACCAATAATCCTTCTGAGAACAATTAGAAAGGCTGCAGGGTGAGGGGGTGGGAACATAAAAAACCCTAGTTTGAATGAATCACAGAACTACCAAGGCATTGAAAATTTGCAGAGTTGAGATCCAGAAGAAAATGGAAACCAAGAGACTTGAGATAGGCACTTGGGAATACTTTTACCATTGAGGCAATTGCCAATTTAAAAAGTGAAAGCAGCAGTGCAAAGGCTGAAAAGCTAAGCATAACAAAGCACAAGAGGACAAAAAAATTAACTTCAGACCGCCGAGGAAAAGAAGCCCTGGTAAATACCTCAGTGAGGACCACAAAGGGGTGCACTCTAGGAGGAAGGATTAACTAGAAATATAACAGCCCTCAAAAGGATTAAAACCCAGCTTTAAGTCATCTCAATTCCTGACCAGATAAAGGTGATCATCCCCATGTCTAGTTGTCTAACAAATGCAAAAATTAATCCTCTCTTTAAAAAGTTTTCATTACTTTCTAGAGTTGCATCACAGTAACTGTCAAAATTTAATGCAAATATCTGGCACTCTATCAAAAATAATCAGGCATTTGAGAAGATAAAATGTAACTGAAACGCAAGATTTTATTAAAAAAAGACGATAGCAAAAGGACCCACAAGAAATCCACTGAAGGGAGTTAACAGACACAGACTTTAAAATGGTCATAATAATATGTTCAAAAATTAAACCACGAGTGGCGAAATTTGATAGGGAACTGGAAACTACAGAAAAGAAACTTATGCATTTCTGGTTCTGGGTGAGATAAAGTCAGCACACTCCATCCTGTCTTTTTCTCTCAATGAAGCTATATAATCTGGACAGAATGCATTCAGCAGCTATTTGAGGACTCTGAAAAGTAAATTTTGGGAGATGGATGGAGGAAAAAGATCAGAGTTAAAAGTACGACTGAACCAACAGTGAGTTCTCCCTTTTTTGCCCTTGCTATCCCTTCTTGAGGTCTCAAGTCAACCTGAAACCAGGAAGTAGGCACCCAGGAATGGACAGAATGAGCTCTAGGAGAATCCCTTAAATTCTGGCTTAATGAGGGGAACCTATTCATAGCACTATACAAGAAGGAAGAAATTCCCCATTTTTCTTGTTGTCTCTATTGTCACACCCTCCAGCCCTGAGACAATACTGCAGTGGCAGTCAGAGAAACAGAAACAGCAGGGGCAACAGAGGCTACAGGCACCTATTCAATATGATGATCAAAAACAAAAAGTTTGTCCTTTAAAACACTAATGTATAATGTATAAACCTCTACCAAGACTGAAAAAGAAAAAAAAGAGCATGAATACCCAACATAAGGAATTAAAAGTGGGATATTACTACAGATCTCACAATCTTTAAAATTGTAGTAAGAAAATATAACAATATTACACCCATATATTTTTAAGGGGCCAGCATAACCTTGATATCTGATATGGCAGTTCTCTCCCTGGGCTTCTGAAGCTCTACAGGGCAACCTTTGAAATCTAGGTAGAGGTAGCCATGTTCCCATGGCTCTTAACTCTGTGCACTTGCAGCGTTAGCACCATGTTGACACCACCAAGGATTACCCCTTCTAGCTTCTGGAAGGGCAGCCTGAGATGCACCTGGGCCAGCTTGAGTCACAACTAGGGCAGCTGGGGAGCACTGTGCCAGAATGTGTGGAACAGAAACTTGAAGTGACCCTAGGCAGTGAGCTCCAAGGTCCCACAAGTGCCCTGGGCCCCTCCAGTGCCCAGGGCCCTTTCCTTTAAATCCTTCTGTCATCAAGGCCCTGACACTCTGGGCCTATAATGCAAGTGGCAGCCTCAAAGATCTATAAATGCTTTCTGGGTTATTCTCCCATTGTATTAATGAATAGCATCTGGCTTCCTTCTATCCATATCCATCCTTATCAAACATTCCTAGGCGAGGTAGCGGTGGCTCTAGCCTGTAATCCCAGCACTTTGGGAGGCAGTGAGTAGGATCACAAGGTGGGAGGGTCAGAGACCTGGTGAAACCTGGAGTCTCTACTAAAATACAAAAAATTAGCTAGAGCGATTCAGCCAGGCGCCATGAGATTAGCTACTCGGGAGGCTGAGGCAGGAGAATGAGTGCAAGGAACCCGGAGGCGGAGCTTACAGTGAGCTGAGATCCGGCCATCCCAACCCTGGAAGTGGGAAGGCGAGACTCGTCTCAAAACATTCTATTGGCCACACCCTTCGTTTTCTCTCCAAGACATGCCTTTTCTTTCTTTACAACATGGCCAGGCTGAGAATTTTCCAACTCAGTAAGTTCTGCTTCCCTTTTGATTATAAATTCTGTCTTTAATTCATTTCTTTCTTCACACATTTTACTATAAGCCTTCAAGAGAAGCAGTGCTGCACCCTTAACGCTTTGCTTAGCAATTTCTTTTGCCAAATATCCTAATTTATTGCTCTTCAATTCTGCCTTTCATGAAACACTAGAGAACATGGACACAATTCAACCAAGTTCTTTGCCACTTTCTAACAAGGATGGCCTTTCCTCCAGTTTATATTACCTAACAATGGTACGTTGTTCCTCATTCCTATCTGAGACCTTATCAGAATTGCCTTTACTGTCCATATTTCTACCAACAATCTGTTCACAACTACATAGATAATCTCTAAGAGGATTTAGGCTCTGGCTCTCCCTATAGCTCTCTTCTGAGTCTTCACCACAATCACCCTTAATACTCCATTCACAGAAATCAAGATTTTTCTAGTATGCACCTCCAAACACTTCCAGCCTTTACCTATTATCCAGATCTGAAGTTGCTTCCACATTTTAGGGATTTGTTATGGTAACACCCAGCTTTTCAGTACCAATCTCTGTCTTAATTCATTTGTGCTGCTATAACAAAATACCTGAGACTGACTAGATAATTTGTAAAGCACAGAAATTTATTTCTCATGGTTCTGGGAGCTGGGAAGTCCAAGAAAGGCATCAGCAAATTTAGTGACTGATAGAGGATGTTCTCTCCTTCCAAAATGGCTCCTACTTCACCCTCACATGGTGGAAATAAAAGGACCAAACTTGCTCTTTCAAGCCCTTTTGTAAGAGTATTAATCTCATTCATGAGGGTGGAGCACACATGATTTAATCATGTCCCAAAAGGCCTATCTCTTAATACTATCACATTGAGTATTCGGTTTCAACATATGAATTTGAAGGGAAACACACATTCAAACCATGGCACCTGATGAGGACATTTTTTAAGGGAAAAATGGTAGCTTAATCTCTCTTCTATAGATAAATGCAACAATTCTAAATAAAAGTATAACAAAATAAATCAAGCAGCAGGTAACAAGGATTATATATGATGAAATGTTGTATTTATTCCAGGAATGCAAAGTTTCATTAATATTACAAAAATCAGTCTATATAATTTACCACATTAGCAGAAAAAGGGAAAAAAATCATAATAATCTCAAATGATACACACTAAAAAAGCATTTGATAAAAATGCAAACTTTCCACATGATTAAAAGACAAAACAAGCCTGAGCAAACAAGAAATGTAAGAGACCTTGATTAATCCTATTAATGTAACTATCAAAAGCTGGACAAAAATATCATTCTTAATAAATATTGAAAGTTTCCCCTAGGATTAGGAACAAGATAAAGTTTCTTGCTGTTACTGTTTCAATTGAGCTTTGTACTAGAAATTTTAGCCAGTGCAAGATGGCAAGAAAAAATAAAATTATAATTGTAAAGGAAGTGACAAAACTGTACTTAATTGAAGACAAGATGACCCTGTACCGAGAAACAAAACCAAAAACATCTATAAATAAAAATATTAGATTTAATAACTGAATTTAGCAAGTCACTGGATGCAAGATTCATGTACAATAGCTAATATTATTTCTAACAATAAGCGATAAGAAAATGAAATATTGAAAGATACTATTCACAATAGCATCAAATAACTAGAAATAAATATAATAGATGTGCAAGCCTTCTACATAGAAAACTACAAAATTTTTCCCAGAGAAATTAGAGAGCTAAATAAGTGGAGGATAAATTATATTCAAGGATTGAAATATTCAATGTTATAAAAATATTAATCTCCTAACAAATTGAACAATAGCTAATGCAATTCCAATCCAAAATTCCAATAGGACTTATTGTAGAAATTGACAAGCAAATTATAAAATTTTATAGAAATACAAATGGCTAAGAATAGACAAGACAATGTTAAAGAACAAAATGGAAAAATATATGCTAATGAATGTCAAGATGTATCATAGAGTTACAGCAATTATGATAGTGTGCTATATACAAGTATGGACAAAAACTAATGGGCATAATAGACTCACACATCTTCATTTATGACAAAGTTACATGCAAAGAAATGGGGATGGAATAATATTCTTATAAATAATTTCAGGTCAACAGAATATCCAAATTAAGAAAGGAGAGGAAGAAGGAAGAAAAGGGCAGGCAGGCAGGCAGGCAGGAAGGAAGGGAGGAAGGAAGGGAGGGAGGGAGGGAGGGAGGGAAGGGGAGGGGAGCGAGGAGAGGGAAAGAGAAAGGGAAGGGGAGAGAAAAAGGAAGGGAAAGGGAAGGAAGGAAGGAGGAAAAGGGAGGGAGGAAGGGAAGGGAAGAAAGGGGAAGAGGAAGGGAAGGGGAAAGAAGGGAAAGAGAAGGGAAGGAGAAGGGAAGAAAGAGGAAGAGGAAGGGAGGGGGAAGGAAGGGAAAGGGAAGGGAAGGAGAAGGGAAGGGGAAGGAGAAGGGAGGGGAAGGAAAAGGGAAGGGAGAAGGGCAGGGAAAAAAGGATGGAGACAGAGAGGGAGGGAAAAACTTGACTTTTACACAAAACAAGACAATTTCAAATGGGTTGTAATTTTAAATGTTGAAGATAAAACAATAAACCTTCCAGAAAATAACATAGAAAAATATCTTCATGATATTGGAATAGGAAAAAATGTCTTAAACATAACCAAAAAAAAAAACCACTACCCATACATTGAACTACATTAAAATTAAGAATTTCTACATCATTAAAAGAGTGAAAAGAAATCCACACACCAGGAGAAAATATTTTTCAACACACACAGATGGTAAAGGATTAATACCCAAAGCATATTTTTAGAAGACAAAAAAACAAGAAAAGAAAGTGAGAGAAGAAAAGAAAGATTTCTACAAATTCATAAGAGAAAAAATATAATGGAAAATATGGACCAAATGACTTGAATACTCATTTGCAAAAAGTATATAGTAAAATAATTAACATAAAAATGTAAAAGTGGGCCGGGCGCAGTGGCTCAAGCCTGTAATCCCAGCACTTTGGGAGGCCGAGACGGGTGGATCACAAGGTCAGGAGAGCGAGACTATCCAGGCTAACACGGTGAAACCCCGTCTCTACTAAAAAAAATACAAAAAAAACAGGCAGTGGGTGGGCTGTAGTCCCAGCTACTGGGAGAGCTAGAGGCAGGAGGAATGCGGCGTGAACCCAGGAGGCGGAGCTTGCAGTGAGCGAGATCCCATGCACTCCAACCTGGGCGACAGAGCCAGACTCCGTCTCAAAAAAAAAAAAAAAAAGTAAAAGTGTACTCAATTGTATTAGTCAACAGAAAATGCAAATTAAAACCACAATGGGATACAACTAAACACCCAATAAAATGACTAACATTTAATATCAAGTATTGGCATGAATGTGGAAAGACTGAACTGCTCATCCACTACTAGTGAGACTGCAAACTGATACAATCACTTTGGGAAACTAGCATCTACTAAAACTGAACATATGCATTCTCTATAACCCATAAATTCCACTCTTGGGTTCATAACCAACAGAAGTGAGTACATATGTGCACCAAAAGACATGTCAAGAATATTTTAAAAGTCTAACTCACAGAAGTACAAAGTAGAATGGTGGTTATTAGAGGTTGGGGTAGAGAGGGAATGGGGAATTTTTGGTCAAAGGGTACAAAGTTTCAGCTAGACAGGAGGAATAAGTTTTAGATCTATGGCACAGTGGGGTAACTATAGAGAATAATAATGAACCATATATTTCACAGTAGCTAAAAGAGTATGTTTGAAATGTCTCACCACAAAAAATAAGTTAGTGAAGTAATGGATATGTTAATTAACTTGATTTAATCATTCTACATTGTATACATATACTCCATAAATGTGTACAGTTATAATTTGTCAATTGAAAATAATATTAATTTTAAAAGTGCAGAATAATATTCATAACAGCACATTTTTTCATAACAAACCACTAGAAATAACCCAAATATTTATTAATGTTATAAAGATAGACAAATTACAGCACATTGTTTATAGTGAAATTCTACACAGCAAGAGGAAGCTAATGAGCTACATCTACCCACAGTGACGTGGATGAATCTCACAAACATAATGTTGAATGAAAGAAACCAGACACAAAAGAACATATATTACTTGATTCCATTATTCTAGGGTGTTAGTAAAGTTCTACTTCTTGACCTAGTTGGTGATTGTACATGTCTGTTTACTCTAAAAATTCGTTGAGCTGTGTACTTATAATTCGTGCACCTTTTAAAATGCTATATTTTAATTTAAAAGTTAATTTATAAAAACTAAATTTACAAGCACAGTGGCAATAAGATTAAAATAATCAAATGCAGAAAATTCTTGAAATTAAAAAAAGTGTAAGATGTGTCAAAATTAGCATCTATGCATAAATAAATCACAGTTACTGCACATTTTTCTTTTCTGTATTGATTTATGAATTTAATTTCACTTCAAGTACTGAAACAATTTAAAGATAGCTTAGTTTTCTCAAATTTGCACCTAGGATGTTAACCATGAGGGCATAGTGAAAATTCACAAATAGTCGATCTCTCTAAACTTGTTGGAGTTCTGAGTTTAAAGCAATTTTCTCAGAAGCGAGGCTTAAAATATTTAAGAAAGCTATTTCAACAACCCTGAGTTTGAAATTTAGATTAGGAGTGTTGAAGCACAAAATTAAAAAGTAAATAATAAATCTTTCAGACTTCTGATTCAAGATAATTGAGTGAGTGAACACAGACATTTACCTCTCCTTACAAAAACCACTGAAGAAGAAATATCAAAATAATCATTCCACAGTCTGTTGGGAGTCAGTGATGGGTGTCAGCAATAGATCCAAAAAGAAAGAAATATCTGGTAGCTGTAAATTCAATTGGATCAGACTGACAGTGACACCCAAAAGAGCTGAGCAGCCTAGGAAATTCTAACCCTTTCCAATCCCAGCAAAAGCACAGACCTTTCAAGGAGACTTTTCCCATAGAAGCTCAGCAGAGGAACAAAGTCAGAGGCAGTGGGGCTGAGAGAAGTTGGCAGCAGGCATTCGGCTAAGGACATTGGTGGGGGAGGATTGAGTTAATTATATTCCTGTGTTCATGGCATGCTGTCATCATTGGTCCATGCAAAGCCCAGCTCTTGTGATTTTTTTATTCCTTTAGTCTTAGTGTCCATGCTCATTCATATTCCCTCCTTAATATTTCCTACTCAACACTATATTTTCAAGATATCTGTGTGACTATGTACAACTAGTCAGACACTTACAATCGCTGCACAGTATTCTGTGAGTTGCACCCCTGACATTTTACTTACTGAGTCCCTGGTGCTGCACATCTGGATGCCCCCTCCTCCTACTAGTACAAATAATGCTGTGATGGGCATCTTCCAAACACTGTTACCCTACAGAACTCTGTGAGAATGTCGCAGGGATACCTAACTAGAAATGGAATTGCTGAGTTACAATGTATACAGATTTTTAATTTACAGTCTAGCTAAATGTTGCCAGATTGTTCACTGGAATGGTCACAACAGTCTACACTCCACATTCCCTTCAGCAACGTATAATAATAATTCCTATTTTCCCACAAGCTTGATGTGATCCACCCTTCTAATGCTTGCTAACCTTAGATAGGTGCAAAATGATATGCCTTGCTTTAGTTTGCTTTTCTCTAATTACTAATGACTAAGAGTATATCCTCATATACTGGATATGGTCTTTTTTTTTCCTCTTCTGTGAATTGTTATTTCTTTTCCTTTTGCGTATTTTTCTACTGGAGTATTTTTTTCTTTATTTGCAGGAGTTTTATTTTCTCCCAGTCTATCAGCTGTTTACTTTGTCCATATTTTCCCCATTGAACAGAAATCCTTAGTTTTTATATAATCAAATTCATCTTTTTGTTTGTTTTTGAGTTTAAGATATCCCATCCCTTTTAGCCACACAGAAATCTCCAGCATTATCTTCTATTAACTTTATGGCTTTATCTTTCACATTCACATCTTTCATGCATCTGGAGTCCACTCTGAACATGGTATTAAGTAGGGTCCCCATTTTATTTTTCTTCATTTAGTGAGTGTTCTTAATACCATCTGCTAAACAGCCCATCATTTTCCCATTTATTTCTGGTGTGATTTTCATCATATTAAATTCCCACATATACAAGGTCCGTCTCTGAGGTCTCTGTTCCATTCTGTGGGTCTATTTCTTCTTGTGCCAGTACCACAACATATTTTTCTTACTATGGCTTTGCAGTAAGCCTTAATATCTGAGTGGATAACTCTCCTCTTTGTTCTTCTTTTCCAAAGGTGATTTAGCTATTTGCAGAATTTTATTTCATATTAATTTTAAAGTAAAGTTATTGAGTGTCTCAAAAATCTAGATGTACTCCAGATTTTTGTTACATTCATAATTAGTGAATATAAACAATTCTTTTTTTTTTTCTTTAAGTTCTGGGATACATGTGCAGAACGTGCAGGTTTGTTACATAGGTATACATGTGCCATGGTGGTTTGCTGCACCCATCAACCCGTCATCTAGGTTTTAAGCCCCACATGCATTAGGTATTTGTCCTGATGCTCTCCCTCCCCTTGCCCCCCACCCCCTGACAGGCCCCAGTGTGTGATGTTCCCCTCCCTGTGTCCATGTGATCTCATTAAACAATTATTTTCTATCATACAGAAACCATAGAGTTTCTGTTAAAATTACTAAACTCTTCCATGGTTGCCTGAAAGCAGCCATAGAAAACACATAAAATATTTTCTAAGAGGAAAAGATATCTCCGCAACTATTTGGATTTTCTTTCCTGTCCTTCAGTAGAGCTTTAAGATTTTTTCATGGAGGTGTTGCATATTTTTGGTTATGTTGATTCCTAGGAACATCAGAGCAGGATCAGCACACTTTTTCTGTAAAGGACCAGATAGCAAATATTTGAGGCTTTGCGGGCCCTACAGTTTCTGTTAAAACTATTCAATTCACTCATTGTTGCATGAAAGCAGCCACAGACGATGTGTCGATGTGTAACAGGTGTGTCTGGGCTCCAATAAAACCTTATTTACAAAAACAAGTGGTTGACAGAACTTGGCTGATTGGCCATAGTTTGTCAACCCCAGCTTTACAGGGTTTTCGGGTTTGTTTGTTGGTTTATTGTGCTTTCTTGTTGTTTTTTTTTTTTAATTTTCATTTTTAGGTTTTGTTTTATTATTGTAACTGGTATCTCTTTTAAAAAAATAATTTATAGGCAGTTGTTGCTAGTGTAGAGAAATGAATACTATTGATTTTGTAAGTTGATCTTATGTTTGGCAAACTCATTTCTTGATCCTGTTGGTTTTTCTAGGTAGATATTTATACAATCTACATATAATGATAGTTTTATCACTTAATGTTCCAATTTTTATAATCTAATTTTGTTTTTCTTTCTTATAACTTTGTCTGGGAGTCCCAGCACTGTATTCAACAGCAGCTGTGATGGAGGTATCTTTCCCTCATTCCTGATCTTAAAAGTTTCTCCAAGGTTTCTCAATCAAATGCAATGTTTGCTGCAAGAATTTGGTATATAACCTTTCTCACAATAAGGAAAATCCCTTTTTACTCCTAGTTTGTGAAGACTTACAACATAAAAAGACTTTGCATCATCAAATACATTTTCTGCATCAACTGAGAGAATATATTCTTTTCCTCCTTTAGGATCTTGGCATCTACATTCATAAGTGAGATAGGCCTGTGAATCATTTTTCTTTTCCTGAGTTGTCTATGTCCAGTTTTGGAAACCAGAGTTTAGCCTCATAATGTGAAATGGACTATTTTTTATCTTTCAGTATAATTTAGCTAAGATACAAATTATTCCTTTAAAGTTTGGTAGAAAGTATGTATAAAAACATATGATCCTAGAAAGGATAAGGGAGTTTTTAATTGTATAAAATTGTTTTAATGCTTCCTGGTTTTTTTCACCTTCTGTTTTTATTGAGGTATGATTGACAAATAAACATTGTATATATTTCATGTGTGCAATGTGATGATTTGATAGACCTTTATATTGTGAAATGATTCCCTCAATCAAGTTAGTTAACCTATCCATTACCCCACATATTTACCTCTATTTTATTTTTGGTGAGAACACTTGAGATTTCCTTTCTTAGCAAATTTCAAGTATATAACACAGCATTATTAACTATCATCACTGTGCTGTACGTTAGATCTCCAGAACTAATTCATCCTGCACAACTGAAACTTTGTCCCATTTGTGACAACATGGATGAACCTGGAGGACATTATGTTAAGTGAAATAAGCCATAAGAAATACTGCATAATCTTACCCATACGTGGAATCTAGAAAAGTTAAACTCATAGAAATAGAGAATAGAACAATGTGTGCCAGGGGCTGGGTGTGGGGGAAGGGGAGAATGTTGGTTAAAGGGTACAAACTTCACCAACTTCTTAAGTGGATTTTAGCATTTAAAATATTTTTTCCAGAAAATAATCATCTCGATTTTCAAATGTTAATTGCTTAATGTTATTTGTTGTGATGGTTAATACTGAGTGTCAACTTGATTGGATTGAAGGATGGAAAGTATTGTTACTGGGTGTGTCTGTGAGGGTGTTGCCAAAGGAGATTAACATTTGAGTCATTGGACTGGGAGAGGCAGACCCACCCTCAATCTGGGTGGGCACCATCTAGTCAGGTGCCAGTGTGGCTAGAATAAAAGCAGGCAGAGGAACGTGAAAGGACTAGACTGACTGAGTCTTCTAGCCTTCATCTTTCTCCCATGCTGAATGCTTTCTGCCCTCGAACATTAGACTCCAAGTTCTTCAGCTTTTGGACTCTTGGTATAAGTCCAAGAGTCCAAAAGCTGAAGAACTTTTCAATGGTTTGCCAGGGGCTCTTAGGCCTTTGGCCACAGACCGAAGGCAACTGTCAGCTTCCTTAATTTTGAGGTTTTGGGATTCAGGCTGGCTTCCTTGCTCCTCAACTTGCTGACAGCCTATTGTGGGACTTTACTTTGTGATCATGTGAGTCAATACTACCTCATAAACTCCCTTTCATATATACATCTATCCTATTAGTCCTGTACCTCTAGAAAACCCTGATACATTCATCTTGCTCTTTTATTATTTTTAGTCTCTATTTTACCTGTAGTTTTAAAACTTCTTGACTTGAAAGTATAGTTCATTGTGTTTCAACATTTCTTGTTCCTTGATAAATGCATTAATAGTTATAAATTTCTCCCTAATTGAGGACGTTGCTCTATGTCCCACAAAATTTGACAAGTAGTATTTTCATTATAATTTTCTTGAATTTCATTTTAATGTTCTACTTATTAACCAAAAGGGTTTTTAGTATTATACTAATCAGTTTCCAGCCTCACCAGATTTTTTAGCAATTCTTTTATTTTATGTTCTAATTTTATTACATTTTAGTAGGAGAACATAGGTGTTTAATATTGATACTTTGGAATTTATTGAAAGTCCGTTTGTGGCCTGTTACGTTGTCAATTTTTCAAAATATGTTCAAAAGGGATGTGTTGAACTTAGTTAATATCTAATGGCTGAAGATAATTCATTTGTATATTCAGACTTCCCAGGTCTATTTGTTTTTTATTGCTTAACCTATTAATCTTAAAAAGTCTGTTTAAATGTCCAAATAAATAATTGTTGAAAATGTTGTTTTTACCCATGACACTCTGAGTAGTTGCTTTATACATTTTGAGGTTATATTGTTAGATACATATACATTCATGATAGTTTTTTCCTTCTGATTGTATTATAACTTTTGTTTGTATACAAAGACCTTCTATTTTATTAGATATTAAGACTACTGTCCAGGATTCTGTTGGTTGATATCTACTTGGTATATCCTGTCATCTTTTTCATTTTCAACCTTTCTGTACCCTTATGTTTTATTTGTTTAATCTTGTTTTCATTCAATTATTTAACTAAAGCATTATTTAATCTTGTGTTTTTAATATAATTTTCTCTGGTTTTTAATAGTAAGATTAGATCACTTACATTTATTGCAATTACTCATTAAGGTTTATTTCTGCCATCATATTTTATATTATCCATATACTGTCTTTTATTTTTTCCTATTTTCTCCTTTCCCACTTGCCAATGATAGGTCATGTTTTATTTTGTAGGAGGGGCTTATGTAGCTGTCACACATTTTTTAATTGATTAGTTGGCCAAGACAGGTCTTGAGGTGAATATAAAACTATGCATAACTTCAGAAAGTTTTTCATTCTTGACAAAGTGAAGAACTAACACAAGCTGCCAGCTCCTCTCTACCAAAGTCAACCAGGGAGGAATTTAACAAGTGAGAAGAAAGGATAGAACCAAGGAACTAACAAAAATTTCCGCTGACTGCCTTGGGAGGCCATAGGCAGTCATGACTTTGTACATCTGGAAAGGGTGGCAGTGTGGTGTAGTAGGCAGGCAAACACAGTAGGGATTCAATACACTGGGGGAGACTCTTGAGGTTCTCCTCTTACCCTTTCTCCACATTCTACCAATATAATCAGGTCCCACACACAGAGAAGGTGACAACAGCCTAGAGTGCCAATATCAATGGGCCTCTCTTAAAGTAGCACAAAAGTATCCTTGCAGTGAGAATTTGATTAAAAAAAAAAAACAACAACAACAACAACAAAAAAAAAAAACACAGGTATGGATTGGTAAGAGCTACCCAGATAATCACTCCTCCCTTCTTCCTCTTTAAGTTCCCAGAGTTAGTAGACTGCAGTTTAAGGAGATTACCACCTCCTAATGTGTCCTTCTTTAAGTATTTAAAGAAAGGATTTAGAAGGATTAGAAGTGTTGCCTTGTGGAGTGGTAACAAATGGTTCTGTGGTTTCTGAGGCATTCCATACTTGAGTTCATCCACTCTTCTCTCCTTAAAATTATCATGAGGGCTATAAACAACTTTAGTCTAGGTTTCATCCATTCCTAATATCCATCACTAGAGAGACTAGCTGGTACCCAAGAAATATGGCCATGCTGGACAAAATAATTTTATCCCTAATGAATACAACAGCTACAAAAGAAAAACAGCAAATTAAACAATGTATACCACATGGAGCAGTTACTGGAATAGATGGCATATTAAATATCCTCAAATAGATAAGGAAAGTTATTTGAATGATGAAGCAGTAAAAAGACTTTAAAAAGAGCCAAGTGAAAATGTTAATTATAAAAAATATATAATCATAGCAATAAAAGTCTTAACAGCTAGGATATATAGCAGGATGGACATAGCCAATGACCAAATTACCACGCTAGAGATCAGATCGAAGTATGTTTCCATAAGGCAACAGGAAAAGATAAGAAAAAATATATAAAATAAAAACTAAGTAATATGGAGGATTAAAGTGATGAAATCCTGAAAATAGCAGTGTCAGAAAGAAAACATAATTTGTGGGGGTTAGCAAACTACAGCCTGCAGGACAAATCCAGCCTCTCTAGTTTTGTAAAGAAAGTTTTATTGAAACACAGCATTACCCATTATTTGTTGTCTATGATTGCTTTCATTCTACAATGGCAGATTGGGTGGTTATGACAGAGACCATATGGCCCACAAAGCCTCAAATACTTACTATGTGGCCCTTTACAGAAAAAAAAAATATGTTGATCCCTGCCCTAATTAACATACCTCAGAATTAATGCCATATGGGTGAAATGAGACAGGACAGCCATAATAGACATTCCCATTCAGGAAAAGGAAGACTAAAAAATGCATGGCATTCACTGGTTCATAGCAATCCTGAAGCCCCTAGGATCATGAAGATTACTTACTCTGGATATCCTCATGGCATGGAATGGGTATCAATCTCATCTAAATCTTAAAAGTAGCATGGGCAACTCATCCAGTTTTGTAGATAGTTATTTTTGGAGACATTTCTGTGACTTTGGATGCCATAATCAAGGAAACTAGATGGCAAAGCTCTCTAAATAACTCTGAAGCTGCTGCATGCTTGAATACTCTGTTGGAATAATGCAGGAGAGGTAAGTAAGTTTGAAAACAGATAAGGACTGAGAAGCAAGTAGAGTGGGGGTTTAGAAGAGAGGGATGGTAGGAAACCAAAACAGAGAGAAAGCACAAAGGAACCCAGGATCAGTACATTCCTTCTGAAGGTGTGAGGCAGGGAGTTGAAGACAGGCATGACACCAGTAAAGACTCTCCGTTGTTCCATATAGGCCTCTGTGCCAGGTGCATCAGGTATCTTGTTGCTTCAAGTTCTTTACCCTGATAAGTACAGAAATGCTCTGTCCCTACACCCTATCTCAAAAGTTCCTAAACATAAAGGAAAGCCTGCCACTACTCTCACACTGAAATTTATTCTTTCATCTCAGTTTTTCACCTACCATGAAACCCACAATCCCAGAAGTTCATTAGTAATTGTTAAACATTTGGAATCCTAAGCTGTTTAAAATGATGAATTTATCATATCTTTGCTTTATTTGTACAAAGCTTTATAAATAACTATTTCTCAGCACTTGCAACTGCCCCATTCATTGGCATTTGAGACTACAGAGGTGACAATAGGCTATCTTGAAAGACAGTTTTCAAAATTACAGCCCCTTATATATATGGCTCTGAATACTAATAGGACCCAAAACTATACATCAGGGCAAAAGTCTGGTAAGCTTTGAAAGTTTCAGGAAGAGATGTTCAAGAATCGATTAAAATCTCTCCTACTTTACCTAAAAAGAATAAGTCAGTGTGAGTTCATAAGTGTTTCCAAATCAGCTGAAGTTTCCATTTTCCTAAATGCAGGAGCAGTTACCTTCAGTTAGTAGTGAGGCCTTGGCCTAGTAACTGTCAAGCACTTTCTGGGTGTAGAAGAATGGGAAGGCAGTGTCAATTAGCTGCACACACTTGTAGGTTAACTCTTGCTAAATTTGCAGGTCACTTCTGCCTTCTCTAATGCCTTCTAGAATATTCTGGCTCCTAGAAGTTCGTTCAAGATTGGGGCACTCTACAAATTTCCCTAGATCCCAGACAATAGAAGTTCAATTTCAACTGAATTTTTGCTGACACTGATTTTGCCTTGAAGGGGTGTGTGTGTGTGTGTGTGTATGTGTGTGTGTGTGTGTGTGTGTTCAAGAAAAAGAAATACTAAATTGTGAGGGAGGTAAGCTCCATGCACCAAAAGTGATGTCCATAAAACTAAGAAATCAATGCAGCATTCTGCAGAATCACTTTAAACAACATTCTTCTTTTTTTCTGCTGCTCGTACAAGCTGATTACAAAAGCAGGCAGCGTTAGCTCTGAGTTTCCAAGTGGAAAAACATAATACTAGACTTTGAATAGCATCTCAAATTGAAATCAATTAAAAGAATTACAGGTTGCAGAAAAATATATATTTGTTTACATTTTTCTTCAGCACAAACATTTAGTAACCTAGGGTCTAGAAAAGTTCTTGTACACGTCACTTTAAAAACAACCATTTTTATTTTCAGAACAAAGTCTCAAAAGAAAAAGAAAAGGAGAAAACTAGATTTTTAAAAATTCCTACCTAAAGGTCCCATGGTTTTACAAGCATAACTCCATGTGCATTATTTATGGTATAAAATTTTTCCACTGAGGCCTGTTTTTACTTTAAGGGGGAGGATGAGTTCTTACTTTCAGTTTCATGTAAATTTTCTCTCCAATTATAGCTCGCTTGTGGAGACTTTGTCCTATGGCTAAGCTGACATGCTGACTCATTTCATCAACAGTGTCTTAAGCCAGCACCATTTTCCACTGTGGCTTAGGCCCTGGAGTTGCTCCTCAAATAAGCTGCTCTCTCGCTCGCTCACTCACTCTCTCTCTCCCTCCCTCTCTCCCTCCTCACTCTCTCACTCCCTCACTCCCTCTCTCTCCCTAGGCCCTGGAGAGCCAGAGAGAGTTCATCCATGGCATAGTAAAGTTAATGAGGTAGTCAACCAAAGTTCAGAGCAAGTTTTCCCACCCCCAGCTGGCAGTCAGCCACTCCATTCTGCCAGCACTCAAAGTTGGCTTCTCAGAAAATATATTCCAAAGCTGGCACTTTACCTCAGGAGAATTTAGTCAAAGCATTTGGCACATCAGATTGTCTAAAACACAAGGTTAAGAGCTCAAAATAGCCAGCCTATTCCAAGACTGTCTTAAATTAAGGAACATAATTATTAAAAGATTCTGCTACAATTGGGCATGAAAACCATACCCTTCCATGAAGTATCTAGGCAAGACTACTTTTCCTCCTGATAAATGAACAAATATTTAATGAGCACATACACCATTCCTCCACTGTGGGAATACAAAGAAAAATAGGACACAGTCATCCCCGTCAAAGAGCTTAAAATTTAATTAGAGAAACAAGACATAAACATATAAAAACAACCACTTACGAAATTAGAATACAAGGTTTGGATTTCAGCAGCATTAATAACTCCATATGAATGCCCAGTTTGCAGAATGTGAAAAAGTTACCTGCGTTCTCTTTTCGAAACATTTTTGAAGTCTGATATGTGTACAGAAAAGTACACACATCATAACTTTACAGCTCAATGAATTTTCAGAAACTGAACACACCCAGGTAACCAACACTCAGATTAAGTAAAAGAACATCACCAGCATCCCAAGAGCCTCCCCTTTTGCCCCTTTCCAGTCACTAGTCTCCTCTGAGAGTGACCCTTGACCTAACTTGTCTCATAGATTCTGTTTTGCCTGTTTTTGTACTTTATATAAGGGGAATCATGCAGTATGTATTTTTTTGTGTCTGACATTTTTGGCTCAACATTATGTTTGAGAGATTTATCCATATCATCATTCAAGGTGTAGTTCAGTCTCATTGCTGTGTATTCCATTTCATAAATATTACAAAATGTGTCTATCCATTTCAGGATTTGGGGGTATCTACATATGATGAGTAGTGTTCATGACTTTTGGTGACTGTGTGTACATATTTATGTTAGGAACATACCAGGGGCAGGATGTCTGGGTCATCCAGTAGGCATATGCTCATCTTCCACGGATACTGCCAAACTGATTTCCAAAGTGGTGGTGCCATTTGACCCTGCCCTCAGCAACATATGAGCATTCCTGCCACCTTACATCCATGCCAGCATTCAGTATGTTCTACAGGACAACCTTTTGACAACACATTGATGGAGGACAACATGACTTTGAATAGAGGCCAGCAGGGATTCAGGGCCTGGCCTCTGGGTGATTGCCAGATCTCTTCCTTCAAAAAGAGCACCTGAGGACTGTGAAGGCTCAAGCATGACACCAGAAGCACAGTTCCCCACCTTATCCCCAGTAAGTCATCAGACCAGCCACATGCACATGTGCAATCTTTTCCAATACAAAAGAAGTCACTTTGGGTCTCCTAAAGCAAATAAATAAAACAGGAGAGAGGAGGGAGAGTGAGATAGCCAAATAGAACCCCCCAGAGATCGCCACATCCCCACAGGAACACCAAATTGAACAACTATCCACACAAGAAATCAACTTCTTAAGAACCAAAAACCAGGTTAGCAATTAATAATACCTGGTTTGAACATCATATTAAGGAAAGAGGCACTGAAGAAGGTAGGAAAGACAATCTTGAATTGCCTACATCACCACTCCCTTACACCCCAGAACTGGCCACAAGGTGCAGATACAGAATCTGTCTGCTTGAGGAAGGGACAGCACAGCAATTGTGGGACTTTGCATTGGAACTCAGTGCTGCCCTGTCACAGTGAAAAGCAACACATAGCAGAATTCAGCAGGCTTCCACAGAGGGGGCATTTAGACCAGCCCAAGCTAGAGAGGATTTGTCCATCCCAACTGTCAAAACCGAGTTCTGGCTAGCCCCACTACTATGGGCTAAAGCACTCTGTGATCTCAAATAAACTTCAAAGGCCATGTGGGCCACAAAGACTGCAATTCCTGGGAAAGTTCTGATGCTGTGCTGGGCTTAGAGCCAGTGGACTTCTGGTGCACACAACCCAGTGAGACAGCAGCTGGGGCAACCAAGGGAGTGTTTGCACCATTCCTCCCCCAACCTCAGGCAACATAGCTAGCAGCTCTAGGATTTAACCATGAAGAAATCCAAAACTTGAACAGACCAATAACAAGTAATGAGATCAAAGCCATAATAATACAAAGTCTCTCAGTAAAGAAAAACCCAGGATCCAGTGACCTCACTGCTGAATTCTACCAAACATTTGAAGAAAAACTAATACTAATCCTACTCAAAGTCTTCTGAAAAATGGAAGAGTAGAAAATACTTCCAAACTGATTCTACAAGACCAGTGTTACCCTGATACCAACACCAGACAAATACACATCAAAACAAAAAATGCAGACCAATATCCCTGATGAACATTGATACAAAAATCCTCAACAAATACAAGCAAACCAAATTTCATAAAACATTTTTAAAAATTATTCATCATGGCCAAGTGAGATTTATCCCAGAAATGCAAGGATGGTTCAGCATATGCAAAGTAATTGATATGATACATCATATCCACAGAATAAAGGGCAAACCCATATGATCATTTCAACTGATGCTAAAAAGCATTTGAAGAAATTCAACATCCCTTCATAATATATGCCCTCAAAAAACTGAGTATAGAAGGAACATACCTCAATGCAACAAAAGCCATATACAATAGAACCACAGCTAATATACTGAATGGGAAAAAACTGAAAGCCTTTCCTTTAATACCTGGAATGAGGCAAGGATGTCCACTTTCAAAACTGTTACTCAACATAGTACTGGAAGTCCTAGCTAGAGAAATCAGACAAGAGAAAGAAGTAATGGGCATCCAAATTGGAAAGGAAGAAGTCAAATTATCCTTGTTTGCAAATGATATGATCTTACATTTGGAAAAAACTGAAGATTCCACCAAAAAACTATCAGAATTTATAAACAAATTCAGTAAAGTTACAGGATGTAAAATCAACATACAAAAATCAGCAGCATTTCTATATGCCAACAGTGAGCAATCTGAAAAAGAAATTTAAAAAAAGTAATCCTATTTACATTAGCTACAAATAAAATAAGATACCTACAAATAAACTTCAACAAAGAACTAAAAGTTGTCTATAGTACTATATAAAACATTGATGAGAGAAATTGGACACCAAAATGAAAAGAAATACCATGTTCATGAATTGGAAGAATCAATATTGTGAAAATCTCCATACTACACAAAGCAATCTACAGATTCAATGCAATCTCTATCAAAATATCAATGACATTCTTCACAGAAATAGAAAAAAATAATCCTAAAATTCATGAACCACAAAAGACCTGGAGTAGCCAAAGTTATTCTGAACAAAGAGAACAAAACTGGAGGAATCACATTACCTCATTTTAAATTATAATACAGAACTATAGTTAGCAAAACAGCATGGTACTGACATATAAGCAGACATATAGACCAATGGAAAAATAATAGAGAACCCAGAAACAAATTTATACATCCACAGTGAACTAATTTTTGACAAAGAAGAATATAAACTGAGGAAAAAGACAGTCTCTTCAATAAATGATGCTGGGAAAACTGGATATCCATTTATAGGAGAATGAAACTGGGCTTCTATCTCTCACCATATACAAAAGTCAAAATGGATTAAAGACTTAAATCTAAGATCTCAGCCCACGAAACTACTACAGTAAAAAATTGGGGAAAATCTCTAGGACATTGGTCTGGGCAAAGATTTCTTGAGTAATACCCCACAAGCACAGGCAACCAAAGCAAAAATGGACAAATGGGATCACATCAACTTAAAAAGCATCTTCACAGCAAAGGAAACAATCAACGAAGTGAAGAGACAACCCACAGAATGGGAGAAAATATTTGCAAACTACCCATCTCACAAGGATTAATAACCACAATGTGTAAGAGCTCAAACAACTCAATAGGAAAGGAATCTAATAATCCATTAAAAATGGGTAAAAGAGCTAAATAGATATTTCTCAAATAAAGACATGCAAATGGCAAATAGGCATGTAAAAAGGTGTTCAACATCACTGATCATCAGAGAAATGCAAAGTAAAACTACAATAAGATATCATCTCACTCTAGTTAAAATGACTTATATCCAAAAGACAGGTATATTAGTCCATTTTCACACTGCTATAAAGAAATATCCAAGACTGAGTAATTTATAAAGAAAAGAAGTTTAATTGACTCACAATTGAGCATGGCTGGGGAGGCCTCAGGAAACTTATAATCGTGGTGAAAGGTGAAGGGGAAAAAAGGCACATTCTTCCCAAGGCGGCAGAAAGGAGAAATGCCAAGCAAAGGGGAAAGAGACTCTTATAAAACCATCAGATCTTGCGAGAACAAACTCACTATCATGAGAACAGCATGGGGGAAACTTCCCCCATGATCCAATTACTTCCACCTGTTCTCTCCCTTGACATGTGGGGATTATAGGGATTACAATTCAAAATGAGATTTGGGTGGGGACACAAAACCTAACCATATCATTCTACCCTGGCCTCTCCCAAATATCATGTCCCTTTCACATTTCAAAACTAATCATGCCTTCCCAACAGTACCCCAAAGTCTTAATTCAGCATTGACCCAAAAGTCCAAGTCCAAAATCTCATCTGAGACAAGGCAAGTTCCTTCTGCCTATGAGCCTGTAAAATCAAAAGCAAGTTAGTTATTTCCTAGATACAATGGGAGTACAGCCATTGGGTAAATACACCCATTCCAAATGAGAGAAATTGGTCAAAAGGAAGAGGCTATAGGCCCCATGCAATTCCTAAATCCAATAGAGCACTCAAATATTAAAGATTCAAAATGATCTCCTTTGGTTCTATGTCTCACATCCAGGCCACACTGATGCAAGAGGTGGGCTCCTACAGCCTTGGGCAGCTCCCCTCTGTGGCTCTGCAAGATACAGCCCCCATGGCTGCTTTCACAGGCTTGCACTGAGTGTCTGCAGCTTTTCCAGGTGCATGGTACAAGCTATTGGTGGATCTACCATTCTGGGGTCTGGAGGACGATGGCCCTCTTCTCACAGCTCCACTAGGCAGTTCCCCAGTGGGGACTCTGTATAGGGGCTCCCACCCCATATTTCCCTTCCACACTGCCCTAGCAGAGGTTCTCCATGAGGGCTCTACCCCTGCAGCAACTTCTGCTTGGATGCCCAGGTGTTTCCATACATCCTCTGATATCTAGATGGAGGTTCCCAAACCTCAATTCTTGAATTCTGTGTACCCACAGGCCCAACACCAGGTGTAAGCCACCAAGGCTTGGGGCTGGCACCCTCTGAAGCAACAGCCTGAGTTGTAAGTTGGCCCCTTTTAGCCATGGCTGGAATGGAGGTCGCCAATTCCTGAGACTGCACAAAGCAGCAAGGCCCTGGGCCTGGCCCACAAAACCATTTTTTTCCTCCTAGGCCTCCAGGCCTGTGATGGGAGGGGCTGCTCTGAAGACATCTGACATGACCTGGAGACATTTTCCCCATTGTCTTGACAATTAACATTTGGCTCCTCATTAACTTATGCAAATTTCTTCAGCTGGCTTAAATTTCTCCTCAGAAAATAGGTTTTTCTTTTCTATTGCATTGTCAGGCTGTAAATTTTCTAAACTTTTATGCTCTGCTTCCCTTTAACATAAGTTCAAATTCCAAACAAACTCTTTGTGAATACATAAAACTGAATGCTTTTAAGATCACCCAAGTCACCTCTTGAACACTTTGCTGATTAGAAATTCCTTCCACCAGATACTTTAAATCATCTCTCTTGGGTTCAAAATTCCACAGATCTCCAGGGCAGGGACAAAATGTCACCAGTCTCTTTGCTAAAGCATAGCAAGAGTCACGTTTATTCCAGTTCCCAAAAAGTTCCTCATCTCCATCTGAGACCACCTCAACCTAGATTTCATTGACCATATCACTATCAGCATTTTGGTCAAAGCGATTTAACAAGTCTCTAGGAAGTTCCAAACTTTACAACATGTTCTTGTCTTCTTCTGAGCCCTCCAGACTGTTCCAACCTCTGCCTGTTACACATTTCCAAAGTCACCTCCACATTTTTAGGTATATTTATAGCAGCAACCCCTTCCTGGTACCAATTTACTGTATTAGTCCATTTTCATGCTGCTATAAAAAAATATTCGAGACTGGGTAATTTATAAAGAAAAGAGGTTTAATTGACCCACAGTTCAGCATGGTGGGGAGGCCTCAGGAAATTTACAGTCATAGCAGAAGGCAAAAGGGAAGCAAGGCACTTTCTTCACAAGGTACCAGGAAGAAGTGCCAAGTAAAGTGGGAAGAGCCCCTTATAAAATCATCAGATCTCATGAGAACTCACCCACTATCACGAGAACAGCATGGGGGAAACAGCCCCCATGATCCAATTACCTCCACCTGGTCTTTCCCTTGTCACATGGTGATTAGGGGGATTACAATTCAAGACAAGATTTGTGTGAGGACACAAAGCCTAACCATATCAACAGGCAATAACAAATGCTGGTGAGGATGTAGAGAAAAGTGAACCCTCATACACTGTTGGTGGAAATGTAAATTAGTACAGCCACTATGGAACATAGTGGAGGTTCCTCAAAATGAAAAATAGAACTACCATATGATCCAGCAATCCTACTGCTGGGCATATATCCAAGAGAAAGGAAATTAGCATATTGAAGAGATATCAGCATTCCCGTGTTTACTGCAGCACTATTCACAATAGCCAAGATTTGGAAGCAACCTCAGTATCCATCAACAGACAAATGAATAAAGAAAATGTGGTACAAATACACAATGGAGTACTATTTAGCCATAAAAAAGAATGAGATCCTGTTATTTGCAACAAAATGGGTGGAACTGGAGGACATTATGTTAAGCGAAATAAGCCAGGCACAGAAAGACAAACTTCACATGTTCACACTCATTTGTGGGAGCTAAAAATGAAAACAACTGAACTCTGGAAATAGAGTAAAAGGATGGTTTCCAGAGGCTGAGAAGTGTGGGAGGGTGAGTGGGGATGGTTAAAGGGTACAACAATATAGTTAGATAGAATGAATAAGATCTGGTATTTGACAGCACAACAGGGTGACAACAGTCAACAATAACTCATTGTATATTTTTAAATAACTAAAAGAGTATTGTTCAATTCCCACCTGTGAGTGAGAACATGCGGTGTTTGGTTTTCTGTCCTTGTGATAGTTTGCTCAGAATGATGGTTTCCAGCTTCATCCATGTCCCTGCAAAGGACATGAACTCATCCTTTTTTATGGCTGCATAGTATTCCATGGTGTATATGTGCCACAGTTTCTTAATCCAGTCTATCATTGATGGACATTTGGGTTGGTTCCAAGTCTTTACTATTGTGAATAGTGCCACAATAAACATATGTGTGCCTGTGTCTTTATAGTAGCATGATTTATAATCCTTTGGGAATATACCCAGTAATGGGATTGCTGGGTCAAATGGTAATTCTAGTTCTAGATCCTTGAGGAATCGCCACACAGGGCAGGGAACATCACACACAAGGGCCTCTTGGGGGGTGGGGGGGCTGGGGGAGGGATAGCATTAGGAGAAATACCTAATGTAAATAATGAGTTGATGGGTGCAGCAAACCAACATGGCACATGTATACCTATGTATCAAACCTTCACGTTGTGCACATGTACCCTAGAACTTAAAGTATAATAAAAAGAAAAAACCCATACCAAAGAGTATTATTGGAATGCTTGTAACACAAAGAAATGATAAACGCTTGAGGTGATGGATACTCCATTTACCCTGACGTGATTATTATGCATTATATGCCCGTACCAAAATATTGCATATACCCCATAAATATATACACCTATTATGTACCCACAAAAATTAAAAACTTTTTAAAAGAGAGAGACCAGGCAGCAGAGGCAAGACCTCTTTCTGGGTAAGGCCACTGTATCAAGGGAAGATACAGGGTCTATCTATCTATGTAACAAATGCATAGGTTCTATGTGCCAAACATTGTTCTAAACTCTTTAAAACTCTTAACTGGCTGGGTGTGGTGGCTCACGCCTGTAATCCCAGCACTTTGGGAGGCCGAGGCAGGTGGATCACTTGAGGTCAGGAGTTCGAGACCAGCCTGGCCAACATGGTGAAACCCCATCTCTACAAAAATACAAAAAATAGTAACCACAGTTACTCGGGAGGCTGAAGTGGGAGAATCACTTGAACCCAGGAGGCAGAGGCTGCAGTGAGCCAAGATCGTGCCCTTGCACTCCAGCCTGAGTGACAGAGTGAGACTCCATCTCAAAAAAAAAGAAAAAGGAAAAAAAAAAAACCTCTTAACTAACTTAATTCTTTTTTTTTTTTTTTTTGAGACGGAGTCTCGCTGTGTCTCCCAGGCTGGAGTGCAGTGGCGTGATCTCGGCTCACTGCAAGCTCCGCCTCCCGGGTTCACGCCATTCTCCCGCCTCAGCCTCCCAAGTAGCTGAGACTACAGGCGCCCGCCACCACGCCCGGCTAGTTTTTTGTATTTTTAGTAGAGACGGGGTTTCACCATGTTAGCCAGGATAGTCTCGATCTCCTGACCTCGTGATCCACCCGCCTCGGCCTCCCAAAGTGCTGGGATTACAGGCTTGAGCCACCGCGCCCGGCCAACTAACTTAATTCTTATAACGGCATAACAGATAAGCATTTTTTAAATGCTAATTTTATAGGTGAGGAAACTGAGGCACTGAGGCACACAGAAGAATTAACTTATCCAACATCATGGAGCTGGTAGATAACAAAGCAGGGATTTCAGTCCAGGCCAGCTAGCTCCACAGTCCATGCTCTGGACTTTACATTCTGCTGTCTTTCTTCTTCTGGGAATACTCAGGCCCTAAATAACTACCCATCTCAACCAATATAATTTGTTTGCTTTTATTTTCCCCTAGATATACACCAAGACATTTGTTTACTTCATATGCCCAAACCTAGAGCAACCCCTTAGTTTCCCAAACAGAAAATTCCTTCCCCACAAAACTGGAGACAATTTCAATATATAAACTTTTAGAGTCATTGATTAAGTAGTCAGACGTTTACTTATAATATTTTACTGTTTAAATTTCACATATATGCATATCACAAATTAAATAAAAATCATGTGGTATTAAAATATTGCCCTTTTCCAAACTTATAGGTCAGAAAATAATTTATTCATCTTGGACAGGTTTATATAGCTATGTATCAGTGTCTTCATTGTCACTATAGTTATTTTTGATGATATTATCTTCAATTCCTTCTGAGCTATTGACATACAGCATGTTTTGATTTCATATATGATGAGATCATTGGGAATTTTATCTCAAGTTAAAAGTACCCCTTTGCACACCTTCTAAAATATTTATCCTATGGATACTATGATCACCACCTCTTCAATGGAGCACTTTAATATTTTGCTCCATAAAGCAATAGCTAAAAATGTGTTTACTATAATATCAAATGATTGCTATGGAGTCATGACCCCAGTTATAATTACTAAATTGGTATTATATTTATTTCCTTTCATTTTACCCAATCTGTGAAGAGGCCTGTATAAAAATCCCAAATTAATATTGATTTAGGTTATCTTAATGTTCTTCCCCAAATAGTAATTTATCATTCACACTAAAGTAGTTCAGACTTTATAAAGAATCAGATGAAGGGCAGCAATTCCTACTATCCTAAGGAACAATCATGGAGGGAGGCAGTAAGGGAACTTCATCTCCTATGGGGTCATACATAATACTCTCTTGGTTTATCCTGAATTTGCTCTCCCTGGCTAAAATCAGAATCCCCAATGTTACTGAGCCACATTTTTTCTTCTTAACCTTTCTCTTAAATTTGTCTTTGTCCTTCTCTCCTACATTTCCCCCAACCCTATCCTCCATCCCCATACCTGACACCTGGGTGTCTGGCTCTTTGCACAGAGGAAGTTCTCAGTCTTAAAGTCATTGGCCAGAAGCCAAGGAAATCACAAACAGCAAAGATGATATTGAAATCAACAAGGGCAGCCATTTATGGAGTTCTTACTATGTGTTAGGCAGCAGAGAATGCCCTTTAATATTCACAACAATTATGTTGTAGGTTATTATCTCTATTTTACAGATAAAAAGACTAAAGCTCAGAGAAGTTAAATAATTTGTCCAAGGCCATAGAGCTATTAAGTTATATGTCTTAACCAAACCTGTCTGATTCCAAAGCCTATATTCTAAACCCTATCATCGCCTACTGTCACATTTTTAGACTGTATAATTCTAATGATAACGTATTAGATTCATTATATAAATATAAGTTTGCAAAACACATCACAGATTCAAATGCAGATAATGGGGGGCACTTTTCCCCAAAGGAAGTCTTCAGCGCCTTGGCAATTCTGTAGCCAGTTAGGTACATCTGGATTTTCAAGGCCTGGACACCATCAGCATACTACGAACTAAGAGGTTTCTCCTGAGCAGTGAGCCTCATGCTGGACCAAAGATAGGTTTGGAAAATTCACATCCAATATGCAAGCCATGTTCATATAATGGCTGAGCACCACACAGAGATTCTGGGGACTCTGTTCAAAGAGCCAGGGTCTCTTTATTGAAATAGCATTTGGAGAACTTATAAATAATGTAAAGGAGAAAAATTAGAGCGATGGCGACCCTCTAAGTCTGTTGGGTTGTCCTCATCAGAATTCCCAAGACGTAGAAAAGAAAGGATAAGAAGCATTTGGTGTTGCAGTAAATAGCACAGGTTTTGGAGTTAGAAAGATCCAGGTTAAAACCTGGCTCTGCACAGGACACTTGCCTTCCTCAAATCTGCAACATGGAAATAATAATAACTGTAATAAGTTGTAATTCATAGAGTTGCTGTGGGAAATAAACTAGAATATGCCTGTAAAATATCTTAGCACATTCTAGCATGTTGGAATCACTTAATAAAAGATCATTACTATTTTGTTATTATTCTATTTTATAAGCATCTTCAGCCTAACACTAAGTGACTGGAATGGTCCCTTCTTATGGAAGTTAGAGAATCTGATAGTCTCCCAGAAAAATTAAGGGGAAAGAAGCCTGGAGCAATATGAGGGCACAGACAGCATCCTCCTCTTTTCCTCATACTCTGTTTCTGAATTTGTTTTGCCACAGAGTAACACTGTGCTCAGCCCACTCGATGCCAAAATTCACATCAACATCTGAAGTAACATTTTCAAGATGAAAGGAAAAACAGATAAAAGGATGCCAGTGATGTCTCAATTCAAGCCATGGGAAACAGATAAACTTGTCATTCTTCCTATTCCGTGTGAACAAAAGTGCCTCATACCTGCCACATAGTAGTTCTATAACTAGTACACTGATTGGGGAAAAACATTTCAGTTTAATACTTCACCATCTTGAATGATGCTAAACCTATTTTTTACCAATGTTTAAAGATTTTTTTATTATGAAAAATTTTAAACAAAAATAGAAGGACCCCGATGTGCTCATCACTTTGTTAAAAAAAAAAAAAAAAGTTATCAACTCATGGCCAAGTGTGCTTCTTATATATCCCTCCCCCTTTTAGATTATTTTGAAATAAATCCCAAACATCATGTCATTTTATCCTTAAGTATGTCAGCATGTGACTCTAAATAGTCTTTTTCTAAATAATAAATGTCATTTCCACTAAAAATAATTATTCCTTTTAATATAATTAAATATCCAATCAGTATTTAATTTCCCCTTAATCTGATACTTTTACAATTTGAGTTAGAATCAAAATAAGATCCAAACTTTGCAATTAGTTGATATGTCTTTTAAGATTCTTGCAATCTCTAACTTCTAATTCTCTCTCTCTCTCCTTATCTCTCTCTATCTCTCTTTCTGTCTCTCCCTCTCATTTTTTAGTTAGAATCAACATAAGGCCCACACTTGACAATTAGTTGATATGTCTTTTAAGATTTTGCAATCATCTGTAGCCTTTAATTCTCATTCTCTCTCTCTCTCTCTCTCTCTCACACACACACACACACACACACACACACACACACATATTTCAATGCAATTTTGTTGAGGAAAGCATATTGTTTGTCCTTAGAGTTTTGATAGTCTGAATTCTGCTAATTGTATCCCTATGGTATCATTTAACACATTCCTCTGTACCCTATACGTTGGTAGTTAAATCTAGAGGCTTGATCAGATTCTGATTTGATATGTTGACATGTTAACTTCATATGTGGTATTTTGTACCTCCAGTAGAAGGCATCTCAGGTCTGGTTCCCTCTTTTTTTAAGATCTTAGCTATTGACAATCATTGTCTAGATACCCATTTTTATAAGACAAGCTTTTACTCTGGCTTATCTCAATATTTTTCAGAAATGAGATTTGACTTGATTGGGAACTAGACATCTAGGGTGGGGAATCTAACCACTTTAGTAAAGAGATCACACTTTACTCTCATACATACTCATTCTTCTTTAGCCCACACTCACTCCCTACCCAGTGATGAGAGCATAGTGCCTTTAACATCACAAGCACTCCAAGAATGTTGCTCAAATTAAATTGGAAAACCGTTATTTTCCCTAAAATTTAATTTACTCAAATAGATGCATACTTTTCTACTCTCTTCATTAGCTCTTATAATGTCAAGTACTTCACCACTACCCCAATACCTGGACTGCCTGTTTCTTTTAATTTAGCTATCAAATTCTCTTCATATTTATAAAAGAAGAAAATACTGTGCCTGGAATTGAGTGACTGTAAACGCTAACATTAGTTTTACTACTTCCAACACATCTGTTTAAATTTTCTCATTAAGTCTTCAGGTACAACTCTCCCAATGATATCACCTGGGCTATTTATGCAAATTATGTTCCTGCTTACAGAATTAAGCATTTAAGGCATGATTATATATTTTCTTCTCTCTGTGATGAGGAGCAAAAGGAAATGTGGTTCATACAAGTAGGAAACACTTTTGTATACTCTTGCTCTACTTTTTAAACAATTTCTTGCAACAGTGCCTGGCAGGATTCTTTGCCCTGGCGGTTCTTGATCCTGTTTTGCCACACCAACCTCTCTCTTGATCCTGACAGATTTAGACAATAGGGTCAAATCAGCACTTAGCAGAGGTCAATAAAGAAGCTGGCTCTAGAGAGAAACAATCCTGGTTCACCTTTTCTAGCTTTGTTTCAGCTGTGAAGAGTCCTTCACTATCAAAATCCTCTGAGAAGCTTTTTGGTCACATTCTCTCCCCTTTTCTCATTTAGTAGTCTCTTCCGCCTCCTGCAATTTAGAGAGTTTTCTCGGTCTAGCAACTGCTGTTGGTCACCAACACATCAAAACAAATAGGCTTCCCTCAGTCTTCATCTCACGTGATGGTTTTGCAGTTTTCATGCTGTTCAGCAGCTTCTTGCTTTTGAAATCCCACTCTCAACATGTGAGGCTACGCATGCTGAGTCTCCTTCTACCTCTCAGATCACTTCTCATTCTTATTTGCTGTTTCCTCTTCCCTCATCAGCCTTTTAAATATTGGATTCTCCTGTAGCTTTTGCCAAAGACTTCTTCTCTTACTCTCTTTCTCAAAAATTTCATTCCCAAGTTTTTTGAGAAGACCTCCAAATCCATATCATTTCCTCTGTCCTCATCTGGGGATTCAGACTCACATCCCCATTTGCATGTTGGGATAGCTACAAATGGATGGCCAAGCAGCACACGTTCAAATCAAATTCTTACTTCTCCCATCCAATTCCCAGCCCTCTATTGCTGTCCTCCACAACTCTGTGGAAGCCTCAAGTCCTCCACAGTTACTGTTTTCCTGTCTTCCTTCCATTTCCCACATGCAATTGGTCACCACGTTTTCCATATTAGCACTTTAGAGGTCGCTCAAAGTCATCCCTTCTGCCCCTTTGGCTCTACTCTTTGTCTAGCTTATATCCTGACCTCTTGGCACCTGAGCCGTCACAACAGCCTTGCAACCTGGTGCCAGTTTCTTCCTCTCCAAAGCTGTCATTCACATGGCTGCCAGAGTTATTCATAACATGGCTGCCAGAGTTATTCATTTCTTCCTGAGACACACAGTGGGTAATGTGACCATCCTCCCGAAAGATTCCAGTGACTTCAATTTGTGTAGGCTGAAGACAACAGCATCCAAAGTCCTTCATGACAGGGACCTAATTTCTTTTTCTAGCCCCAGAAGTCAAAGAGTCTCTGGGGCCCCCAGCTGTCAAAGAAATTTGAAGAAGAATTGAACTTCTATGGGAGGAGAGTAAGCATGAAAGCATGCCCGACTAGGGAAGAAATATGAGCAAAAGCACTGAAGTCGAAAACACTATTTGATTCAGAGGAAGAAAAGAGAAAAGCTAATGGGCAAGGAAAGCTGGTGTTATGCAGAGAGATATGGTTCAATCAACAGAATGGAGAAAAAACATTAGTAAGAGTCTTAAGACAAAAATCAAACATGAATTTAATAACAGGGCTATGTTCATTTCCGTGTATATTACCTATCGCTGCATAACTTCTCCAAACCTAATATTCTACAGCAGACCCAACAAAATGCTCCCAAGTTGGCTAAGTGTTCTTACTTCTATTTTAGGCTTTCAATCCCAATTGTTAACAACTCCATTAAATATAAAACTTCCTTTCAGAGCTACTTGGAATGTGTTACATAAATGCTGCATATTTCCCCTCTTACTTCTTTCCCAGCATTTCTCCAGCTTCTAAAAATAACGCCTCAGATGCTGGCTTTGTTCACTGTTTGAGCTCCCACTTGCACACCTATCATGTTCAGAGCCCAACCGGGACAGATCACTTTCACTGGCATTAGGTTTTTGTGTCTCCATTCCTTCCTGCTCATATAGCATTTTTTAAAATGAAGCTTAGGCTCCTGAGGCAATAATGTTCTCCCATGGGAATTAAAAGGCTACAGATAATTGTTTTTTCTCTTCCGATTTCCACAGTAGCCTCAGAAGACATCTTATATGGCCAATATAAGAGCTCTCCTACATATGTTTAGAAGGGCAATTAAGAACAATAGTAGTCAGTGGTTGCCAATGTTTACTTGAAAACTAAGACTTACTATGAGGCAGATGCTGTGCCAGGGACTTGACATGCAGAATCACATTCAATTATCGCATCAATCTGATGACTAGGTATCATTACACTCTTCATATTTTAGATAAGTCAACTGAAAATTGGAGAGGTTAAAGAACTTGACCCAAGGTTGCCAAGCTGATAAATGGCAGTGCCCAGTTGCAGCCCTAGATCGGCTTGACACCATAACTCATGTTCTGTATGCAGAAAAACACTTGTAAATTGTGAAACAGAAGCTACTCCTGGTATCTTAGGTGCTCCCAGCAGACCCAGAAACAAGGATTTATGGTGGCAGCACTCTGTCCACAAGCACTAGAAGAGGGAAGTGGTCCCAAGAAGGGAAGGAAGCCAGTAAAGGGTGAGCATCCTTTGAGGAACTCCGGAAGATAGCATAGAACACAACTCTGAGTTAACCTAATCAGGATGCAAGGAAACTGAGATATTTCTCCACCCACTCCCATGCCGGTCACTGGTTGAGAGCTGCTTTGAGGGCAGCTGAGTATGGACGGACCATATTCCCCAGTCAGAAAAAATCCTCAGACAGAGACATTCCCACAAAGCATACTGCAGCAAGTAGAGCGAGTTCTGGAGGCTGCAGGCAGGGCACCAAGAGCATCTGCTACAAATGCATATGGCCCGAGAACTAAAAAAGGAGAGAAACGCCCACCCCCCGGCTCACATGTTCAATTAAGTTTCTTCACACACCATCCTCCAGACTCAGTTTAACTGGTATTGGTTTTCACCATATTTTTCCAATAATTCTTTTTTCTGTGTCCAGCTGGGCAATACAAACTTTGAAGGAGACATGGGAATGACTGTGGGGCTGCTACCACCAGAACAGTGGTGCCCCTACTCCTCCTCCCACCTTTGCACACCAGCACTTTCCACCTGCGAGCACCAAACTACACTATGGAAATCTGTACCCTCCCCATAACAAATTTCTCCCATTGTTCCTTTAGGCTGCAGAGACTAGATCCTCTAAAAGTCCCCAAATTCCAATTTTTGGAGACCAAGATGAGGTCATTTTCCAAGGATCGTATCTCTGAAAAATCCTCCTTCAATTTCTTCGTTCGAGATTTTGCAACACTGAAGTTCCTACGTTAGTAAACATATCATTAAGAGAGCTAAATATTGCATAGTTATCTGGGGTTAAATAACTCTTTGAGCAGTTTTATAGGTTGGATGTTTTAGTGGTAATGATAAATATTAATAGTAGTGAAGTGTTCTCATATAATGATGGCTTGGTATGTGCCCAGCCATCTAATTAGCTCATTATTTCTCACTATAACCCTAAAAGATTCTTGCAGTCTAAGACTCAAAAGCCCAGATGCTTAAGTAACTTGTCTGAGGTCACATAGCAAATTAAAATGGATCCAGGGTCCAAACCTAAGCCTGTTTTTGTTTGTTTGTTCGTCTGTTTTACCATACCAGGGTCTAGCATTCCCCACAGAGAATTGCTCTGCAGCTCATTGCCATAAAAACAGTAGAGAAATTATTGCTAAATAATGGACTATTTTCATAAATATGACATATAAAGTACTTCAGAGCTGTTTGAAATGCAGTATTAAAACAACCTGCAAAATGGTTAATTTATTATTGGGTGCTGCTGTATTCTCCATGAGAGGTCAAATTAATAACATTATCTACATTTGTTCTTGAGAGGATAACTTAGTAGAATGGAAGGCATTCTGACATCATCTAATTGCCAGCTTGCAGAACTCAGGCCCAAAGAAGTTAACTAATTCAAGAATGCTCAGCCAGCTAGTTAGCAGTCAGTCAGGATTAGGCCCCCAGCTTCCCCTACTTCAGGTCTGTAGCTTTTTCCATTCACCCCACCAGTGTGTGTCTTTTCATTCAAACTGCCCCCTTGGGCAATTACAGATGGTCACAATCTTTAGCACTGATGCAAATTTCAGTTCTACTGCCCTGCTTTTCTAACAATTCTCTGAAATGTTTTCCTCATAGGCATTTAGGATAGTGAAATAATAACAGTTTTTTAATGTCTTTTCTCCGAAAGAAATAACAAACCAAAGCTCCAGGCTTCTGTTTCATCGTTATATAATACTTGTCTGGGATTGCAAATCACTTGCAGAAGGACAGGGCCCGGGGGAGGAGGGGGTGGGTGTGAATCTTTTGTGGTTTCTTGGGTAACGTGAGGAGATTTGTCATTTTAGAGAGGCTGGAGCCTATGCCCTCAGATCCATAAGCGATCAGACTCGTTTTGATTATCTTTGAAACCTTGCAGTTTCTGAGGCTGTCCCTGAATGGGGGTAGAACACAATGATTGCAGACAGACCTGTTTTTCTCTCTTCCCTTCCACCCAAGTAAGAGAACAGGCTAATAATAAATCAAAGTTCTAGAACTTGAATTTGAACTGAAAATACCTCCGAATAAAACCTGTTCCTTCCATCCTGCAAATAGCAGGAGAAGCAATCCGCCAGAGCAGGGAACTGCTGCATTTTCTGTGAATGTGCGCCCTCTGATGGTAAATTTTGGTAACGACTGGCTCTTGTGAGAAGTAAACAGAATTATCATACCAAAAAGAATATTTTATTGGAGGGGGGAAAAGAGCTACAGAGGACTCATTAATGTTCAACTTTGTAGTCATAAGTTGGCGGTTATGGAAGACCCACTGAGAGTTGCTTTAGTTCTCATGGAGATTTGCACAAGAGAAATTCAAAGCTCTGTTACTTAGGGAGCTCTCAAAATACCTTGTTGCTGGGTGTATTTATAGAAAAGTTAAAGCAACTCCGAAGGGGCAGCAGTGTAAGGATTTGGGCTATTCACGTTAAACTCTTACTAAAATAGTCAAAAGCAGTGTGCAGTTCCCTTAATTTGGGAAGACGGACAAAATGAATTCCAAAGCAAATCGAGCTAATTTTAAAAAGTGTTTTGTCTAAACACAAATGGGGTGGAGTTTTTTTAATATGATACAATAAGCTATGCCTTCAGTGGCAAATCCCCCAATGATGAATCTTTTCTTTCTGCTTTTGTGCCTCCTTGTAAAAGCCCTGCAATCTGCTGCATATCTTTACTGAAGTATTTAGATGGAAAGGGCAGCAAGAGAAAGCCAGTTACTTCATTAGGCATTCCACCCGGCAATATTCCATTCCCTGGTTCCTGCTCACATTTGATAAGGAAGGCATTCCAATGATCTATGCTTAGCTGCTAGTGGCTGAAAGAATTTCCCCTAACCATTCCCTTCCCTGCTTCTCCTTTTTCACTCTCCCCCACCCACAGACACCTCTAATTCATGCCACCTCAACTGCCTCCATTATTCATCCAGATCATTCCTCACCTTGCTGTGCACAAGCACCCACGTTTATTTCCTTCGTGGTGCTCGGTTTGACCTCTTGGTGCACAAGAAATACAAAATCAAATCAGCTGGCTGAGTCTAGCACTCACGGGGACTATGCACAGGTTTTGCAGTTCCCACTCTGGAACCAATCAAACACGAGCCCATCAGCAAACAAACCACATTATATAAAGCAGCCGTGAGGCCAGCTATGAGGCCAAGAAGGCAGATTACACGGCCACGGTTTTACCCACGTGGTTGGAGAATCCTCCGTCAGCCACTCGTGAAAATAAACCCAGACGTCTGTAGTTGTGCATGTATTTTGTGCCAGCCAGCAAGCACACAGGTATAGAATAGAACCTCTTGCTACATTTGTGTATCCAGAAGTCAAAATACTTAGCAGAATTCATGTTGCCCCAGGGGAATACAGAAACATATTTTGCTTCTTTGAAATTCCTTCAAGTCTTGATGATGGCCAGCAGTGTGCTGGGGATGGCTTTAGCTCATTTGTTTTCCTACCAGGGCAGCATGTGTTTAGTGACTAAGGTGAACACAGCAGCTGTGATCACAGTAGGATAACAAAAAATCAGGCTTCCTGCTCCTTGGATGAGCTTTCTCACTTGACTGCTCTGTGGAAAGAAAAGAGGACATCTGAGAAATTCAATTTAGCTTTGATAACCGGTCTCCTATTTGCTAATGTTCCCGACTACATTTAAAGAAGTCTAAATCTCAGATGGAGATTTGGTTAGAGCAATGAGTGGGCAAGTAAAACATCTCTCCACCTGGAAAGAAATTGTGATAAGAAAAAGAAGAGATTTGAATTGAAATCATTTTTCATCCAAGTAATTTAGAGTGATCCTAAGTAGGTCATTGCACTTCGGCTCTGCTATGCATTCAACTGATGCTCATTCAGCTTTAGGCAATGATGAAGCATTGATTTTAAGTAGAAATTTTTTTTTCTACCAAGATATCTCATATTCAATATGCAAGAAAACTCTTCTCACTTTTGTGATCGAATTTATATTACATGGATGTTCTCTTGTTATATGGTTCATATAGCATTACATGGTAGAAGGAAAATAAGTAGAATGTTAAGAGGGAGAGAGCGTAAGAGGGAGGTGAGATAGAATGGGAAATACAGAGGGGGTGGAGAAAGGAAGGGGGGAGAAAAGTGAAAGAGCCCAGGAATGCCTATGGATATTACAGAAAGAAAGTCCCACTGTGCGAGAAAAAGTGAGTGTCAATTCATTTCTGATAATAGGACTAATTAGAGAAAGCTAACAGCTGAATAGAATCTGAGGTTAGGGGTAATCCAACTATGCGTAGCCCTTTCCCCACTGGGAATCCTTGCTGACAGTACTGTAATGGGAGGTGTCACTGATGTGATTGTCAGACATAAGAATCATGTGGAGAAAGAAAAGGCTGAAGACCTGAAAGTAAACAAGGGAGAAAGAAATGAATCCCTTCACTGCAAATGAAAGACACCAAATACATATTTGAAGATGAGATATGGAAACTCCCAAAGAAGACAATAAACCCAGTAATTAAATCATCAATTACCTATAAATCATGCCATCCCAAACAATATAGGAAAGCAGCAATTCTTTATTAATAATGAGAGATGTGTCATTCACAGGGACAATTGGTTGTTATGTGGCGGTCACACATTGTAGAGCAGGAGATCTACATCTTTCCTGTGACAAGCCTTCAGAGACTCTTGTTATGTAAGTGTGGCTGGGTGCCAGCTGGCTTTCGATTCAGTGACAATATTTTTCAGCATTTTTTGACTAATAATTTTTAAATTGTATAGCAAATATGTTCTAAAACCTTAATTCTGAATTGGGTTCAATACACAAAGTTTTGGGCGTTTTCATCAGCTGCCTTTGTTGTAGCTGTTGTTATTGATGATGATGGTGGTGTTACTTTGTTCTTGGCGATAATTAGGTTGTACAAATAAAGGAGACAAAAGAGGTAGATGTTCTGTACACTGCAGCAGTTTCTGGTGATAAATGATTTTATAAAATCATTTGCTTCCATCTAGTGGTTATTATGTAGAACTGTCCCATTCTGACAAGTGAAATTCATTGGATTAAATGTTTAAATGCCCCTACACTATACGGAGAGCTAGCGATTAAAATATTCATGCTACTATTTTTTAAATACTAATAATAACATAGCCCTTCCCATAATAAGTTCTAAGTCTACTGGAGGAATCAACCACTTAAATATTTACAGCAAAAATATGCTATAAGGAAAACCATTATTAATAATTTATTATTTATGTAATACTACTAGGTGCCAGACATTGATTCAAGTGCATTATATGTTTTAGTTCATCTGATGTTTTCAGTACTCCTGTGAGGTGTTTAGCCTCATTTTACAGAGGAAGCTGAGGCTCAGAGAGGTTATATAACTCCTTCCAGAGTCACACAGAGTTAAGTGCTGGAGCCAGACTTTGAACCAGGCAACCTAGCCCAAGCTTGTTCTCTTACCATGGCGTATTTATATGGCAAATACAATAGAAGAAATATGTAGTAAGTAACTACAGGAATTGAACCATGGCAGTAAGGATGGGAGCAGAAATTTAAAGTGAAGAGAGACCTAAAATACATCTGAGGGTAGGATTAATAGCATTTGGTGGGCAATTAGATAGGAAGAAGATAAGGAAGATGGTAGAGTTTCTGGCTAAGCAAAATGGGAGATGGTAATTAATCAAGATACTGAATTTTGAAGTAGACAAAAGTGGGAGGAGAGTAGATGAAGATAAAATTCTCATTTCTTGTTTAGAGGCTTAAAAGCAATAAAAGGTAAACATATTCAATCAAAAATATGCATATTAGGAAAAGGCCTATGCACAATAAGGACAACTGTTTATATTGTGAATCATCAACTTGAAGACATATGAGAATACACTCATCTGATATGACGTTGTAAAACTTTTGAAGTTTCTGAAGTTAAAAACATCTACCATGAGTTATAGCTACAAACAAATGTTCAAATGTTTTACTACAAGAGTAAACAAAAAATGCTTAATGTGGGGCCCCATATATAATATGTTCTCAGGAAATCTTCATAGAACTTTCTTAAATGAGGAGGGATCTTGGAATTCAAGTGTTCCAACTTCCGCATTTCACAAATAAAGGAATTTGTGTCAAGTTAAATTCATTATTTTTATTTATTAATTTAATACCTATACCTACACAATAAAAAGGAACTGAGTTAGTCATTGCATAAGGTAGAAAGAAATATAATACAGAGTTCTTATTCTCAAGAAATTTAAACTTTAATTGGGGAAATAATATAGTGTATAAAATAGATGCTCTTCTGGTCTTCACAGAATCCATCCCCTCTTTTTGGTCACAAGATCTGGCGTTTTTTCATCCCTCTTCTACTCTCACTGATTTATGTGGGGCTAAATACACCCCGGCTCTAGGTGACACAGCCTAGCCAATAAGAGGAATAGCCCATTTCCATTGTGACAATAACTGATCCAGGGGTGGGCTCATGACATAGTCACCATAAAAGCAAATTAGGCCAAGAGTTTTTCTGAAACTTTTGCTGATTTTTTAAAATTACCTGCATAATTGAAATTTGTTCTTTCAACCTGAATTTCAGTATTGGATATCAGTTGTTCTGTATCTTTCTTTCTCTCGTACAAATGATACCCCACTTTGATCTTATATGTCCTTTTACCTTCATTTCAGAGAATATTTCCTGTATTCTATTCTGCTGCATTCAGGAACACAATTGCCTAGTATTGCTTTATCTTTTCTGTCTTCTTTTTCTATTATCTTGTCTTCTATTTATTTTGTCCCCTCTGCATATACTGAAATAGCATAAATATTCTCCATGCCTATTTTCAGCTCTAAATATTCTGCTTCTTGCTATCCCTAATTAATTTTTAATGTAGGCCTTTATTTCTACAATCTCCCTTTACCTCTCACATGTCATTTACTACTTGTATTCTTGAGTTTATATTATTAGTGGAGTCTTTTATAACTTGTAGTACATATAAAGAATCTCCTTATTCTTCCAGATTTGGAGGGGCGTCTGCTATTTATTTATTTATTTATTTATTTATTTATTTTTGCTGTGTTCCTTTGTTTCCATCTACCTACTTTCTATTATTAATTTATCTATATGTCTACCTACTTAATTTAGCTGCAATATTGTTATGTTACTTCCTGATATTTTATTTCATCCTGCTAATGCTGCATATGGGCAGCTTTATGCAAATCTGTTTGCTCAGAAATTGTGTGGGTAAATTTTCATTGACACCTTTGTCACTTTAAGGTAAGGCTGTCCTTCTCCCTGTTGGAGAATATAATATTATACAATATAATATAAATATGTATACAATATATATAGTCATATATATATATATATACACATATGCGCCACGTGAAGAAGTTGAAGGAGATAATTCACCTGGAATTGAGTTAATCTCTTGCTGGGGAATCTGAAATCTGTTTTCTCCTCTGAGGGCTTATTAAATTTCCAGTGCTGGGATTCATTTTACCACCCCTTTTGAAAGGAATTAGAGATAACCAAACCTACACCTTTGGAAATTAGTTTAAGGAGAAGATAATATATAGGCTTTTCCAACAACAACAAAAAAGTTATAAACTGCTTTTTAGCATCATTCCCAACCTGGCAGAACTATAGGTTCCACGAACTTTGTTTCTCTTTTTAAACAACTTTAACCTGAAAGCTTTTGAAATGTACCTCTGTGTAGAGAGTAATAGAGGGTATGACCCCTTCATTGTAAGTAGGCATACACAGTACATGCTTGGTAGAGTAAGGCCAGCCAAGCTGGGGTGGTGTATGTGAAAAAGACTACAATGTCAGCATAGTAGACACTGTATCTCTGCTTTATTTTTAAAAGTAATTTTATGTGACGTAAAACATTTCATGTGGCTTTAGGCATAGGCCTTAACCTTCTTAATCAGGCTTAATCTCTCTACTTCCCTACACGAACTCTCCATTTCAGCCAAAGTGGTCAACTCACTGTGACCTAAACAAGCCTTGAATTTAGCCTCTGAAATTTGGCTCATGCCATGTCATGCTACTCCTCTGAAATGCTTTCTTTTACCCGATTTTACACATCTTTTAAGATTCTGCTAAAATTTCATCTCCTTCACGATGCTTTCTCCAATTGTGGCAATCTGAAGTGATTGCTCCCACACTCCTAGAATGTGTCATTCTGGGTAAATTCTTCAGCTCTATCTTCCATTTCAGTAATTCACTTTTTGGCTCTGTCTAATCTGTGGTTTAATCTGTCCACTGAGTTTGTATTTAAATGACTACATTTTTTCATTTCAAGGCAAATCAATTTATTCTTTTTCAAGCCTGCCTGGTCTTTTTTGGTAGTACCTTGATATTTTATCATATTTTTCTTTTTAAAATATGTTTAGTCATATTTCATGGTACATATCTAATATCATCATCTAGAGGATATGAGGGTCTCATCCAGCTGCTGATTGTGTTGGCTGCCTCTCACTCGTGGCGGCATGTATCCTTGTGCTTTGTAAAAAATGGTGAGCTCATCTTTAGTAGGGCTTTATCTACATTAATCCTTTGTGGTCTGAGTTGAGGATGTGGCCTTCTAGACAAGACTGCCATTTGCTTCTATCGGGGGAATCACTGGGAGGGGACGACGTTTTATGTTCATTTCACAGGTTGTATTTTACTGGACAATAAAAGGAGTACATATATGAACCACAAATTCTACTGAGAGCAGAACCAAGGTCTCAACTTTTCAGGTTGAAGACCTGGAGAACAGAGGGGTTATCTCCCTGGCAGTGGATAGATTTTGCTTCTGTTCCACCTCTTCATAGTGACTATATGCAGTCATACCTTTCTGGCTTTGTTCTTGCCTGAAGTATAGGTGCTTGTCCCCATTTGGCACTTGAAACCTAACCCCCTTAGTCACAGAGACCAGCCAAACCCACCCCCCCCCCCCCCAATCCTGAGCAACAAGAGCTTTAACTCCACCCTTCTAGTTCTGCTTTTTCAGTTTTCCCCTTAATTTTTCTTGGAGGAAATTCCCTTAGTTTCTCATTATCTCAGTTTGTATCTTTAAAAAGGTCTTTATCATGTTTTATCCATTAGGTCTTCATTTTTTACAGAGTGGTTAACATTACCTAATACACCACATTAAAAGAAATGGAAATTTACAATCAATTCAGTAATTATTCAAACAAAGCCTTGCAACAGATCTTCTGCTGTGTTGACCTATTATTTAAATCTTAAGAAATTTTCTTACACATTTTCTCCTCAAATAAATTACCCAAAAAAAAAATGAAGCCAGGAATTGTATCTCACAGTTTGTTTTATTCATAATAGTGCTTTGCCTAGCATGGCTCAAGATTAACAGAAAATAAGTTGGTTGAAAATGTTTGGGTTGAACACAATTAGTCAAAGCAACAAATTGATTAAAAATTAAGCTGAATATTCCAAGTTTGTTTTTTTCCCAAATGCTGGTAATTTGATATACCATTAAATAATTAAAGAACTATTAATAGAACAGAAATTGAATGTTGAATGAGACAAACATGGTGTCTTTCTTTATAGAGATTACAGCATGGGGTGAGTTTCAATCCTTTAAGTGTTTTAAAACATATTTATCAATTTTATCTCCAGAAGTTTGAGTCTTCACACACATACTACATTTTTATTTATAGTTCATTCTTATCCACTTATTCCTGCTATGCTGGTTTGCAAATGCCTTGTTACAATTGTCTTTAGCTCTAAATGAATTGTCTAAAGCAAATTAGCATAAGAATTAATATTTACAATATCCAATCCATGTTTTTATAATTTCTTTGCAACCTAGGATAATTGCATACAATTTTAAACACATTTATAAAAGTAATTTTGCCTACCTTCTCATTTTCCTTTTTGTCCTTTTAAAAATTAATTTTCAACCATCATTGTTCATTTATTTTAGTTAACATGTTTTTATTATCTTTGCATAAACATTTATTTTATATTTAAAGTTCTCTTAGCCATATTTGGCATTACTTGGCCAGCATTCATACAGTGTTTGCTGTCAGGATTGAAGCTATAATACAAAGCACGTGCAACCACAATGTGAATACAAGGACAAGCTTAGGATGCCTTACATTGTCGGCCTGGAGACAGCTTGAGCTGATGCTTGCCTTGCTGCTGGACAGGACACAGAAATCTCATCCCAGATATTAAGACAGGCAGAAAAACTGGATCTAAATATTAACACTCATATTATGATTGTCATGGGCTTTGGGCCATCAGTAATCAATGTAGCTAGTTGTAGTTTGAATTCACTGAAAAATAAACCTCAGTTTTCTTCCATGAAAGGCCACTTTTCCAGCCAATAGCTGATACCTCTACACACATGTCCTCAATGAATTGGAAATTTTAAAAATAAGAGGACAAACATTGCTTCAATTCTGAAAAATGGGCAAAACTGCTTAATAGCACATAAAAGTTTGCAAAAACCACCCCATGGTACTTATTAAAAGGCTTAATAAGTGAAAATTAATTTGCATCAACAATTTGCATTCAACAAGATGGGCTGAAACTGCCTAATAACAGCTGACATTCATAAGCTGCAACAATATTGCCTATCACACATATTCCTTTCCTGGTGTGCCTTTGACACCCCTCCCATTGAGAGGCAGGGACCTATATTTCCTTCTCTTGAATATAGGCAGACTTGTTATCATGGCAGAAATGATGCTCTGTGACTTCTGAGGCTAGGTCATTAAGGTGGTATGCTTCCACCTGATTCTCTTAAGTTGCTTGTTCTTAAAACCCAGCCACCATGCTGTGAGGAAACCCAGGTGCATAGAGACTATGTGTAGACATTCTAGTTAATAGCCCAGATGAGGCCCCACTGATAGCCAGCAGCAACCACCAGACATGTAAGTGAAGATGCCCCCAAATGATTCCAGACCCCGGCCATGGAGCCAACACCCAGGCTTTGAGTGTTTCAGTTGAGGCCTCAGACATTGTGGTACCATCTCTGCTGTCCCCCACCTGAATTCCTGACCCACTGAATCCATTAGCAAAATAAAATGGTTGTTTTACACCACTGTGTTTGGGGGTGGTTTGTTACATATTGGTAGAGAACCAGAACATAGCCTCACTCAAGCCTGGCCCAAAAGGATGGTGAAGAAGGGAAATCCTCCCACAATAGAATGTCAAACAGCACATCTCTTTATCTGCTTTGTCTGGAAAGAGAGATTGCCCAGCGTCAGCATCTACACAAATTCCTTGGCAGGCTGGGCGTGGTGGCTCATGCCAGTAATCTCAGCACTTCGGGAAGCCAAGGCAGAAGGATCACTTGAGCTCAGAAGTTCAACATCAGCCTGAGCAACATAGTGAGGCCTCATCTCTACTAAAATTCAAAAAAACTAGCCAGGCATGGTGGGACACACCTGTGGTCCCAGTCACTTGTGGGGCTGAAGCAGGAGGGTCACTTGAGCCCAGGAAGTTGAGGCTACAATAAGCCCTGACCATACCACTGAACACCAGCCTGGGCAACAGAGTGAGACCCTGTCAAAAAATAAATAAATAAAAAGCTTTTAGAAAAAAAAGAGAGAAAAAAATGTCTTGGCAGCGGTTAAAGATCTAAGTGGGAAACATGGTCTTAAGGAAACAAAATTGAAAGATTGGTGACAAGGTTCAGGGAAAGGATGTAGGCATGGATTTCTCTGAGGGGGCTTTAAGAGAATGGGAATATTTCCATCCAGTGTGAATGGTCACCAGAAGGCCCCCCACAGCCTTACCTATCCAGTGTGTCAGCCAGAGCTTGCTCAAAGAGCCCAGCTATCAGGATGGAGACTTCATGTGAACAGCAAGAGTGATCTCACTTCACCAAACCTAAGTGCCCTATTTTCTAGCAAGGTTTTTGTTCTGCAACCTACAAGGCTTGCTCCTTTTTTGAGGAATTAGTTGTTCTCTGAAGGAAGGTGGGTAGAAAGCCTCCTGATTATATTTAGGTTGAATCATAGAAAATTGCCAATATTCAACCATTTTGACTCATAAAAATAGGAATTTCCTATGGTTCAACGTAATGTTTAAGAGATTTTTTGGAGGATGGACAAGTATCAAATCCAATTCAAAAAAATCAAGGCAACTTATTGATCTGTGTGCACGGTACCCGAGATGAATTCAAGAGCTAAATCAATGAAGTTAGCTTGTGTCATTATCCCAGGATATAATCTTCTTAGTTATATAAAAAATACTGCCTATAATGTCAGTCAAACAATGCCTAGTTAAAGCTTAGTAATGTAGGAGGATTGAGAAAAATGAAGGGAGAAGGAGGATAAAATGACTGATAGAATTAAAAGGGAATCAACTTCTGCCATCATAAAAGACATAGCTAATTGCTTTACTAAATTTGAAGACAATGAAGTACAGAAGAGGCACTTACCCAGCTGAGTCATAGGTAAGATACAAGGCAGTAATTACAAATACTATTTTTTATTTCTTTCCTGAAATTTATCTCTGAAGATAACGGCGAGTTTGAATGAAGAAAATAACATTTTAATTTGAGTCATCTGGAAATAAAGTAAGGAAAACATGAAATGTCTCAGGCATGAGGCGCTTTGCTGCATCTTGACCAAGAAAAGCCTTTGAAATGTACAAAGCAATGCCTCGCATCAATATACCAAGCCCCATGCAAAATGCACTCGGGGAAAATGTACTCAGTAGAATATAAACACTGAGTTGCACCACATTATCTTAATTTCTTCTTCTCACTCACCCACTGCATTCAAATTCAAAATTCAAATGGTATTTGTTGGCAACTGTTCTAGACTCTTGGGAAACAACAATGGACATAACACACAAACGGGCTTCGTGAGGAACAGACTTTCTGGAATTAAGGAGGAGCTAGATAACAATAGAATGAATATAATATATAAGTTTATGTAATATGTGAAAATGTGATTAGAAGTATTAAAAAAAAAATAGGAGATCAAGATAAAGAATTTCAGGAGTGCAGGACCAAGGGTTGGGGACAGCAGGGGGAAGATTGCAATATTAAATTGGGTGTTCAGGGTGGACCTCATTGAAAAGGTGAGATTTGAGGAAAGATGTGAAGAAAGCAACAGAGTTAGCCAAGTGGCTATCTGGGGTAAGGGCATTCCATGCAAAAGGAATAGCTGTTGTACAGGCCCTAAGGCAAGGGAACATTTCTGGCGTGTTCTTTGAACAGCAGCAGGGAAGCCAGTGTGGCTGGAGAGAGCAAGGAGAAGAACAGAAAGATCGGAGAGGTAACAGGAAACCAGATTGTGGAGAGGTTACTACTCAGAGTGAAGTCCTAGGATTGGCAGCTTCAGTCTCACCTGCCGGCTGCTTAGAAATGCAGACTCTCTAGCCCTGCCCCCAGAGCTACTGGATCATAGTCTGAGTTTTAATCAGATCCCCAGGTGATTCATATGCACGTGAAAGTTTAAGAAGCACTGATGGGAAGCCTTATAGGCCCTTGTTAGCACCTGGATTTTAACTAGGCATGAGACATGAATCATTGCAGGTTTTTGAGCAGAGGAGTCACATGATCTGCCTTATATATAAAAGGCTCGCTGTGCCCTCTGTGTTGGGAAGAGCCTGTTGGATAGACGGGAAGGAAGCGGTCAGGAGGCAATTATTGTAATAATCTAGGGGCCAGATAATAGAGCTCGGACTAGAGGGCAGGACGCAGAGGTGGAGTGAGCCCTGAGAAAATCACCCCATCCTGCTCCCTCTCCAGTCCATCCCTTCTTCTCCAGCTCACTTCCTAGAAAACAGTCAATTATAAATCAGAGGGTTAGAAAATGCTTCAGAAGAAAGTGGCCTTTCAAACCGACTGTCTTAAAGAAGGGCCCTGGGTACTGGGGAAACAAAAAAAGAGGGCCTAACAGTTGCCATCGTGGCCACAGCAGTTTCAAGAAAGAGTAGGTGTTTCAGTTGAGCTTAGGAGGAGCAGGAATTAAATGGGGTGTTGGGGGGGACATTCTGGGAAGAAACGGCCACATATGTGAAGACACAGATGTAAGGAACTATATGACACACTTTGAACAAAGTGCAGCCGGGGGGAGGGGTGGCGGGGGAGGCACTGGCAGGAAATGAGACTGGAGAACTAACCAGATCATGAAGTGACTCGTGCGCTGCATCAAGGAGGTCAAAATATCCAGAGAGCTCTGAAGACATAATGTCAGATTTCAAAGTGGGAGTAAGATGCAAGTTTAGAAGAAGCATTTAGGAAACAGTGGGAAGGACAGATTAGAAAGAATGAGCCGGGAGAGCAGTCTCAAGTCACTAAATGATGAGAATAATTCATCCCAGGACCCAAAGCCCAGGAATGGCTCTCAGAAATGCCGGAGACCTGAACCGTGCAACTGGCCTTTGTGCCTGAATTGAAGCCTATGGACTATATAAGCTAGGCAAGTTACCAAACTTCTCGAACCTCAATTGTTCCTCCATGAGATCAGGTGTTCTTCATTTCCTCAAAGAGCTCTCACAGTACTATTGAGAGAATCGAATGAGATGCTTGGCATAGAGTAAATACTCAACAAATTGCCCTATAAAAGCACTCCAAGTGATCCTAGTTTGCAGCCAAGGTTGTAAACCACTGATTTAGTCCAGCTACTTCATTTTTGTATGAAAACACAGAGGCCCACAGAAGGAAAGGGATTTGTTCAAGGATGCACTTCTAGTTAGCAAAATAAGGGACAGTGCAATGGAGAAAGGTTGGGTCTGAAGGTGGATGCTGTTATTGCCATCTGCTAGCTGTGAGACTGAACCAGTTTCTAAACATCTCTCTCAGCCTCATCTGCAAGATGGGGATGACAACGGTACCCACATTATAGGCTGTTCAAAGGATGAAATAGATTAATGTTCACAGAACACCTGGCACAGTACCAGGCACCATGAGATGTATTAATTAAATGCTAGCTATTGCTATCAGCTTTGTTCTCTCAGTCCAGCATTCTTTCTGTATCTCCACCAGGCTGTATAAGACCTCTTGTGAATTTTGATCAGTGTTTTCTTCATCCCTTATGGATACACTTATGGAAATAAATTTTTAGATATTGAACTAAAAAAAAAGCTGACTAGTTATAATTCTCCCTGCTGATACCAGGAGTTTTAATCAAACCAAGTATATTTGTGTACCAAATGTCATCTGTGTAGCATGTTTGTGCACCAGACCTAACCAGGTGCCGTTTGTGCTGTCACTGGGTATTTGAAGCCACTGTTGCCTGTGTGTAATCAGTAATTGACACCAAAGCTCTGACAAAATGACGATTTTTAGAGTGCCATTAGCTGTCTCCCTGGGTATGGCTGTAAATGTAACATAAGTACGTTCTTTATTACATTAATTTCTTATTGCAGTCATGTTTATCTTCCTGAAGTAAAGCGCTCTGGGAAAAACTGAGTGGGTGGGTATTTTGGCTTGTTTTTCTGCTAAAAGATGATTCTGATGTGCTTTTACTATTACCTGAAATTTGTGTGCTGTTGCAGAAGCATCCTTCTCAAGGGAAGAACACTGGTACAGTGGAGCTAAAGTGCTTTTTGTCTTGTGTGTACAAATTAGGCAAGAGGTTTATAAACTTGCTTCTTACAGAAAAGTCACCCTGATAATTTGCTTTGTAGTATTTCTGAATATCCTAACCCCTAATTAATCAACATAGACCACCTTTTGCTTGTTTCATATAGAGCACAGAGCTTTCAAATTAGAGCACTGGGGGAAAAATTATTTTTTTGGTACATATAAAATTCTAATTGCCATCAGAAGCAAGATAGCTATATAATTTGCCGAAGCCAAAACAAGAAGTTTCTGAAAGTACTTTAATTAGAGTTTGTTTCACATTTATCTTCTAATGAAACTGAAAATACCAACCACAAAAACTCTCTGTGGAGAGAGCTTGCTTTGCATTTTGTTGCATGCTTCAGTAAAGATTCTTGTATATCAGAATTGTAGATTCAATACCAAGAACATAAATTTGTATTGTTAATTTGGGTGACCATGAGGGACATTGACTTAAACTTCGAAAAAATCAATAAAAATACTTCAAAGATTTTGATTATCATGGGTTTCTGATTAAACAAATGATCTAGAGAAAAGTCACTGCAGTTAATTTACTGGTTGGAACTTGCATGAAGTTAGGGATTTCAAGATAAACCCATCTCTGGACAAGTAAGCTAATTTCTTTTGTATTACCTAGTGTGTGGGGGTGGGAAGGGAGGGAATGCCATATGAAACTAGCTTCCTCATTGCTCTCTTATGAGTCACATTTACTTGAACACAGCTAATTTTAGTTTCAACCATTGTGACCCTCCTGGAAGTAGTAAGAACCAAATGAGTAAGCATTTGGAGGAAGTAAGTACTTTGCAACCAATGTCATCCAGAGCTCATTATTTTGACATCAGCAAAGCCCTCCTCTATAATCAAATTGCCCACATTCTCAGAAATTGTAATTGTGATAAAGTGCATGATCAGCTTGAATTTTTCACCCCTCCCTGTATTACACCCTTTGTTATGTGACTTTGGAGTTTCCTCCATAAAGGCAGAGTGTATTTTGCCACTCCTTGTCTTTGAGCTAAGCTGTGTCACTTCCTTTGGTCAAAGGAATGTGGGTAAAAGTGTCAGGGTGCCAGTTTGAAGTTTGCCTGCTTCTTCTTGCCATCCTGTGGCTCTGCCATCTTCTAGGAACATGCCTGGGGGTACAACCCATGAAGCTGAGCCTCCCCAGCAGAGCCCAGCCTAGATCAGCCCACCCCCAGCCAACCATTGACTTGTGAGCAATAATAAGTCATTGTTGTTTTAAACCACCAACATTTGAGGTGACTTGTGATGCAGCAGTAGTTAACTCTCATAATACTGCAACAAGTTATTGACCTGAGCTTTTCCAGGCCAGTGATCTGTAAATACATATAATTCATGGCTGGTCTAGTTTCTATAATGGAAAAGATATTATACAACTATTTTTTCAAGGATAGATTATTTATGTTGCATCAAAAAAATAATTTACCAACTACCTGTTATGGGCTTGATGCTCTACTGGGTGCTGGTACAGAGGGCGGAATATGAAGAAGTAGTCCCAAAAGTCCCAGACATTTGTACATGACCTTTAGAAACTGAAAAACTTGAACCATGATTGCAAAGACGATTCAAACTAGAGGCTGTAAAACTTTCTCTTTTCAGAGTTCAGTATCTTAAAGCCAGGTATTGTAATATCTTGATCTTTATTTGAATCCTGAATCCAGTATAGCAAACACTCTGTCTTGCCTGATTCAGTTAGAGGTTCAGGATGTTCCTCTTGTCTCAATTTTCTATGGAGGTGACTGGTTTAACCTAGGTGTATGACCCAAGGAGGAATGGCAAATTCTCATCAGCCAAGAGCCTCTCAATATGAATAGGTGTTAGAGAGGGGTTGGCCTGGTATAGTCAGCTGATGAGCTGGCAGTGGAACTTGGGGGTGTGCACCATTAAAATAGGCAGAAAGGGAGATCATTGTAGAGAGCAGGGCCCCTGGGCAGAGGTAGGATGGACTAGAGTATGATAATGAAAAGATCAAGGGGGGAAAGGAAGATGAAAGGTGGAATTTCAAGCTGGAATCTGAGGCAACAACTGGAATCATTCTCAGAGGACCTATATATTAGTTTGAGTGCTCGTTTGGCTTGTTTGGATGGTTTTTAGCACCAGGTGGGGTTTGTCACCTAGTTGGGACTTTCAGCTATGGTGTCTTGGGTGCTCTTTGTTCTGTAATTCTCTTTCTGCAATATCAAGAACCAGGACCATCTAGGGAGAAGAAGACTATTCCTCTAGGTCTGAAGTTGTATCGTTCTCTGCCCAAGGACTCTGATACATTCTTTGGTCACATGGAAGCCTCATTCAGGGAGAGTTGAGTCAGTTGGAAGTTCAGTCCTCTGAGAACCAGGGACACTGTGTGGCAGGTCCTTCTCCTGGGTCCTGGGACTTAGATCCTAGCCCCTAGGCTTGTGCTATGTCACACCCTTGTCCTCTCTGCCTCCTCCTCATCAACCCACTCGGGGCATTCTGACCCATCCAAACATAAGCAGAAGATGACTCATCAGTGGGCTGCCTCTGAATCATGGCTTGGTCCCGATGTGGAAAGGCAGAGTGAATGCAGAACTGGAAAATTAATGTGAATCAGGATGCATTTGGTGTTGACACTTATCTTAGTGTAATTTGACTCAATGTTAATTCTCTTTCCAGTTTAATAAAATAATGACAGTAGGACATTCAAAGTCACTGTGATTGATGACTTCATTCCTGATTCAGATTCAGCCTGAAGGTCCATCATGTTTGGTATTAAACCTCAATTTCAAATTAGCTGCTGGTCCCAATTAATGATTAGACTGAACTGATGAGATTCCACAAGTCTTGATGCCAAAAAACTTCAAAATCAGTGCTATCGACCATTTTCTTTTAAAGAGAGAAACGGATCTTCTCAGGAGATCAGCCTTCAGAACTGTTGTTAGTTTTAACATATTGACAGTTCTGATTGGTCTCTTTTGTTCTGTTGGTTTGTTGGCTACTTACCTATTTCTTGTTCCACAAACAAAACAATAGTTTTAACCTCTGAACAATGAACAACTAAGTAAGCATTTCTTTAAAACAATTTTTTCTAGCTCTGTCTATATTTTGTACCTTCATGAGGATCAGAAGTCATATCATCATCACCTAATAGTTTGTATTTTTAACACATCATGTGTCAAGTGATGGTCTAAGTTATTTATTTTGTTGAATTCTCCCAGAAACCCTATTATCATCCCTATTTTTCAGATGAAGTTTAGTCAGCATTTCAGAGAGATCTAGTAACTCACCAACAATAATATAGTTATTGAGTCGTGGAGCCACATTTTTAATCCAAGCAAGCTAACTCCAAAGTCTCTGCTCTTGACTTTTATGCTACTAACTTCACCAAATGCAAAAGTCCATATTACCAAGTCCCACATTCTAGTCAACATTTGAAAATGATGTTTAGCACAGGAATAATTTAAAGGTAGGCTTTCTTTTAGATTCATTCTAGGAGGTTAAGAATACTTTACAACACCCTTGAATCGACTTAATTGTTTTCCCCAATATTGATCCTATTGTCACCATTTACTACTACTTGTATCATAACTGTAGTACCTACCATTTTTATCGTGGTGAATTGAGATTCCTCAGCTAATACTACGATTTAAAAGGCAGGATTTTCCTGTTTCATAAAACAACCTTCAACATTTCCTACCTAATCTGTCTGCCTTGTGGTTATATCTAGTAGCCGGCAATTAACAGAAATGTCAATAAGACAAGCTTACCAAAGCGGGGTGGGGGAAGGGGAACCAAAATGAAGAATGTTATGCCAGGAAATACTTTAATGTAGGTGGAGCCCTGCCAACTTTTATTATTGTAAGAAAACAAAGAAACTTTATTAATCCAACAGGCATTACGCTTTGGCTTTTATTTTGATTTTATTTTTGAGCATGCAGTTGAATTCTTTGCACACAGATTTTCCTTATTTTTGTCTGCTACTTGCTTCAAATAAAAGGAAGACTATTTTGGTGGCAAGATATGTATGTCTTTCAATTTGTATTCTTTCATTCTTCTCAAATATCTACAAAATTCTCTTATCTATGGTGTTTAAGAAGCAAAAATGCTACTGAAGCAGAACCAATCCAGTACCTTACTTCCTTTGCTTAGGGCAAAATTTATTGCAGAAGAAATTGTAATGTTGGCTTCCTAAACTGCCCCAGACGCAACTAAATCTCCTGAAGCAATTATAAATAGTGGACAATTTCATGCATAATTTGCTCCATTATTAGGATTTATTACCAAAAAAAATACAAAAAGAAAGCTCTAAGCAATAACAGTTCACTCATTGAAGGTGCAGATTGACTCTGAATAGTGCAAAAGATGCAGACAACAGAAACTCTAGGCCTAGCACATTTAACCTTTCATGGCCCCTCTCTTCCTCACCCCAGACTGTCTCCACCCTCCCACAGCAGGTGCCCACAGGCAGATTGATGGAGTTAATTGAGTGACCACCTGAATATCTAAAGAGAAAAAAGTTACATCCAGTTTACTTATGCGCTTTCCTCATCAATTTTTCTCTGCAAGAAAGAATAGCATGTAGAAAGATGTCTACATTGTCACACTTTAAACACACCCTTAAAATTTTTATTTGCTGTAAATTCAGATTTTGTGTACATATCTCGCTCATGAAAAGTTGCAAACTAGATCTCATCTAAGGAAAAAATAAGATTACTTGTTCTAACATTTTATTATAGAAATTTTCCATCTTGCACACAATTGAGAAAATAGTGTAATGAACCGTCATATACCCATCACTCTGCTTTATCAACATTTCTATAATCTTGATAATATTTGATAATCTTGGTAATATTTGATAATCTGTTCCCCTACTTTTGTGTTACTTCTCACCCGGCACCCAGCCTTCAATGCAATATTTTTTAAATAATTCCTAGACATGTCATTTCAATAAATACTTAAGTGTGTATCTCTAACTGGTAAGGATTATTTTTATATAACAATTATACCATTATCATGCCCAATAAAATCAACAATAACTCCTTAACAGCTTATAATGTTTACTTCAAGTTCAAAATTTCTCCATTGTCTCAAAGGAGAAATAATTTGGTCCAATGACTCAGCAGGAAACAGTATTCTCAGATTAGAATAATTGAAGGAGCATTTATTTGTAAAGAGACTATTTACAAAAGCATGGGTGGGATGTGGGGGAATCACAGAGAATAGTGCAATGACACTTGGCTAGTGACAACAGAGCTGTTATCACCCCTAGATGTGAAGGAGTCAGAAGGACCAGATCAAGGTTACTGAAACTGGAAGGAAAGAGTCTATGGAGAAGGCCTCCTCCAGAAGAACAATGTCTTTCCATTGAGGGATCTAGCCAGCCAAAGTGATCGCACAGGGAGGAAGCCAGGGGAATCAATACTCAGACCATCCTCTCTTGCCTCTCTTTCTGATTTCCTGCTGGGGCTTCCCATTGGCCAAATTCAACCAAAAGCCAGAGACAAGAAAGCCTGAAAGCACAGTCCATACTGGTCAGCTTCTCAGACGAGGGAGAAGTGTAGAGAGAAAACCTAGAGGAGAAAAAAGATATCTGGCATAGGATCCAACAAGACCTACACATTGCATTTGGGTATTATGTTTCTTAAGCCTTTTTTATTCTTTAACAGCTCTCACCTTCCTTTCATTTATTTAATATGTCATTAATGGAGAAACTGGGTTTTTTGGCCTTGTAGAATGTCTCACTTTTGAGATTTGGCTGATTGCTTCCTTTATGTGTCATTTAAATCGTTCCTTTATCTCCTGTATAATTTCTAAACAACAATGGTTTGTGTATTGCATTATGTTATTTATTATTTCTATCAGGCTACTTCATATAAATTACCAGCTATACTTAGACACTTGATGAGATGTAAGCTCAATGGTTTTTAGGAAAGAAGACTTCCTAGGTGATGCTGGAGTATCCAATGTCATTCCTTTGTGAGATGTGTAATTTCTGATTGCCCACTTGTGAAGATTCTAAGACTGAATTTAGCTTAATTCCTCCATTATGGACTTCATTGACCTTTCGCTAACCTTGACTACGCATTAAAATCACCTGCGCAGATTTTAAAAATCACAGCGCCATGGCCACATTTATCACTTAAATCAGAATCACTGGGGGTAAGACATGGGCATTAGCATTTTGTAAAACCCCCAACTGATTCCAATGAACAGCCAAAATTGGTAACCTCAGACCTAATGATTTTAACATTACTGATTTTTGGGGTTTTTTAGGTCTACTATTTCATTAGAATTTGTAAATTGATACTTTTTAGTTCTATCATTCCTTCTGCATTTATTAGCTACGAAACAGTGCCAATCACAAGCTTGCACTCAATAAAGAGGTATCAGTTGATTTGATCTGAAGTTCACATTTAATGAGTATTTTACATTAAAAAATTTTGTGGAATTTCTATTACAAAGATTTAAGTATTTACAAATCTATTTAGATAGCATTTTATAATCTCTATCAAATTGATGTTCATTTTTACAGATGATAGCTCTCTGAATCACGTCTAAAATTAAAATTTCCCTCATAACATCCCGCCTCTAAAATCTCAACTATAAGTGTGTTGTTTATTAACTATGATATGTTGAATATTTCAGTCCCTCATACACTAAGACCACATGATGTAAAATATAAGGTTTTCTTGGGGGGGAAAACTTACATGAGAGATGTAGCGAGTGCACACAATCCGTCACTCTCAAAGAGAGGTGTACTTAGGCCAGGCATGGCTGGGCTAGACACACAGGGTTCCGAGAGAGATGTTATCTCCCATTATACCTGATGTATTTGTAGAAAATGGGGAATAAGGGATTCTTAGGAACTATGTAACAATAAAAGGTTGATGTTTGAGGAAGTGGCCTAGTTAGAAAGAAAGCCTCTGGAACTTAGTAACTGGCACCTGTTGAGTTAAAACAGACCTGCTGGGCTATCTCTCTGCTAAACTACCAAAAGGGCTTTCAGTGCCTTCCAGATTTGTCTCTTTTCACTAGCGTACATACATAAGATTACACCCATTGTAGTACTTATTAAGTGCCAGGCAATTCAACCAACAATGCTGTGATCTTCCCTAATCAACCACACTTAGAAACTTTTAATCCTTTGATTGAAAGTTCTTTTTCCTCCAAGAGCCACTTGGTGGCTCATCTTTGGTAATACTCATTCATTTGATGTGCATTCATTTATTCATCTGTTACTTCATTCACTTATTCAGTAACAGTTACATAGTAGAACTTTTCTGAGGCGTGATATGGGCTCCAGTTATGACCAAGGCATAGCACAAGTAGGTTATAATCTGAAAGATGAAATGAGGCAAACTTAATATACATAATATCAAAAAGTCCCTTCCTCTGTCCTTTCTTTTCATCCTTCCCTAGCCTAGTCCATACTTCATTCTCCTCCCTCTTCAGCTAGCCCTCCTTCCTTTGTTTTCTTTTCCAAACCATGCTGCACACCCTTTTCAAATTACTTTCTCCAAAATACTGCTTTGTACTCTGTTCACAAACTCCAAACGGCTCCTTTTTGCCTGCTAAATGAAATCCAAACTTTTAAATTTAGTTCAGCATTCAAACCCCTTTTAGACCTGTTTGCTAGCAACTTCTACCTCTCTCTTAAATCTCTCCCTTTGAACCCTTCTCCCCAAGTGAGTTTGTCTGCCAACTCATCTGGGCTCATGACTTCCCCTCTATCTCTCTAAGTTTTTGAACTGGACATAGTCTGCATCTCTGTCTCACTACCCCTACACTCCGAACCCATGAGCTTTCCTGACCTGTCCCATCCTGCCTTTGAACTGCTAAAGCACTTATTTTATTAATTTTTATTGTATATATTTAAGGTGTACAACATGTTTTGATACACACACAGTGAAATGATTAATACATTTAAAATTTTTATTTAAGCCATCAGTAAAGTACTAATTAATAGTACCTCTCATTTTATCATCATTATATACCATCTTATATTTCTAATAACCTTTTCATGTCTCACCTCTGCTACTAGAGTATAATCTCCTTGAGATCAGGAAGTGTCTTTTACTTTGTTTTCTCAATACTTTAGCCGTGCTTTGCAGACAGGAGGTGTTCAATAAAAGGGTGTTGATGAAGATGAGAATATTGGGAAACTCTTGGAATATGGTAGTGGCTAAAGTATTGTATCAACAAGGATATGGTTTTTCAATCACATGTCAGCTGGTTATTTTTCTCTCATCATCAAACTAGCCAAGTCTTTTTCTCCTTCTCTCTCTCTCTCTCTCTCTCTCTCTCTCTGTCTCCCTCCCTTCCTCCCTCTCCCCCACCATCTCTCTCTTCCTTTCTCCCTTTTCCTTTCTCCCTCTCTCCGTCTCTTTTTTCTCTCTCATTCCCTTCACAGCCAGACTTCCTAAATGAGTATTTGCTGCCTCCACTTTTTTACCTCCCATTCACTTCCTCAACCCACTACCATCTGGCATCTTCCACCACTAAACCAAAAATCTGCTGGCAGAGGTCACCTAGCACCTCATAGATGCCAACTCAGATGGACAGTTTCCAGTTCTTTTTGCATCTCATCTCCATAGCATTTGATGCTGTTTCCTCCTACCTCATTCAGGAAACTGTCCTTTACTTTGGGTTTTTAGACCACAGCTTTTTGCTACCTCTCTCTATTCCTTCTCTAGTTCCGTCATGGGCTTCTCTTTGCCAACCATCCCTTGAATGTTATTATAGAACAGGTTTCATCCTTGGCTGTCTTAATTTTGTTTCTCCCAGAAGCAAGCCCTGAGACACAAAGATTTACATGCAAATTATTTGCTGAAAAGATGATCCCAGTAGGAGAGTGGAGAAGTAAGACTGGGAAGGGAAGGTAGCCAATAAAGGGTGTGATATCATGCCAGTTACCACCGTGGGCAACTGGAGAACAGTCCCACTGCAAAACACAAGCCTCAGAATTATCTTGCTTGTGGATCAAGAGAGCTGAAGTATTTATCCACCAATCCCATCAGTCATTGGTCAAAGGCTGCTCCTGAAAGTGGGATAGAGCTACATTAATTACCTGATACATCTAGCCTGCCCTCAGGCAGAGTCACACACCAATGACTGGAAGTCGGGCTGATGTGCATAGAATGTTATAACAACCCCTGTTCTCTCCTCAACTTAATCATCATCCCTGGGTTACTCTCATCAATGGTAATAAAATTAATAATGACAATAGCTAACATTTATGTACTAGGTCAAGTGTTTTACCTATATTAGCTCATTTAATCCCTACAACAGCCCTCAAGGTACTATTATCATTTCTATTTTATTGAGGAGGAAACTGGGAATCAGAGGGGCTAAACTAGCCGAAGTTGTAGCACTAGTGACTTGAGCTAACATATATATGCTGATGTCTCTGTACTTACAACCCATATTGTCCCTCTAAGCTCTAGACCAGTCTGTCCATTTGCCAACTGGGTGTCCTTGCCAGCATTCTACTGGCATCTCAGATGCAACATGTTCAAAATGAACCTATCAGAAGGTCTGAAGAAACCTTGATACATTATGGTTATCTTTTTTCCTTTTTGCCAGCTTGGGGTCTTCACTTTAAGAATAATTTTTATTTGGAAATTATTTTTTCTGGTAATAAGAGTAACTAATAAGGATTTTGGAAAATATGGAAAAGTATAAAGATTGCGATAACATTCCCCATAATTCCACCGTGCAGAATTGACACTGTGGGCATCTCCTTTCACCTGACTGTCAATATATTTTTAAGATGCTTGAGAAAATACAGTGTGTACATGTGCATGCATATATATGAGTGTGTGTACAATTTTGCATCTTTTAACATAAGCATTTCCCCATGCCATTAAAAAAATTTATAAATCCATTTTAAAAGCTAGATAATGTTCCTGACATGTGGGTTACCAAAATTTGCTTTACCCTTCCCTTGTTATTGAACATTTGTATTGCTTCCTTTCTTTATTCTTATAACAGATGCTGAAGTCAATATCTCTATATCTAACTCTTTATCTGCATCTTAGATTCTTTCCAGAAGAGGAATCCCTTTTGGAAAGGACAATAACATTTTAAGGTTTTAATGTATCTTGCTTTCCAGAAAGGCTGTACCAATTCACACTCATACCAAGAGAATGCAATACTGTCATCCACCACACCCCTGCTGGCAATGAGTATTTTCATCCTTTTAGAAACTTGTTAAATCTATAAGAGAAATTTCACTTGTCAGTTCCATTTTCATTATCTTGATTTCCAGTGAGGGTAAATTTTTTTTCACCTATTTGTTGAGCATTTATCTTTCCTATTTGTAAACAACTATTCACACAGCTTACTGGTTCTTGTGGTATTTCTTGCTACTGTATTTAAAAATTACTGGCAAGTTTTTATTATATTTGTGGAAAAAATTCCCATCTTGCCATTTGTCCTTTCCATTTCTCATAATTTTTGACACGAAACAGTTTAAATGCCTTATGAAGTCAAATCTAACTATTCTCTCATTTAGATTATTTCTGTTACATTTGAGCTTTGAAAGTATTTTCCTTTCCTGAGACCAGGTAAATATTCACCTATCTTTTCTTCTAATGTCCTATGATTTGTATTTCTGCATTACATTCTTTTCAATCCAGTAAAGTGTGACATGAAACTGATTTCCTCACTTCCCCAATTGCAGTCCCTGTTGGCCAATTTTTATTTAGTGAGTTGTCTCCGTTGCTATATATCTCCTTTTTTAATGGATCACAATGTTTTAATTATTGCAGCTTTGTTAATAGGTTTTAATATCTGTCAAAGTAACAGTACCCTAATTCTTTTTTATCCCAATGTTTTCTTATCTATTTTCATCTATTTGCTATTCCATATGAACTTTAGAATCATTGTATCAAGTTGCAAAAAATAATTCCAATGTATACATTGTAATTACATAAAATTTAAATATTAATTAGGGAAGAATGAACATATAATGGTCTCTCAATTTATTGGTCTCTTGTTTTCCATCTCACAGATCTCTGAACTTTTCTTATTAAGATTATGTTAGTATTTATGTTCTTGTTCCTATTTCAAGTTCGTTCTTTTGATCCATAATCTCTTCTGTCTGGTTATTTCTGTTATAGAGTAAATATACTTATTTTTGTACATTTTTTTACCCAGCCACTACTCTTGAAATCTCATTAATTATAACAATTTTTGTTGATTCTTTTCTTCCTCTGTCTCATATCTGTTTATATTCCAGCCCTTCTGTTTTTGTTGTTTGGGGATTTTGTTTGAGTTTTGGTTTTCCAGAACTTCTAAAACAATGTTAAATAATAAATCTTTTGGTGTATCACAATTAATTGCCTATTTGCTACCATTTTGAGATTAATACTGTTATTATTACTATGCCAGTTTTTCTTTCCTTTTATAAAACTACTTATAGTTTTATAAAGATGACTATTTATAAGTTTATAGAGATGGCTATTGAATTATCAACTTCCTTTCAGCATCTATTACAGTAATCATGTGATTTTTCTTATTTGTCATCCTGATATGATACATTATATTAATATATTTGCTAATATTATATTATTCTTATATCCCTGGGATGATGCCACTTGGTGAGTTATTCTTTTAATATTCTATTACATTTGATTTGATACTATATTATTTTATTGCATTATGTTCATACTGAGATTAGACCATAATTTTTGTTTTTGAGTTTTTTGTCAGGTTTTAGTACCACTTTAATGCTAACTTCATAAAAGAAGTTTGACAATAAAAGTGAATGGGAAGTTTTTGTCCTTTCATTCTCTTCTTGAACAGTTCATACAGCATAAAAATTATGTTTCTTAGTAGAAAGAACTCACCAGTAAAACTATATGGCATATATAAATTTTTGTTATAATTATGAATATAGATAACATGAATTGACAGGCTGTTTAGGAAGAAATTATTAATATTAACAATAGTATATTTTATTAGTGTTGTGCTATATTTATGAAGTACTCATATCTGTTATCTCCAGTCATTCAAAAACATTTATTAAAAATGCCTTCATGAGCCAGATACTATGGTTGACGTTACAGAAAAAAAAGATGAATTAGATGTAGTCCTTGATTTTGAGGCATTCTTTAGCTAATTAAAATAGACATGTCAATCAATAAGTCTAGTGAAATGGGACAACTACTTTAATAGAGGTATGTTCACTCACATTATCCTCAGTCTACATATACTGGTATCATTACACCCATTATACTGGTGAGGTAATGTTCCAGGTCAGTGGATCCATATTTGAACACCTCCAATAACCAAAAATTCAGTGTCTCCTGAGGAAAACATATTTATCTTTAGACCAGTCTAATAGTTGGAGTATTATCTCTTCTGTCTTCTGGTAGCTTCTCAAACCATGATTCTAGCACTCAGAGTCTACAATAAGTCTAATTTCTTTTATGTGGGATGGTTCTTCATATTTCTGAAGACAGCTATAACCATACCCTACCCACATCATAAGTTCTTTATACCAAAACAAATATCTTCAGTTCTTTCAACCTGTCTTCATACAACACAGTCCTGAATAACCACCATCTTGGCCTCTTTTATTTGTATGCACTTCAGTTTATGTTGTTTTAGAATTCCACTCAGTACTCCACATACACTTTAACGAAAACTGGGTAGAGACGAAATATTACTTTTTTCATGTGTGTGTGTATGTGTATAACATTTATTAATGCGGTCCCAAATAAGCATGGTTTCTTTGGTGGTATGACTGTCAACTAACATTGAAGCTATTATTCACTGAAAAACATCAAGTTATTTTACACATATGGTTCTAAGTCATATTTCCTTCATCCTGAACTTGGACAGTTGTTTCTTGGTACTTATACCCAATACTTCCCATTTATCCTTGTTAAATTTAATTTTGGTAGTTAAAAACATTGATCATTTTAACATTTTTCTGGATCCTGAATCTGCTAATGATTAGCTAACACTTCTAGCTTCACAGAATGTACAGATTTTATTATCTTGGTCCTACTGACATGATAAGCATATGAAATACAAGAATATTAAGAAGTCAAGTGAATTTCAACAAAGATGCCAAGAACACACGATGGGGAAAGGACAGTCTTTTCAATAAATGGCTTTGGGAAAACTGGATATCCATATGCAGAAGAATAAAATTGGACCCTTGTCTCACCATATACAAAAATCAACTCAGAATAGATTAAAGTCTTAAATGTAAAACCTGAAACTATAAAACTATTAGAAGTTGAGGAAAAGCTCTATACTCATCTTGGCAATGATTTTTTGGATATGACCCCAAAAGTACAAACAACAAAAGTAAAAATAGACAAATGGGATTACATCAAACTAACAAGCTTCTCTATACAAAGGAAATGATCAACAGAATGAAGAAACAACCTACAGAATGGGAGAAAACATTTGCCAGCCATACATCTGATACGTGGTTAATTTCCAAGATATATAAGGAGCTCAAGCAACTCAATAGCAAGAAAACAAATAACACAATTAAAAAATGGGCAAAAGACCCAAACAGACATTTTTCAAAAGAAAACATACAAATAACCAACAGTTATATAAAAAATGCTCAATGTCATTAATCATCAGAGAAATGCAAATTAAAACCACAGTGAGAGATATCACCTCACACCTGTTAGAATGGCTATTATCAGAAAGACAAAAGACCACAATGTTTGATGAGGAGGTGGAGAAAAGGAAACCCTTGCACGCTATTGATGGGAATGTAAATTAGTACAATCATTATGGAAGACAGTATAGAGATTCCTCAAAAAATTAAAAATAGAACTACCATAAGATCCAGCAGTCCTACTTCAGGAATTGAAGGAAATGAATCCCAAGGGGCTGAAATCAGTATTTCAAAAAATGCCTGCACTCCCGTTTATTGCAGCACTATTCACAATAGCCAAGATACGGAATCAAAATAAGGATTCATCGCCGGGCGCAGTGGCTCAAGCCTGTAATCCCAGCACTTTGGGAGGCCGAGACGGGTGGATCACGAGGTCAGGAGATCGAGACCATCCTGGCTAACACGGTGAAACCCCGTCTCTACTAAAAAAAAAAAAATACAAAAAACTAGCCGGGCGAGGTGGCGGGCGCCTGTAGTCCCAGCTACTCCGGAGTCTGAGGCATGAGAATGGCGTGAACCTGGGAGGCAGAGCTTACAGTGAGCTGAGATCCGGCCACTGCAGTCCAGCCTGGGCGACAAAGTGAGACTCCGTCTCAAATAAATAAATAAATAAATAAGGATTCATCAACGAATGAATGGATAAAGAAAATGTAGTGTATGTATACAAAATGGAATACCATTCAGCCTTTTAAAAGAAGGAAATCCTGTCATTCTCAACAACATGGATGAATCTGGAGGACCCTGTGTTTAAATGAAATAAGCCAGGCGCAGAAAGACAAATACCACATAATCTCACTCATACGTGGAATCTAAAAAGTGAAACTCCTAGAAGCAGAAGTAGAGTAGTGGTTACCAGGGTCTGGGGAGGCGGTGGGGAAGTGGATTTGGGAGATGTTGGTCAACAATTACAAAATTTCAGTTAATGGAGATCATTATGTTAAGTGAAATAAGCCAGGCACAGAAAGACAAACATTGCGTGTTCTCACTTATTTGTGGGATTTAAAGATCAAATCAGTTTAACTCATGGACATAGAAAGTAGAAGGACAGTTATCAGAGGCTGGGAAGGGTATTGGGTGGGCTGAGGGGAGGTGGGGATGATTAATGGGTACAAAAAGTAGTAAGAATAAGACCTACTATTCGATAGCACAATGGGTGACTACAGTCAATAACTTAATTGTGCATTTTAAAATAATTTAAGGAGTGTAATTGAATTGTTTGTAACTCAAAGCATAAATGCTTGAGGGAATGGATACCCCATTCTCCATGATGTTATTATTACACATTGCATGTCTGTAGAAAAACATTTCATGTACCCAGTAAATACATACACCTACTATGTACCCACAAAAATTAAAAATTAAAAAATTTTTTTAAAAGTCCTGAATAAAACCTTCCTCACTGTTTTAAAAAATTTCAGTTAAATAGGAAGAATAAGTTCATGAGATGTATCATACATCATGATGACTATAGTTAATAACAGTGTATTGTATTGAAAAATGCTGAGAGTAGATTTTAAGTGTTCTCACCACAAAAATGACAACTATGTGAGGTGATGTACATGTTAATTAGCTGGATTTAGCCATTCCACAATGTGCATATGTTTTAAAACATCCTCTTGTACCCAAGAAATATATACAATCTTATCTGTCAATTTTTTAAAATTTAAATTAAAAAGAATACTGAGGACAGAGGCTGTAACATTATCACCAGAAACTTCTTGTCATGTTGGCATTGATCCATTAATTAGCAGCCTCTGAGTACAGCCACAAAGTTACTTTATTTATGATATTTTTTATATATATATAGAAAGAATATGCATTATTACATATCATATATAATTTATATATATAATTCTTGCACTTGGTTCACATATTTCTATCTTGTTTACAGTTGCATATGAGACCCTGCTAAATGCCTTTGGCATTCAGATCATTGCCAACTAAGAAATTAAAACATACCTCTACACAAAATGTGTACATGAATGTTCACAACAGCTTTTTTCATAATACCTCCAAAATGAAAAACAACCTCCAGTGTCCATCAACAGGTGAATATATAAACAAAATATGTAGCCACCCAGTGAAATTTGACTCACAATAAAAGTAACACCCAACAGCATCGATGAATTTCAAAAACAATACGGTGAGTGATCGAAGGCAGATACAAAAATTTACATACTGTACCATCTTGTTTATATGAAATTCTAGAAAACTGAAACTAATCTGGAGTGACAGAAAGCAGATTACTCCTTGCCTAGGCCAGGAATGGGAGGAGGGTTGACTATAAAGGGGCACAAGGGAACATTCAGGGCTGATGGAAATGTTCTGTCTTGATCATGGTGATGGTTCATGGGTGTACACATTTGTCAAAATTCATCAGACTGTACATTTAAAATAGGTGCAGTTTATTTTATGTAAACTACACTTCCATAAAGTCGACTTAAAAAGATAATACTGCTTATTGCATTCCCTGGTTTATCATAATAATGCAATAACCTGATTAAATAAATAAATTAGTCTTACTCGACTTGTTCTTCATGAATTCCTGCGGGTCCTAGGGACTCTTACATTGTTTTCTAAGTATTCATAAATTATTCTCTTAATGTGTTATAGAATGTTTCTGGAAATCAATATTAAACTTATTCAGCCACACTATGTGAAAGCTATCTTCTCTCACCCTTCAAAAATGAAAATTCTACTTTGCTGTCTCAGTTTTTTGTGACTTTATATAGTGTCAATTCCCCCCAAGAAATCTCATTTGCATGCTCTCTTAGTTCCCTAGGATGTAATTCACCCAAATCAGAAGGCTAAAAACTGGCTTGGAGATAGTTAGTGCTCTTTCATCTTGGACTTTCTTTGCAAAGGGCCTTCTGAGTTGGGGATACTGTGGGAGAATTTAGGCTGCAATTTAAGGAGCCGTTCACCACTTATCAGCCATTATATTAGCCTCTGTCAGGATGTCTGGCTCCGAGTCTGGTGCAGGCAATGTCTGAGTAGCTTTCTGTGTGAGAGCACCACAATTTCCTGCTTAAGAGTTGAGTATTGATCTGGCTCAAACCACTAAAGGATTTTTACTCTCCACTTCTTTGGTGGCGGGAGACAAGGTTACTTATGCCTTTTACATTGTAGTGATTTCATATGCTCACATCCAATAAATGCATGTATAATACATGTCATGTTTGGCATTCTATGTTAATGTTACTGAGAATATGTATCCTCTTTGTTTCAGCAAAAACATTTTGAGCCTAGAAGAGAAGGGAGAGTGAGGTGACAGTCTGGGTTCTGAGCTGACAGCCTCTAGTCTCTGTTTCATCCAGTCCTTCTTGGCCCATTGTAGGTCAAGTTATAGATCAGAAGGGAATGCCATACATCTGTAGCAGGGAGCTATGAGCCAAGGGATAAGATTTGAAGCCCTGGTAGGTGAGGTGCCCCCTGCCCTTCTCCTTCAGAGCATAGGGTAGCAAGCAGAAAAGTGGGCATGGAAAAGGGAACCGTGGATGGAAAAAATCCTCTGTTCTTTAAACATACTTTTCGAACTGTGACCTTGACATCCATAGATCACATGGTAAAGAGGAGTGTTTACCAAAAAGTGATCAAAACAGCAGCCCTTCTTAAAGGGCTCTGGGTACTTCTGTAGAAAACTTACTTATACCACTAGAATACACAAAATCTTAACAGTAATCTTTCTAACCTCCTCAAAGCCTAAAGTGTACTAAAAACAAAGGAAGATTTTTATGGCTCCCATCTCAGGTTTCAAGATGTTTTCTTTCTGAATTTCTGAGTGCTGTGGCTGTTAGAATCAACTCAGGGTTGGAAGAGATGTTTAGATTTATCTCATCTATCCTCCCACTTAATGCAATATCCCTGACAGCTGATCACCACATCTGAGAATGGATATTTAATGCACAGGAAACTAATTCTTATGAGGCTGCTCATTTCCTTGTTGGAACAGTTTTTTTCTTACCATGAACTGAATGCCCTGCTTGGGTAACTGTATTCATCAGCCTTACTTCTGACCTTTGAGACAATATAGAATAAAACCATATCCTTCCAAGTCTGATAGTTGTTTAAATATTTGAAGATCATGATATTTCTCATTAGTTTCTGCTTCCCTAGATTAAATATCTCTAGTTTCTTCAATCATTGCTCCTTGACATAGCTTTCAGATCCGGCCTGGATGCATTCAAATCGACCAAAAAAAACTCAAAGTTTGATCCAACCCTTAAACACAGTGTTACTTATTGGTGTGACAAATACACAGAAAACACACTATCCAACACCTCCATTAGAGCAGCTTAACAGTGTTTAGCTTATGGGTGACCACAAATAGCTGCTCTGACATAACTGTTCATTGCTGTGGATTATGGAGTTCATGACCCAGAGAGGCAATTCTTTAGCCATGGGAAACCTTGTCAAGACTATTCCAAATGATAAATCAATTTCAATCATTTAACAAAAATACCATCAAAGAATGTTTGTTTCTTAAAACGCAGAGGCAAACCATCTCTTGAACTGTGATGTAGAATAAGATTAATAGAAATGTAAAAATATAAGGAACTCAGAAGTTGTAGGATTATATGTAATGAAGCAGTCTAATGTTTTATGTGTATTTGAACACATAACGTGTTACTGAGGAACAAAGATGTTGAGGGCATTTCAAGAATTCATGTCAGTTTTTTGGTTTTCCTAGTAAGTGTTCCTCTATCAGCTCATTCAATGTCATTCTCAAAAAGTGCATGGAAGTTGATGAGGAATGTTTGTTCCCTCAAGCTGGGCACTATATTATGTCATAATATTTGTTAGAAAAAGTTTTGTTAGAAATCATCCTCAGCTAAACATTTTCTGCACAGCATCAAAACACACAGAGACTAGACTTTGTGAGATAGATGCTGTTGTCATTTCACAATGTCTCATTACTTGACTTCACACTACATGACAATGTAACCTAAGGGCTAAATTACTTTAACTCTCCTCTTGTTTATGGTCTGCTGATAATTTTGTTCTCCTCTTTGAAGTCAATGAGTGGGCCTGCTGGGGTCTGTGTGCTGGACATTGTAATGTAGGGGAATAGCGGGAAGGACATCATGAAAATGTTATTTCATTTTATCCTTAAATAGCCCTGTGATGTGGGCATAAGAAATGTGCTTGTGAGAAAATAAAGTGATCTATTCAAGGTCACAGTTGATAACAGCTAGGATTCAAAAACACCTGTTCTGGAGTCTAAAGTCTTAGTTACAGACACTATGCATTTTACTGCTCCCTATGTCTCCCAGAAGGTGTAGTGAATCAGTGCAAGGTCTCTATTTGACTCTACAAATTTATAGATATAAGGACAGATATTTATGTTAACTGTTTCACTGAATACTGATGGTTACCTCTACATTCCCCCTCCTTTTCTACTGACAAGAGCCTGTCATTGTTCAGGGCTGCAATGTGTCCCATTAAAAATACCTCCCCAAAGTTCCTCAAAAAAGCTAAAAATAGAGCTACTATATGATCTGGCAATCCCACAACTAGGTATATACCCAAAGGAAATGAAATCTGTATATCAAAGAGATATCTGTACTCCCATGTTCATTGCAGCACTATTCACAATAGCCAAGATATTGAATCAACCTAAGTGTTCATCAGTAGATGAATGGATAAAGAAAATGTGGTATATATACACAATGGAATACTATTCAGCCTTTAAAAAGAAGAAAATTCTGTCATTCTCGATGATATAGATGAACCTGGAGGATGTTATGCTAAGTGAAATAAGCCAGGTACAGAAAGACAAATACTACATGATCTCGCTGATATATACAATCTAAAAAAGTTGAACTCCTGGCAGCAGAGAGTAGAATGGTAATTACCAGTGGCTGGTAGGGGGAAAGATTGGGGAGATGTTGGTCAAAGGATACAAAATTCCAGTTAGGAATAAGTTCAAGAGATCTATTGTACAACATGGTGCCTGTATAGTAACAATGTGTTGTATTCTTGGAAATCTCTAAAATAATAGATTTTCAGCGTTCTCACCACACAAAAGAGTATGTACAGTAATGCATATGTTAATTATCTCAATTTAGCCACTCTACTATATATATACACACATATATATACATACACACACATCCTGTTATATATTACGTATATATAATTTTTATTTGTCAATTAAAAATGAATTTTAAAAAGAAAAAATATACCTCCCAGACTTCCTTATAGCTAGTGTCCATGTGACCCAATTTTGTCCAATGAAATGTAAACAGATATCTACTGGTTAAAGCTTCCCAATAGCTATTGCTCTCCTGACAGAAGGAAGCAAACCAGCTTCACCTTCCCCTTTACCCTTTACCTTCTTCTTCCCTGGAATGTGGATATGAGGCCTAGAGGTGAAGCAGCCTTCTTGCAACCTTCAAGATGAAAGCCATAGCCCAAGGGTGGCAGAATGGAAAGGTTAAATAAATCTGATCTGTGTCCCTAGTAGTACCTCTACCTCTAGACTTCTTATTTTTTTCACATTATAAGAAGTTACCATTACATGCAGGTCAATGTAATCCTAACTGATACAATTGTTTTTCCCTTGTTTCCCTTCAATCTGTCTATAAAATCCGTGGTTAAGAAGAGTGGATTTGAAGCTTTCATTTGGGAATTCACATCAGAGTTATTCATGGCAGCGGTCCCCAACCTTTTTGGCAACAGGGACCAGTTACATGGAAGACCATTTTTCCGTAGACGGTAAGAGGGTAGGTGGTTTTGGGATGCAACTGTTTCACCTCAAATCATCAGGCATTTGTTTTTTAAGGATTTTCATAAGGAGCTTGCAACCTAGATATCTCACATGTGCAGTTCACAATAGGGTTCATGCTCCTATGAGAATCTAATGCTTCCACTGATCTGACAGAAAGCGGAGCTCAGACAGTAATGCTCGCTTACCCCACCGCTTACCTCCTGCTTTGTACCCCAGTTCCTAACAGGCCACAGACCAGTACCAGTCCAAGGCCCAGGGGTTGGGAACCCCTAATTCATGGTATACTATAAATTAAGGTGCTTGCCCTGGGTCTTGTGTTTCTCCTTTACCCTTCACCTCTAAATCCAAGCTTGCCTCCCACCACCCCAATGCTATGGGTGACCACATGACTGAGCTAAGGAAAAGCGAAATGAGATGAGGGGTGAAGAGAGGGAAGTGGGTTCTTATAATTATTGAGCAGAGGGTGGTGTTTCCAGAGCCTGGGGTGGAATGATCTGGATGTCATCTAGATTTCATCTGTATTGAATTTTGGAAGAAATAAAAGGTATATACTATCATTTGCTTCAAAATCTTGTTCCTATACAACTATCCCTGGATATCTCGGTGCATTTTTTTCAGGTAGAACTATTTAAGTCAAATTTATTTTAGTGTCCTTCAATTCTAGGAAGAATAAGCATGTCCTATTTTAAACCACAGGGGAATTGTCACATTAAAATGAGTGTAGAATATGTAGAAGAAATCCACAAAAATAGTTTGGAATAAAGCTTCCTGAGTGACTGTTATCCAGTGTGACCCTCCTGTGAGAGGGAGTATTTATTCAGAATATTTATATACCCAGAGGGGATATTTACATGCCCTATAAACAAGAAAATGCTATAAGAAATGAGTAATCATTAAAGTAGCCTCTGAAAGTAAAAAGTTGTTCATTATGGTCTCTCTTGCTTTAAGACTAAAGATGAAGAAATGAAACACATAATCAAGTCTCCCCTGAAAATTGGTGTAGTCCCCTTGTTTGTTCTTATATCTCAAGAATAAAAGAGTTAAGGAAATATTTTGTGTGAAGGTGAAGGAGAAAAGAAAATTTCAGAAAGTGGGCCTGTTCTTTTATTTTTTTAATTGAGATATAATTTAGAAAACAACTAGGAGTGGTTAGCAACTCAGTGGCATAAAGTTGGTCCACCATATGTCACCTACTTGGGCATGAAGTGGCTGAATAAACTCATCTATGAGCTGAAATGTCAAGGGATGAGGACAGAAAAGAGAGATGTGGACAGTAGCACACTGGAAGTGGAATCCCATCCATGTTTCTTTCCAATGGGGAATTTCTCTACAGACTTCCTAATCAGGAAGTCTCTCTTTTCCCAAAAAGGAATGAAATAAAATACCCTGCTCTTCTTTGTAATTTGAGCAGAGCATGTGCAGAATATACACGGTGGCAGAAAAGTGTCTGACCAGAGCCCAGCAAGCTGGCCTAGGGGACTCAGTTGCCTCTCTCACCTCTCTTTACTCCCTGTCATCATTTACATTTGCTCAACTATCTCTCACGTTTAAATTAATCAACAGATCCATTGCCCTGACTGTGTATTCACCTCCAGCTGCCTCCTTATTTATTTCCTCCCCTTAGCAATGCAACAATTTTTCATTTAATGTGAAAGTAAATACAATTGAACTCTACTTTTGCAGGATGGTACCATCAGGGAAAACTAGGTAAAGGGCACAAGGGAGCTCTTTATTATTTCTTACAACTGTATGTAAGTGAGTCTACAATTAACTCAAAATAAAAGTTTAATTAAAAAAAGAAGGAACACATGCTCAATTGGAAAAAAAAATTTAAACAGTACCTGATTTTAGAGTATGTATAATCCTGGTGCCCCTGACATGGTTTAGCTATGTTGAAGAATAACTCAGAGATATTTAATAATTTTTAGGCAGATTGTTTCCTTGCATGTGATGGAATCAGTTGATAGACTGAGTCAAAGCCAAAACAGAATTTATAAGAGACTGGGGACAGGGGGAGGGAAAACCTGCAGGTAGCGTAGGAATAGGGATTCTCGTTGCACATTTGTGAGGTTAAACTAGTTGGCCAGCAATGAACAGAGTGGTCACTCTGGACATCTGGCCTTGCTAAGGACTTCAAAAACTTTTTTTCAGTTGTTTATGGAATTCTTTGTAACGCTTTGAGGGCTTAGCTGAGGAGCATCCAGGCCAGGCTTTCCAGGCAAGCCTGTGTCATTTCACCAGCACTTGCACCTAAGTTAGACCCCGCCTTCACTGTTGGCCTCAACAAAATCTCTCAGCTGGCATGAAAGAGAAAACAAGGCACTGGCTTTGGAATTAGATTTAAGACTTGGATGGCAGCCTGACTCCCTCATTCATTCATTGAGAGACTTGGCAAAATCAACCTCACCGAGGCTCTGTTTCCTACCTCTAAAAGAAGTAAGCACGGTGTTATTGTGAGAATCAAATGATAACATAATAAAGGGTAAAGCACAGGTGCAATGCGCTGCTTCTGTTGTAGCATGTGCATTTGGTTTGAGAAACATAAAAACACACATGGTCAATCTCTGCTTGTTCTTCCCACAAGGAAGTTGTAAAGTTAACATAGCTCCTACCTCTTTAATGTAGGGCCCATAATGAGATCTATATTATTGATTACAAAGAGCTTTCAGTGGCTGTTTTAAACCCCAGCTGAAGAGGATATTACCTTTACAATTTTTTTTTTTGCTGAAACACCATGCATCATTTTTTTAAAGGGAAGCAAAAAAGCCTGCTTCTCCACTGCCTCAAGACCTTTGACTGCTGCGAGAGCTAGGATCAGAGACACCAGCTGGGTCTCTGGGTTCTGTTGGCAAAGCTGACAAAACGTCAGTGCCCATCATTTCTTTGGGGAGCCATTGAGAACTAACTGAGCTGATAGCTCAGTCTTTTCCAGAAATGACTCTCCCCTACTGCTTTATTGATCCCTGCCAGGTACCTCATTTTTGATCCTTTAGCTTGATGTGGCCAATTCTCTGTTGAGTTGCAGTGGAGATCTGTCATGTTGAATTGTCCAACTGGAAACACTCCCAGCCCTACTTCCAGTCCCTCCCCATTTTGCTTTGAGCTGGCTCTGAAACAGATCTCAAAGATAAATAATTCTCTATGTCACATAGATAACACTTCTTTAATTCCAGGTGTCCCCAAATGAAATTAGCTATTTTGATGGCCTCGTGTTCTGAGAACACTGTGTTTTTTGAAAACCAACCTTTTAGCATGCTGGGAGCCATTCGAAAGCTTTGAGTGAATCTCTGCCAGGCCTAAGTATTGATCTCTGTGGCAAGGGAAGGAGATGGAGAAAGAAATGTAGCAGGCAGGGCAAACAAATAGGAATCAAGAAGTTAGAGGACACTCCTGGGTTTCTCTATGCAAGGAGAATGCTGTTGTGAGGTGCAAAATGGATCAGGGTAGGGATAACAGAACATCCTAGACTTCGATGATTTTCTCAAGAGCAGCCCTAATGATTCTCAGTGACCACCATGGAAGGAACCTTGTAAACATCAGAGAAAAATTTCCCCTTGCCAACTTTGGTTAAGAGTAATCCACACTCTGATCAGTCTGGGCAACATGTCAAAACCCTGTCTCTACCAAAAATTAAAAAAAAAAAAAAAAAGCCAGGCATGGTGACACCTACCTGTAGTCCCAGCTACTCGAGAGGCTGAGGTGGGAGGATCACTTGAGCTCAGGAGGCGAAGGTTGCAGTGAACCGATCGCACCACTACACTCCAGCCTGGGCGACAGAACAAGACCCCATCTAAAAAACAAACCTCTGAACAAAGCTTTTTGTCTCCAAAAGTTGATTTCATTTTGAATAAACAGCTCACTTGCTACTTTGGTCACTGCTGTCACAATCTGCATTGGATCACTAGGGCATCTTAATAATGATCCCCTTAGTAACAGTTCATGATGATGTTAGTCTAGAACAAGGGTCAGCAAACAATGGCCCACCACTTGTCTTTGTACAGTCTCATGAGCTAAGAATGGCTGTACATTTTCAATTGGGTGGATTAAAAAAATCAAAAGACATTTGGTGACATATCAAAATTATATGAATTAAAATTTCAGTGTCCATATAGTTTCACTGGGACATAGCCATACTCATTCATTTACCTACCTACCATCTATGGCTACTTTCACACTATAACAGCAGAGTTGAGTCATTGCAATAGAGATCATATGGCCCACAAAGCCTAAAATATTTACTATCTGGCCGTTTGTTGAAGAAATTTTCCTCCCCTTCTTCCAGTGCTGTCCAATAGAAATTCTTTCTGCAATGATGCACATGTTCCATATTCTGTATTGTTCAATACAGTAGCCACTGCTACACATGGCTATTTAAAATTGAACCAATTAAAATTAAATAAAATTAAAACTGTATTTCCTCAGGTGTTCTAGCCACATTTGAAGTGCTCAATGGCCACATGTGGCTAGTGGCTACCATACTGGACAGCACAAATCTAGACTAACAAATAGTTCCTATCAAGGGGCTCCATTTTTTGTTCTGTGGAATATTTAGAACTCTGCTGTTGCTTCCTCCTTCTTTTGCTAACTTTTTAGGGGTCGTTTCTCTGCTTCATTTTACAATCAGAAGAGAATAGATTTCTTTTTTTTTTTTTTTTTTGAGATGAAGTCTTGCTCTGTTGCCCAGGCTGGAGTGCAGTGGCGATCTCAGCTCACTGCAAGCTCCGCCTCTGGGTTACGCCATTCTCCTGCCTCAGCCTCCTGAGTAGCTGGGACTACAGGCTCCCGCCACCTTGCCCAGCTAATTTTTTGTATTTTTAGTAGAGATGGGGTTTCACCATGTTAGCCAGGATGGTCTCGATCTCCTGACCTCGTGATCCCCCACCTCAGCCTCCCAAAGTGCTGGGATTACAGGCGTGAGCCACCACGCCCAGCGAGAATAGGTTTCTTAGTTTGAGTACCTCTGTAAGCAAAGCCTGAGACAAAGATTTGGATACAAGTGGTTTATTTGGAAGATGATCCCAAGAAGCATCAGTAGGGCAGTTGGGGAACTGAGATAGAGAAGGGAAGAAAGCCAATTAACAGCATGTTAGCTGGCATCTCATTGTGGTTTTGATTTGCATTTCTCTGATGGCCAGTGATGATGAGCTTTGTTTCATGTATCTGTTGGCTGCACGAATGTCTTCTTTTGAGAAGTGTCTGTTCATATCATTCGCCCACTTTTTGATGGGGTTGTTTAATTTTTTTCTTGTAAATTTGTTTGAGTTCTTTGTAGATTCTGGATATTAGCCCTTTATCAGATAGGTAGATTGCAAAAATTTTCTCCCATTCTGTAGGTTGCCTGTTCACTTTGATGGTAGTTTCTTTTGCTCTGCAGAAGCTCTTTAGTTTAATTAGATCTCATTTGTCAATTTTGGCTTTTGTTGCCATTGCTTTTGGTGTTTCAGTCATGAAGTCCTTGCCCATGCCTATGTCCTGAATGGTATTGCCTAAGTTTTCTTCTAGGGTTTTTATGGTTTTAGGTCTAGGGACATGGATGAAGCTGGAAACCATCATTCTGAGCAAACTATCGCAAGGACAGAAAACCAAACACCACGTGTTCTCACTCATAGGTGGGAATTTAACAATGAGAACACTTGGACACAGGATGGGGAACATCACACACTGGGGCCTGTCATGGAGTGGGGAGAGAGGGGAGGGATAACATTAGAATATATACCTAATGTAAATGACGAGTTAATGGGTGCAGCACACCAACATGGCACGTGTATACATATGTAACAAACCTGCACCTTGTGCACATGTGCCTTAGAACTTAAAGTATATACATATATACACATATACATACATATATAGACATATATGTACATATATACACATATATATACACACACAGCATGTTAACAAGGTAATTCCCACTATGGGCAACTGGAGCTCAACCCTACTGGGGAACTCTAGGAAACTGTGTAGACTTACCTCCAAGTTATTCCACCTGAAGGTTGAGGAAGCTAGGGTACTTATGCACCAACTTCCCATTGGTTCTTAGCTAAGGGCTACTTCTGGAGGCATTTACTCTTCAGTGCTTCAGACTGAGGTTTCTTTGCAACCATGAAAAACATCCTCAGGCAGAGAATCACGTGTGTTCACAGTAAATAGCAGTAATGCCAAGGAGATATGGGAAGGGTACTGATAGCATCTGTTACAGTGAGGGCTGAAAGGTATAACACCAGAAACTAAAGTAGTAGTTCTACTCCCCTGTAATAGCATTGCCAAAAGGCTGGTGATAGCTGTTGGATAAGGTTAATGGCCAGAATTGAGGCTTGGGCATCTCTGTAAATGACTAGTGCTCTTTACACTGAGATATGCCTGAAGTATCACAACCTGACTGTGGTCTTTGAGCTCATTTTAACCAGAACTGCTACCACATGTCCTGCTATGACCACATGGAAATATCGCCACTGGCCCACCCCATGTTCTGGCTTTGACAATTGGACACTGGTTGACAATTCAACTTTGTTTTAGGCTCACGCCAGAGGCCAAGCAAGTACACTGTTAGATGACTGACCCAAGAAAGCTAGGCAGAAAGAAGAATTGAGAAACTAAATTAAAAAGTGACCAAGAAACCAGAAAAAGTGATGTGAATGGATAGACCATTCTAGGTGACCTGAAGAAGTCCCAAACAGGCTGCCTCGGGTAGCTTCTGAGGTAGTTCTTATGGTCTGGCTTTGATATGCAGACATCTTGAAGCAAGATAGACAAATGAGTATGATTTTGACGATTTGGATCAGCAGAGCCCAGCTTCTAATTGACGGTATGAAAGAGAGAAACATGGCTGGGCACGGTGGCTCACACCTGTAATCCAAGCACTTTGGGAGGCTGAGGCAGGTGGATCATGAGGTCAGGAGTTCAAGACCAGCCTGGCCAAGATGGTGAAACCTAGTCTCTACTAAAAATACATTAGCCGGGCATGGTGGTGGACACCTGTAATCCCAGCTACTCAGAAGGCTGAGGCAGAAGAATCACTTGAACCCGGGAGGCGGAGGTTGCAGTAAGCAGAGATCGCACCACTGCACTCCAACCTGGGTGACAGAGTGAGACTCTGTCTCAAAAAAAAAAAAAAAGCAATAGAGAGAGAAACATACTGTATACCCACAAGTCTCTGGGAATTCAATACAAAACCTCAATACTGGATATCAGCTTAATTTTTGAGGAGAATCCGTCAGAATCATATGTTTCTAATTATGTCAGTTTTTTAAAACCCTCATTTAAAATATATATTTTTCAAACTCTCTAAATATAGGCTGTTTTAGTTGGGAATAATCTTTTTAAACATTTCAAGGGGTTACCACCCTTTCTGCCTGCATCTCTGTAATCAGGAGAAATGAGGTGACCTCCTATCTTCTTTCTTTCTGGCATGTGACTATATTCAAAGAAATGCTGCCCATCCTCCAGGTGCTAAGGCTTTGGACCTAGCCTGGGTCTGAAATCCCTTACTCCTGGGGAGTCATACATATTTAGAACTATGTCATCACAGTAGAAAACTATATTTAAAAACATGTAAACAGGTTTAAGTTGGTGCAAATAATAATTTCAACAACCATACAAAAGTGCTTATTGTTATCTTACTCCATTTGGGCTGCCATAACAAATTGCCATAGGCTGGGTGGCTTTTAAAGAACAGAAATTTATTTCTCAGAGTTCTGGAGGCTGGAAAGTCTAAAAGCAAGGCACTGGCAGATTCAGTGTCTGGTGAATGCCTGTTTCCTGGTTCATAGAAGGTGTCTTCTTGCTGTGTCCTCACATGATGGAAGGGCCAAGGCTTTCTAGGGCCTCTTTTATGAGGGCTCTACTCTCATGATCTAATCACCTTCCAAAGGCTCCACCTCCTAATACCATAACATTGGTGATTAGGTTTCAACATATACATTTGGGGAAGACACAAGCATTCAGACTGTAGCACTTGTATGATGTTACATCCTGTATTAGTGAAGGTAAAGGAAGCTGTTATAATAGATAACCCCCATAACCTTGGCTTAACGAAGTAGTTTATTTCTCAATCATAAAAAGTACAGTTAGTACAGGGAGTTGGGGCTGGGGGCCTCTGTTCCCACAGTCATTCAGGACCACAGGCTGAAGAAGCTCTAAAATCTTCAATATGTGGCTTCCAAGGTTACTCTGAGCATGGATTCAGTCAGCAGATGGCAGGGAGGGATGAGATGGAGAGAGAAAAAGAGTAAAAGAAACTGCTTGCATAGGAGATTTCAAAAGGGCCAAGCCTGGAAGTGGCATATGTGGCTTTTCTATCCACATTTTTTTTTTCATCGGCCAGAACTCAGTCATGTGACATCACCTAACTGCAAAGGAGACTAATAAATGTAGTCTAGTCGGGTGCAAAGAAAAGGGTTTTTTGAAATAGGCTAGTCAGTTTCTGCCACAAACGCCATTTGAGATCCATCTATTTTCCTCTCCCTACTGACCTTTCTCTACCACAGCTGAGATATAGAGAAGCCCTTATGACCCTTCTGGCTAGGGCAATGTTTCCCCAGTGAACTCCAGGTTCTAACCTCTATATTTATTCTCTTGATTTTTTAAGTTCTGCTAATCCCTCTAGTTTCTGAGAAAATTCTGAAGTCACGCCAGTGTTAAGGAGCAGAAGGCAAAAAATGTGGATCTAAATCATGGCACGCCTCCAGAGCCATTGATGGGTCCCTAGCATCATATACACAAAGGCACAGATGCAGGTCTTGAGATGCTCAAGGCCTCAAGCCTGTAGTACCATGTATTAACACTTCCTGCTCCCAATGTCCTTGAAAGGACTGGAGCTTTTGTCTGAAATGAACTGCTCCATTGATAATGCATCTACTTTCCCAGAGATGGGAAGAAGACTCATTCTTCAGAGGGCATAAACAGCAAATTCTTTTTTCATCTCCTATGATACAGAGTAGGAGTGCTGTAAATGCCAAGCAGTATGGATTTTTAGAATGATGAGTCACCACTTCTGGTTTTTTCAAGGCAATTATTCATCCAGTCTGAATCTCTTCAAAATGAGCCATGAGTCTGTCATATGGATGAAGAGAATGGCCAAGATCCCCAAAAACCAAAAGATTGATTTAGGTCAAATAGTAAACCTGGGAATGACTTTTAGAAATGGTGCATCTGGTTTAAGAAAAGAATTGAAATTCAGAACTCAAGGGCTGAGACTGTTTACCAGTGTAACCCTTGGCTTCAACAATCCTCTGGCACCAAAGGTCTGGGTTATTTTTGTGGAAGAGGGAGTCTAGCTTATGCTTCACTTTTTTTCAGGCAGGTACCCAGCTCCTAGAAAATGCCTCTTCAGCTCAAAGTTATAGAGAGAGATTTAATTAACAGACAGTAATATCATAAACATTAAATCTGCAAGTTGTCTAAGGAAATAGATCCCCACAAACTCAGTCCTGTAAATACCTCCACTTCCTACAGTTTACCCAACTGTAGTGCACTCCCCACCCTCACCCCCACCCTGGTTTTCTGCCTCCAGTTTTCCCTTACCTTGAACGACCATCTTTTGGCTCTAAGGTTATGATCCTAAGCTGTAGCAGTTTCCTCAGCTGCTTGTTGCCCTCTGCACGCTTTTAATCTTGGTGGGAAAAAAAAAAAAAAAAAAAAAAAACCATCTTCTCTGTCACTTATAAAAACTGGGATTGCTTCCATTTTTTAACTCCATTTGTTAAAGACAGCATGATAAACTGTGGCTTGCTACTGGAAGAAGAGAATAAAACTTCTCTACCCATACTGAGGCAGACCCGTTCCCTAGCATACACACAGGTATATGCTAAGCCAACTAGCAAAAGATATTGCTAGGCCAGGCACAGTAGCTCATGCCTGTAATCCCTGCATTTTGGAGGCCAAGGCTGGAGGCCCACTTGGGCCCAGGAATTTGAGACCAGCCTGAGCAACGTGGTGAAACCCTGTCCCCGGAAAAAGTATAAAAATTAGCCAGGCATGATGGCATGTGCCTGTAGTCACAGCTACTGGGGAGGCGGAAGGGGAAGAATCATTTGAGTTGAACCTGGGAAGCAGAGGTTGCAGTGAGCTGCGATTATGCCACTGTACTCCAGTCCAGGCAACACAGTGAGATACTGTCTCAAAAACAAACAAAAAAAGATATTGATATCTTTTTATCCTTGCATCCATAGATCCTCACATGGATCTATGAAACCAGGACCCTGAACCTATTTCATGAAGGCTCACTATGCTCACTTGGGTATGAAGGAGGCTGGAATACTTTACAATTTTTGTGCCTACAATGTTCCAGGTGCCACAATCCTGCATTCCAGCCTCTGTGTATACCATAGGGGACATGACTCTGCTCAGATACACTGGTTCATTGATGCTTTTATTTTTCAATGATCAGCGATCAAGAAGAAAATGTGTGCATGACGGCTATGAAAGGTAAATAAAGGAAGAAGAAAATGTCTTGCAATGAAAGGATTGTACGAAATGTCAACTTTTAATCTTCAGCATCATCTTTTGAAGAGTTTAGAAACATCAAATATTTCCATTTTGTAAGGAGAAATTAATTCAGAAGATGAGTTCATGAGAGACAAAACAATTACACAGATATTAAAATTCCAGTTACATAGTTAACACTTTGCCAAATGGGATTACGTATTTAAGTTATAAGCCAAATTTTGGCATAATACAATGAGGTTTGGCACACAGGGATGGGGGTGGGAGAAGGTGACGTCCTAATACCAAGCAGTGGCATTGGCCCTGTGACTGTCAGTTTTTGCCTCTACCTGTTCTACTGATCCTGTAAGGGTTGTAGAGACTCTGGATCCATAGTTCTCAAACTTTGATGGGGGAAATAACTATCTGAGCAGCTTGTTAAATTGCAGATTCCTAGCCCCCATCTCCCAGGAACTCTAAGTTCAACAGATTTAGAGTGAGGCCCAGGAATATGCATTTTTTTCTTTTTCTTTTTTTTTTTTTTTTTTTTTTTTTTTTGAGACAGAGTCTTGCTCTGTCGCCCAGGCTGGAGTGCAGTGGTGCGATCTCAGCTCACTGCAAGCTCTGCCTCCTAGGTTCATGCCATTCTCCTGCCTCAGCCTCCCGAGGAGGAATATGCATTTTTAACAAGATCTTCCTGCTTTAGAGGTTGTTGGAGCCAGGGATGAGCTGACCAAGGGCCTATCATAGTGCCAATGTTCTGGCTTTCATTCCAGCTTGCCTCCCCTAGAGGGGAGCCCAGAGGCTGGTGATTCCACTGTCACTTTCACAACTAATCTTATCTCCACAAAGACCATTGAGCCAATCACTGAGGTCACTTAGTCTCAAGCCCAATTTAGAGAGTTATTGAAATGGGTTCTGTGAAAATGTACTTAAAGCAGTTACCGCTTTACTCTCTACACTTTACTATTACTCCTTCAGTTTCCTTCTTTTTTAACTTAGCTCTTAAAATTAGTCCTGAATATAGCGTATCTGATTGATTGTGATCAAAGAGGTAGGGCTATTTCAGTTTCCTTATCTGTAAAATGGGAATGATAATACCAAACTCAAAGAGTTTAAGTGAGGATTATACAAGAAAGTGTTCATAATGTTCTTAGCATAAGGCCTAGCACCTAGTAAGCAACTAAAAAATAACAGCTATTATGATATAATTTTATTACTAAATGTATGAGTTATAGAAAGCAAGTTCTTGCTGAAGTGTGGAGAATGGATTTCATGGAAGAGAGAATTCTTATAGAAAGATATGTTAAAAGGATTGTAGTAATTCAGGGATAAATTATGAATGTCTAAACCAAAATAGTGGCTATGACAGAGAGGGAAAATGGAATTTAAAAATATTTAGTATACAGAATCACCTGAATTAGTCACTAATTAGATGCGGGTGGTGAGATAAGGGAGAAGTCTAAGATGACCACTGGGAAATACTGATGACAGTCACTTATTAATTAAATAAGTGCACCATCTCTACTGGGGCACATTGGGGGTAGTCCAGATGCTAGTAATATCAGGTCATCAATAAATGAGGAACCCCGAAAAGCTGCATTCTAACCCATCCCAGGTGATCACACCAGGAAGGGTCTTCTCTCAATAATACTGGAAACGAACCCCCTCCCCATCACTTGATGACTTAGACTCTCAACAGGATCCTGGGGAATCACTTTGCATAGGGTGTTCACAAGTTCCCAGGACCCTAAGGCATAATCAAGATGCAGGGGATTAAGAAGAATGCCAAGACAATTCAATGGAGAAAGAAGAGTCTTCAACAAGTAGTTCTGAGATGACTGAATATGCACATGCAAAAGAATGGTTGGACCTCTACCTCACACACCATATAAGAATTAACTCAAAATGGATCAAAGACCTAAATGTAAGAGGTAATATTATAAAACTCTTAGAAGAAAACCTAGGGGTAAATCTTCATAACCTTGGATTTGGCAATGGGTTCTTAGATGTGACAACAAAATCACAAGAAACAAAAGAAAAAATAGATAAATTGGACTTTATCAAAACTAAAAATTTTTGCGCTTCAAAGGATATCATCAAGAAAGTGAAAAGACCACCCATAAAATTGGAGGAAATGTTTGCAAATCATATATCTGATAATGAACTTGTATCTGGAATATATAAAGAAATCTTATAATTCAATAATAAAAGACAAATAATACAATTTTTAAATGGGTAAAGGATCTGAATAAACATTTCTTCTAAAAAGATATACCAATGACCAATAAGCATTTAAAAAGATGCTCAACCTCATTAGTCATCAGGTAAATGCAAATCAAAACTACAATGAGATACCACTTCACATTTACCAAAAAGACAGATAATAGTAAGTGTTGGAGAGGATGTAGAGAAAGTGGAACCCTCATACTGTACTACTGGAAATGCAAAATGGTGCAGCCGCCTTGGAAAACAATCTGGCAATGCCTCAAAAGTTTATAGAGTTACCATATGATCCAGACATTCTACACCTAGGATATACCTAAGAGAATTGTAAGCCTATGTTTACAAAAAAAAGTGTACACAAATGTTTGTAGCATTATTATTCATAACAGCCAAAAAATGGAAACAAGCCCAGATGTCCATCAACTGCTAAACGAGTCCATAAAATGTGGTACTCTCATACCATGGACTATTATCCATTCATTAAAAGAAACGAAGTATTGATACAGACTGCAATGTGTATGACCTTTGAAAACATTATGCTAAGTGAAAGAGGACCATCACAAAGGACCACATAGTATATAATTCCATTTATATTAAATGTCCATAATAGGCAAATCTATAAAGAGATGGAAAGGAAATTAATAGTTTCCAAGGGCTGGGGAGAGGGGAAAATGAAGAGTATCAATGTGTTCAGGGTCTCCTTTTGAATGATGAGGAAGTTCTGGAATTGATTGTGGCAATGGCTGCACAGCTGTATGAAAATACTGACCACCATTGAATCGTACACTTCAAATAAGTTAATTGTATGGTTTGTGGATTATATCTCAACAAAACTGTTATGGAAAAAAGAGGAGGGGAGGTGAAGGGATGGAAGGGAAGGCGAGGGAAGTTAGGGGAGGGGAGGGAAGTTAGGGAAGGTTAGGGAAGGGAAGGGAAAGGGAAGCAGGGGAAATTCTCTCTTGTTTACTTCGATATTTACAACACTCCTGCATACCTAATAACCCAGGGCCCAGCAGTCACTTCACTAGGGTCCAGGCTCCCCCATGACTGCAGTTAAATTGGACTCATGTGACATAACCTCTCTGGCCCTCAGTATTCTTATCAGGAAATGAGAAGGTTGACTCAATTATCTTTAAACCACTGACAGCTATTGTCAAAATGCCATGCTGCAAATCAACTTTTCTAAGTCATTGATTCCTTCTTATTCTGCATACTAAACACTGACTACACTGAAAGCTTAATTAAAAAATGACTTCATGGGGTAGATGCTCCTTAGCAAAAATACATTGATTCAAGTCACACTTCTCCATGCAGATTTTGCTTTTTGGTATACTAAGAATTGGCAGAATTTCTTAGCCTGTATGGGCTATACACTGCCTGGGTTTGAGAAGAACAAAGCACCTGAGAAGAGCGATGTTATTCCTACCCTAACACCTAAGGAAGTTTTTCATCACTAACTTCTCAGCAAACTTTTTGTCTGTAGAAGTAAGCAAAAGCATTAAAATCAAAACATTATTTGCCTTGGATTTCAAAACCACAATTTCTGTTTTGCTTTATTGTGTCTAGTTAAAACCCTGTGGATTAGTCTTTCTTTTGCTGTTAAAAAATAATAATAACCTTTGCTAAATATGATGATGAGAGCACCCAACTGTAAATTCTAACATTGCCTTTGGGTAAAAAGTTGTTCTCTATTTCACCCTCCCTCATATTTGAGACAGGAATCATCTTCACCTAGATTTATTTTTTGAAGGATAACTTGCTAAGTGCTGTTGGAACAAAGAATTAGACCAAGCCTCCTGGACTCACATCCCGGCTTAGTGGGTTAACATTTCACCCACTGATTTAGAGGGTGGAAAAGTACTTGATGACATGCTTCTGTTTCCTGAGGTGCTTGAAGCAACTCTATACTGAATCACAGGGTCATGGGCTGGAAACCTGAAACAAATGAAGACTCTGGAGACAACTGAAATTATTCACAGCTCTGATGGTCAGAATTTTTGGATGTACCCATGGGAGAATTGTGCAATGAGGGCTTCCATGGATAATATATTTAAGTAAATGATAAAAGCAAATGATAAAAACTAAAACAAAAGACTATTGCAACACTGCTGTATTGGGTGACCACCAGTAGGCTTACCTGGACTGCTAATATCTTTCATAGGGACCTAGAGTAGTTTTTTGTTTTTTTTTTTTTTTCTATCATGTAAGACTCTCAATAAGTGTTTCCAATGTTTCCCTGCCTCACCCCACATACTGTGTTATATCTCAGATCTTCTGTTTTTATTCTTGTTTGAGTGTTGTATCTGTTCAAGTTCACCCACCCACCTAGAAGAACCCACCAGGTTCCTCACAACCAGAAGGATTATTCAAAAAAGCCAATAGGACCACAACATTCCCCTGCTTAAAACCTTTCAATAATTTCCTATTGATCCCAGAGTAAAGTTCAAACCCTCTTAGCTCATGAGTACAGTTTTCTTCTGGATCAAGCCCCTGCTAACCTTTTTACTTCTTTATTTGTATGCAACACTCATGCCATATCCAGTTATAGATATGTCCTGCTATAATTTGCCCATTCAAAATTCCTCCCTCTGAAATTCTTCCTTTGCTTCCTTCTCTGCCTGGCTCATGCCTACATAACCTTTAAGACATGGCTCAAGCATCATCTCTTACTGGAAGACTTCCATGACCCTTCCTATTGGCAGACTAAGCAAGGCACCGCCTTTGCACCACCCGAGCAGCTTCTGCTTACTTTATTCACCTTATGTTGAAGCTACTCTCCCATCATACCACAAGGTCTTTAAGGACCGAGCCTGCTTTTATCAACACTCACAGCATCTAGCATCCTTCCTGGATCTGAAAGACTACTCAAATTCTTTTGGAAAGTAGATAATGCCATTGAAAATAAAGGTTCAGTATTGCCTGGGGGTTTTAATAGTATTTATTGAAGGATAACATATAGAAAACTACTCAAATAAATATGTAACTCAAGAAATAGAACCATATCAGCTCTCCAGAATCCCCCATTATGCCCTCTTTCAGGTCTTACTACCCCAAGATAAGCACTATCCCAACACAATACCATAAATTACTTTTGTCTGTTTTTGAACTTTTAATGAATGAAAGCATATGGTATGTTCTCATTTGTGTCTGGCTGCTTTCACTCAACATTTTGTTTATGAGACCCATCTATGTCATTGTGCCTGATTGCAGAGCATTCTTATTTCTGTATAATATTCCATTATATAAATATACCACAGTATATTTATCCAACCTACTATTGTCAGGCAGTATTTGGATAGCTTCCAGTTTGGGGGTTTTATGAAGAGTGATGTGATCTGTATTGGTGTTTTAACATTCTTTTGTTAGAGTCATTTATTTATTTTGTTGGCAAAATCACTTTTCCCAAGGAATGCCTTCAGCTATGTCCTTAATTCCAAACTAATCTGCACATTCTCTTTTATTTGTTGAGTTAATTAGAGCTGGAACAGTGAGGTCAAAAATGGTAGGACAATTATCAAAGAGTTGGTGAGTAAAATCAACCTCTTATGACAAACATAGTTTACAAGTTGAAGCAAACAAGCACAATTTTCTACCTCAAACATTCTAACATGCAGTTTCCTGTAATAAACATTCATAGTCTCAGGGTTACAAGTCAGCAGTCTTTGGAGTTACTAAGATAGACCTTGCAATATTATAAAAATGCTCTTTGCCCTTTTTAGTAAACAGTCTTAGAAATTAAACCTTATGATGACAATATATAGAAGTAAAAATTTAGCTTAAATGTTGTGAAAACTGGTATGTAAATATTTGCTAAACTTCTTATCTGTCTAAGCAAAGGGCAATGGTTAGCCGAGTGTTTTACATTGTCAAAAGTGTTCACGTCAACATTTTAAAATTTCTCTCCATGTTTTCTCATAAACTGCTATTTGAAACTTATAGCCTCTGGTTTCAACATCAATGTTGATTGAGGCTGAATCAAAGATGCTCACAAGTTATTTTGTTTTCTACAATGATATGTATATAAACTCATCTGATAAGAATTACTAAAAGTTTCACTGAATTCAACAGAATCAAATCATGTTTTAGAAAATGATTAAGAAATAAAGACACCACTTGGTTTTCTGATGGCTTTATCACATTCCTTCTTTTACAAGTTAATATTGTAGAAGTGTGAACTACGAAAAGGTGGTATGATTAGCAATGATTTGACTGTTAAACTGAGTCAAAGCATGACTGAGATCTTGAGCAAGCACCTAATGCAAAACATAGAAGAAAGGTATAGAAAATAAGAGGAAAATACAAGGAATGTTTCTTTTTGTTGATTTTATAATATTCTGGACATATAGTCCTTTAATTAAAATTTTTCAGGGCCTGCTTTTAAAAAATCAAGTCCAACATTAACTTCAAAGAATCTAACCACTTCAGTGAAAAACCAGGTCAACGGGTTAGGTCAGCTGGGTTAAATAGTGCATAAATAGTCCTTAAAGGCCAGATAAGGAAGATTGTGAATAGATTTGGTAATATTTGCCTTTTAAATGGTTTACATTTTTCAAAGAAATTAGTTTGTCTCCATGTTAGTAATAGTTTTGGTTTTTTTTAATTTCAATAGCTTTTGAGGTGCAAGGGGGTTTTGGTTACATAGATGAATTGTATAGTGGTGAAGTCTGAGATTTTAGTGTACCTGTCACCAGAATAGTGTACATTGTACCCAATATATAGTTTTTATCCGTCATCCCCCTCCCACCTTTCCCTTCTGAGTCTCCAATGTCCATTATACCACTCTGTATGTCTATGGATACCCAGAGCTTAGCTCCCACCTATAGGTGAGAACATACAGTATTTGACTTATGACTTAGGAATGTTTAACATGTTAAATTAGAGAGGGCAGACAGACAAGCCATCAGTAATAAGCAAAGCAAGAAAATTAGCATATCTGAGAAGCAATGATAGTTGAAACAGGGAAACCGGGAAAATAGGAAGGAACTCTAAGGATGGGAACATATTAAAAGCAAATAAATAAACATTTCTATAGTGCATATGTGTGGAGGGGGAGGCAGGAAACTATGCCAAGGTACCTGCTCTCAAAAAACATCTTATGACAAATAGGTGGAGAGCTAGGGGCAAAGATGGAGCTTGTTGTAGGCGGGGTTCTCCAGATGAAGACTGCAAATTCATGTGAAAGTGATTTATTAGTAGATATTCCCAAGTAGGGAATGGGAAGTGGGACTGGGATGGGAAGGGGGCCAAGCAAGGGTACAGCATCCAGCAAATCCCCATGGAGGGTAACTTAGGCTCCATGCTGAGGGAGTTCTGGGGACATATGGAGGTCACATCTCAGAGTTGTCCCCATCATGAGTACAGGGACTGCAGCGTTTATACTCCTAGGCTGTCAGACATCGGTCAAGGGCTACCCCTAGAGGCACTTCCAACTCTCTCATTGCACAGGCAAAGCAGGTGCCAGTAGCCTAGGGCAGCCCTCCAGCAAGGATCGGCAGGTGTTGCTGTTGAGAGCGAATGCATGTCATGCAGGAAGCAGGTGTGAACAAAAATACTAAAGGGATCCAAGGGGATAATGGCAGAGTTCTAACAGCATCTGCAATGGGCTGTAAAGCATCGTTATTAAAACTGGGGCAAAATCACCAAAATAGATGGAGCAGGCAGGATTGGAGAGTGAGAAATGAGGAAAAGAGCAGATACACTGTGGCTCTGTCCTGGCCTCCCCTGTAGGTCACTGGGAGGCCAATCAGAACATTTCCCGGGGTTATGCAACCTGTAGCTGAGCGAGAAAGACCCTTTTCCCCTCTGATTGTGGAGTTGTGATATGGTAAGCCCGGAGGTTCCAAGGCAGCCACTATGTGGATCATTGAGAGTAGGAAGGAGACACCAGAGAGAATGGCAGGTGAATGACCAAAGTGAACTCTGAGTGCATTCAAGTCCATAGTTCTAATGATTCCTCCCTTTAACTGTGGTTTAGATTCAGAGGCCAATGGATTCTCCTCTCATTTTATTCTATAAATGGTTCCTGAACACCTACTGTATGCCAAACACCGCTCTAATGCTGGGACTGTGGAACTTAGGAGAAAAGATGAAGCCTTCATGGAGCTTCCAGTCTAGTGGGAGAGGCAGCCCATTTACAAATATGGTCATTTGCAATAGGGCTGATGAGAAAGGCCTTTCTGCCAAGAGACATTTGAGCAGAGAACTGAACAAAGCAAGGGTGCAAGCTAGGCAAGGGCCTGGGCAGGAGCTGAGTTTCTGTCGAGCACAATCTAGAGTCCGGAAAATCACAGAGACTATCTTAAAAACATCATGCTGCATGAGATTGCATCTGAGCAAACTTAACTGTTGCCCCAGTGGTTAAAGGAAGTATTCCTTCTGTGTCCAGTCAACAAGATGGCTAAAAGATAGGGCCCTTCCTTTGTACTTTTCCTAACTGGTCAGGTCGAAGTGTTCAAAGAGCTGTCACTGATAAGGTACAACAGAAATGTGGAGTCCTAGGAAAATTTGTCTATGGTAATTTAGATAATAACACTGGAACTTTACTTTCACATTTCAGTCTTTAAGACTGAAATCTGTTTTTTTATCTGCTTATGTGCCCTACCACAATGTCAGAGGAGGTGTTCAAGAATTTTTTTTTTTTTTTGGCTTTGATTTACATCAGGTTTATTGAGGCATCCTTTGCAGACAGTAAATTTTACCCTTTTTAGTTGTACAGCTCTATGAATTTTAACATACACATATAGTTGTATAACCCCCACTACAATCAAGACACAGAACATTTCCATCACCCTGAGGATTACCTCCTTGAGAACAACTTACATCCTTTTTAATTTTCTCTCTTTGCTTAAGATTTGGGGATGCTAAGATATGCAGACATGGAAGATAAAGTTAATGGTTGAAAACTGAAACAATCTTTGCCTGGAAATTTGAGCTGTAGTGGATAGGCATTTACATTAGTTCAGCTGTTCCTTCTAGACACATAAATGGAAAATAGTTGATATTTGAAAATTACAATCCTTATCTAAAATTTGAACTATATAGATAGACAAATTACATGTTTTAGGAACAATTAACTGCTTCTTGGTAAGCAACTACTGTTGAGTTGAAGTGGGGTATTCCTTCAGGAATCATCTTGGTTATACTGTATTAAAGATGCTAGCTTTACGATGAGATGTGGATAACTTTATTCCTTCCATTATCCCCACTCTCTCCTGCAGCTTCCATCAATGACCTTCACTAACTCTCCAGGGATATCTTCACTTCTGTTTTCAAACATGACAGCTCTCTTCTATCTGGGGGGAAAAATAAACATTTAATTCTTCTCCTTTAAATCCAGCTTGGTTTCCAGTAGATAACATTTGTTGAGTGTCCAACCAATTGCTAATTGCTTTATGGTCATTATCCCACTTTATCCTCACAAACCCCTAGCGATCAGGTAATATTTTACAGAAGAAAAATATAATGGCCACATTCATAAAGTACCACTGCTATGTAATCCAAGAACATTATTCCATTTGATTCTCACAGAAAATCCTTTATTATCAATGAAGAAACTAAGGCTTAGTGGGGGCAGAAGTGTGTAAGGCATTCCAAGCTCCTGGGGCATCTGCCTCATGTTACCTTCACAGCTTGATTGTTCTTGACCTTGTCCTCAGCTCTGCAGCATAGGTATGTTTCTCCTTCATTCCCTGTGCCTGGGTCTTTTTACTCTAGGTTTTTTTTCTGGGGCTGGGTGGGGGGCACAAACTACAGAAGTCCTCTTAAATTGGTTAAATTTTAAAAGGTAAATTTATTATAAGGGTAGAGGGTTATCTCACAGAACCCATGGTAGAAAGTAATGTTGGCCAGGCGTGGTGGCTTACACCTGTAATCCCAGCACTTTGGGAGGCCAAGGCAGGCGGATCACCCGAGGTTGGGAATTTGAGACCAGCCTGACCAACATGGAGAAACCCCATCTCTACTAAAAATACAAAATTAGCAGGGCGTGGTGGTGCATGCCTGTAATCCCAGCTACTCAGGAGGCTGAGGCAGGAGAAGCGCTTGAACCCGGGAGGTGGAGGTTGCAGTGAGCCGAGACCGCACCATTGCACTCCAGCCTGGGCAATAAGAGTGAGACTTCATCTCAAAAAAAAAAAAAAAAAAAGTTAGGCTTCTGGTAGGACTGCTACCAGAAATTAGAGAGCAATCAGGAACCAGGGCAACTGGACCTGGCCTCTCCCTTTGACTATCTGTTCTCGTTTATTTGAACTCAAAATTCCTTTCACATAGGATTTCTTTACCATCCAGTAACTAATGTTCCTTAGAGCCTTGCTGCACAAAGTGATGGACCAGTAGCATCAGTCCCACCTGGGAGCTTGTTAGAAATGCAGAGTCTCAAGCAACACCCCAGTCCTGCTGATCAGATTTTCCATTTTAACAAGATCTCCAGTTGATTTGTGTGCATATTAGAGTTTTAGAAGTGTGGGTGCTGGCTTAGAGCACAAGTAGGGAAACACTAATCTATTAGACTCCCATGGAATCAGAAGATTCAGCTAATGCCTTTGTGGTTTTTGAACCCCTGAAAAAGAACATCAGCAAACTGGTTATTCAGTAACAAGTAGGTAAGTAACAAGTTTGTTACTGAATAACCAGTTTGCTGGTGTTCATATTCAGGGCTAACTTGGTAGTTAAAATTTTGGATACATTCATCAAAAGGCATCTACTACACATATGAGCTCCATGAAGCAGGGACTTTGTCTTGTTACAGTTGTGCCCCTTGCAACTAGAACAAGGCTTGATAAATGGTAGGCATGTGTGTTAGGCCATTGCTATAAAGAAATACCTGAGACTGGGTAGTTTATGAAGAAAAGAGGTTTAATTGGCTCACGGTTCTGCAGGCTGTACAAGCACCATGACACCAGCATCTGCTTAGCTTCTGGGGAGGCCTCAGAGAGCTTTTACTCACGGCAGAAGGTGAAGCAGGAACTGGCACATCATAAGGCAAAAGCAGGAACAAGATAGAGAGTGGGGAAGGGGTGCCACAAACTTTTAAAGACCAGATTCTTATGTGAACTCAGAGTGAGAGCTCACTCATCACCAAGGAGATAGCGCAAACCATTCATGAGGGACCCACCTCCATGATCCAAACACCTCCCACAAAGCCCCACCTCCAACACTGGGGATTATTAGGTTGGTGCAAAGGTAATTGCTGGTTTTGCCATTACTTTTCATCTCAAATCATGTTGAATTGAGATTTGGGTAGTGACAAATACCCAAACTATATCAGCACTCAATAGATACTTGATGAAAAATAAAACCATAAGAAAAAGGACAAATGGAGGCAATACAGATAGTCACTCATTACCTCAACATTCTAGAGCATTTGACTTTGCTTCAGTGGGAGGACACTGTAAAGATTCCCTGGATTAAAGTTATATTGGTCAGGGTGGACTAACTACTGAACCAAATAGACCTGAAACTGTACAATGACTCAAAAACAGTGAAAGTTTATTTCCTGCTCACTTACTAGTCCTCAGCAGGTACATGGATCAACAGGACATTCTACGGGCATTCAGGACCCAGACTGATGGAAGTGCTACCACCTTCAACACATGGGTTCCAAGTTTCCCTGGGAATCATTGCATTTCAGCCAGCTAGAACAGGAAAGGAGATTGAAGGAGCACATGAGAGATTTTTACGGACCAAGCATGAAATAGCAGATGGCACATCCTATGGTAGCCAGCCTTCAAGATGGCCCCAATAAATCCTGCCTCCTGGTATTCATGATCACATATAGTCCCCCTCCCATAGCAAATGGGGCTGACCTGTGTAACAGATAAGATATTGCAGAAATGACAGTGTGTGACTTTCAGGGCTGAGTCTTAGTCTCTTGAATCACTTGCTCTAAGGGAAGCCAGTTGCCATATCATGAGGACATTCAAGCAATCCCATGGGGAAGACCCATAAGGCCTCCCTCCCACCAACAACCATGTGAGTGGGCCATCTTAGGAGTGGAGCCTTCAGCCTTTGGCAAGCTTGCAGATGACTATAGTTCCAGCCCACACCTCAACTGCAGCTTCATAAGAAACTCTGAACCAGACTGACCTAATTAATATGCTCCTGAATGCCTGACCCTCAAACTATGAGATAATAGATGTTTGTTGCTTTAAACCACCAAGTTTCAGGGTAATCAGTTATGCAGCAATAGATAATTAACAGATTTCCACCTATTTCATTGGATAGAAATCAGCCACAGTCACACATAATTTCAAAGGAGGCCGGGGAATGTAGTCTAGCCCAGAAAGAAGAGGAGAATGTGGATTTTACTAAGCAGTCAGCAGACTCTTCTATAGGAATAGACAGAGTAGTAACAGGATAAGAACAAAATCTTGGGGTCAAACCATAGAGCTACTGGACACATTTAGCCTTTCTCTCCTTTTTGCAAAGTTCACCCACCCTAAAGGACCGTCTCCAGCCCTACCTCCTTCACGAAATCTTCTGTGCATATCAGGCCACATTCTTCTCTCTCGCCTCTGAACTCCTGCAGCACTTCTTGGCTCATTCTCTTCTGTGTACAGCAATAAATGTCACTGGTTCAGAGACAGAAGGCATCATTTGGTACTCAATCATGTATTGCCTTGTGATAGCTCTTATATCACTGTCTAGGATGATTATTTAAGTTTTCATATCTGTATATCTTGTCTTCCCAATTACATTTAAGATCCTGGAGGGCAGAGACCGGTGGAGGTGGATAATATATGATGTGGCCACATTAGCTCAATAATCTGTAAAGTGATTTATTGAAACCACCAAATCTGATCTTAATGGGAGTTGAATTTTAATAGGAATTCAGGTCCTTCCCTAGACCACTAAACATATGATCACAACCATATATTCCAAATTCTGTTTGCTGAGCATTAGATCATATGCTTAGCAATGCCTAGCACAAGCATAGTCAGTGGATATTATTTGATTGTAATTTTAGCTGCAAATGAGAAATTTGATTAAATTGTATATAAAAGATACATAATGATACTTAGAAAAAAACAGTGAAAATGGTTTTTAATCTAGATTTATTTTGGCATAATTTCATCACCTGTAGTTTAACAGACTCTAATCAACTTTACATTTTAACCACCCCTTCTTGGTTTTATAAAAGCAATCATCATATTGCCAGTAAATGTCATTTCATTTACCCTCATTAACAACCCCTCCTTATGATATATATTAGTCATTTAAAATAATTGAAGGGGATTTACGTTCGCCTTCCATTTGTATCTTTGCTTGATGTCAAAAGTAATGACTCAAGAGCTGACAAATGGATGTTGCTTTATAATAAATTTATGAAGAGTTTATCAAGCATGTGCACTGTTCTTTGTCAGGCATCTTGTAGCTAAACATAGCAAGCAGACCATTTAAAGTAACAATGCTCACAGTAGAAGCTTTTAAGAATGATCACAAAAATGTAGCTCCTTGAAAAGGCAAAGATAAAAAATAGAAAAGATTAAAAAAAAAATTGATCCTGTGATCAATTACTTCTGCTGACAAATACTTGGGTAAAAAAAGCCGTATTTTCATATCATCTGTTGGATTTACTATAAGACCTCTGAAATACCTGAATAATGCACATTGGTTTACCTCACAGAATATGTCATCTAACTAGCTATATAAATCCTTGAAATCCATTATTTATACTATATATAACGATTGTTCAAGGAAACTCAGGAATTTAGATTTTAAAATCCTGGGCCTTTCAATGTGAGGGGAAAAAATATAACTCTGAGCTCTTCCCCAAAGATTAACGTTCTAATCTGACTTGAATCACTACATGTTAAACACACATTTTTCCTCTTCACTGAATTAAATTATGGAATTGATTTGTTTTACAGATTCCAGAGAAATTGCAATGGCTTTGAGCACTGGGCATACTTACTAAGGATACAAAGATCATTGATTAAAAGAAAAGGTTCTTTGTGTTATGTCTTCATGTGTTCAGGCCCCAAAGTCCCTGAAGCAATATCAGCTAAGTATGCCATACTCTGATCTTGTAAATAAAACATGACAATCTGAAGGTCAGAAACTGTTTTACCAGGGTGCCCTGACTTCTAAAAGTAGAACCCATGATTAATACACATCTTTGGTACGATTGTGTCCTTTACTCTGATGGGTCAACAGAGTTCAATGTATAATCAGATATCATATAATTCCCTTCAAGGGAATTTTTAAAAATATACCCATTGATTCTTAGCAGTTATAGCCGTTTTACAAATACTGCAAGTACCACCGTGTTTGTTCATTTGTTCCTATCTTATAAATGTATCATGATTGCATTAAAAGGTTAATAGAGACTAGAAAGCTAGTTAGACATAACTACTATGAAAACAGATACCATGTAAAATAAAATTAAAATATACTGTTATTGTTTATAAGAAACAAAAAATAAACAGTGGACTGCTTTCAGTATATATATATGTGTGTGTGTGTATATATATATAAAACATATATATATATATAATGCTATTATCATTGATCCAGACAGATTCAGTACCAATCAAACATCAAAATTATTTTTAGTTAGAAAATATACAAATCAAAGGCGCTAATAGGAGGTTTACAGAGGAAGAGGTCCCCCCCAGACCAGAAGACTAGAAGGGGTGATTAGGGGATGAACAGGGGGACATTGCAGCTTCTGGGTAATGCTTTGCAATGAGTCCTGGGACAAGTAAGACCCTTGAAGTGTGAAGAACCAGACCACTTACTTTCAAGGACAACAAGAAGTTGGGAAGCTGAGGAGACCTCACCTAAGCCCTCAACCAGTTTGGGAGAGACCTCTCAAGAATGTGCTAGCTGTATACATGAAACAAAGGCTTCAGGGAAAAAATAAAACAAAAGTAGTAATACATTTTGTGTCCCTTAGAAGTGGCCCAGAGGTGGGACTAGTGGTTGCTTCATGACCTTGCTGGGCATCTTTCTAACTGGAGAAGAGCCACCAAAGAGGTTGCTGTGACCCAGTGGCCTCTGGGTGAGCCATCTTCCTCTGCCCCAGCCCTGGATCACCCCTCTTCCTGCCAATAGCTCTAGAATTTTATGAGACAAGAAATGGTTGGTGCTAGGCCCGTCAATGGTACAGGCATAATTTAGAGCAACTTCTGAGATTTCTTTAAAATAAATTTTATTGTGTATATTTAAGGTATATACTTTTTAACACAATTGGGGACCACTTAGCTATGGATTCAAATAATCATTTGAAATCACCTAATTCTGTGTTATAATTGAACAGCAAAGGGCTTTATTTATGGATATTGAAATCATTCATCGGAATATATAAAATTAGAGAAGTAAATATAAAGTATTTATTCCAGGCAGACGCAAAATAAAAATAAAATTCATCTTATAAACATAAGAGAAACACAAGAACCATTCAAGGTATTTAACAAAGAACTGTTTAAGAGTGAGAATATTCTATTGTTATAATATTTTTTAAATTCAGGCTATCACAATTATGGTTGTTAGCTGTCATTTCTCTATTCTGAAATACACTAAACCAATTTACCTGCTATATTTGCTGGTGGTGTGCCATCATGGCTGTACTTTGGATTATCACAATGGAGACTGGATCAGTCAATAGAAAAAATATTTGATTTTTTTTTTTTTTTTGAGACAGTCTCTGTCACCCAGGCTGGAGTGCAGTGGCCTGATCTCAGTTCACCACAACCTCTGCCTCCTGGGTTTAAGTGATTCTTGTGCCTCTGTCTCCCAAGTAGCTGGGGTTACAGACGCGTGCCACCATGCCTGGCTAATTTTTGTATTTTTAGTAGAGACAAGGTTTTGCCATGTTGGCTAGGCTGGTCTTGAACCAGGTGATACACCTACCTTGGCCTCCCAAAGTGCTGGGATCACAGGCATGAGCCACAGTGCCTGGCCAAGAGTTGATGTTCCTAACAGTATTCATTTTCTCTTTAAAGAATAAAAATAAAACAATAAAGAATTTAAAAATCAGAGACAGAAGGCATGCATTTTCATGTGGCTTCATATGCACTGGGTTAAAAATTAATATCCTCTTCATTCAAATGTCACATAGGCCAGTGCTTCTCAAATTATTATTTTCACAGATCAATAATTTTATAAAATACAATGAAAATAAATTATAAGAAAAATATTAAAAAGCTCACAAAATGCAAGCCCAATTACAAAATGCAGTAATGTCAAATTGCTATAGAAGCTTCCACGTGTTTATTCTCAATCCCTGTACTTATCACAGACCAGTAACTGTTTGTGGACTTGGGCTGGTCCAGGGACCACACTTTGAGTAACCCTGGTTGGTATAGGTCACATTCACTACAACGAGTTCCATACGTCAAAACCATTTTTTACTTAAACTTTGTTATATCAAATGGTCCCAGAAATAGGAGAGCCATTGACAGTGACTTGGAAATTGTCACCCCTTTTCCATTAGCCTGTATAATATCTCTGAATGTGTGTTCAAAATATGACAAGATATTCTGCCCTAAATAATTTCTATAATTTGAAAGCTGCCTTCCCTCATTTTCCCAGTATTTATTTACCCCTTTCCCCATCCTGTTCCTTAAATAGCTTAAGATAAGAAGTAGTGAACTTAGCATTTACTGTATAATTTTTCTTTCAAACCTTATTTGCAGAAGTTGCATGCTAATTCTTGGTGCGAATTCAGCTCTGCAGATGTGTTCAGTTTAATCTTCATGGTGTTTTTAAAACATTAGACTTTAAATTACTTTAGGTGAGGCCTAGTCAAATGCCCAGCCCCATATATACACGTGTTATCTGGCTGCCCCCCTTCATTTCTCCCTCAGAGCATCTCACTGTAGTAAGAAGATGTGCTGGAGACCAGATCCATCTGCCTTAGAATTTCTGATCTGCAGCAGATTATGATGATGCTTCCTGTGCACCTAGACAAGTTGCTTAAACACTCTGAGGCTCATTTTCCTCATTTGTAAAATGGAGATAATACTTAGATCACAAGATTCTCGGGCAGATTAAATGAGGCAAAGTAAATGCAATGTCTGTCCCTGAGGTGAGTAGTTAAGCACAGAGTATTATTTTTTCCCCTCCATGTCTACCTACCCCATGCCCTATTTCCCCTATCCCAGGCCCTGTGCTGCTCTCTGCACCCTTTACATTTTGCCTCTGGTGACTTTACTGCTTCTCTCTGCTGAAGAGGAGGATGAATAAACTCATCAAAAATACACCTTTACTCAGTAGAGAGGAAAGGCTATGCTAATACTCGCAGCTTTGCCACCTGGAAAAAAGAGATGACTCAAAGGGCACTAAGTGAGAAGGAAAGCTCTGAGGGAAAGAGCTGTTGAAAGCAGCTCTCAGAATACAAATGCAATACAGCTTTTCCCTCCCCATCTCACTGACAAGCATCATTGCTGCAGTTTCAGGAGAGAGAGCATTTGACCTCTGTGTTATTTCTAATTCTTAATTGGAAAAGTATTTGCTTGTCTATGAAATATGAAGGTTTCCTTGATATCAGGAAATCCCTTTAATGGAATTTTATGTTTTCTCAGGCTTTTTGTTTCTTGTGAAAACCAATCTCGAAGATAATAGTTCAGTACTAAAATGATTGTATTCATAATCATTTAATTTAAATGCGTGTTTGAGAGAATGCACTTAACAAATTAAATCACATGTATTCAGAATGCCGTTATGACCACCATTTGTCCTTTCTGGTCAATTGCCTAAGCTGACACTGTCATACTAAACCCAATGCAATGATTCTATCCCACACTCTTGGTTTAGTGAGCTCACAGTCAATGAGTATTTTTTAGTCAGTTTAATTAAACATGGGGACTGTTTAATTAGCTTTAATTAGAAAATTTATGCAGATTATTCCTACAAGTCTCAATTTAGACGTGAATGAAACTAAAAAATTCAAGTCTCTCCCCCTACAACCCACCTCTCCACTCACACACCTATAAACACAACACCTGCCTACATCCTCATCAAGGTTCTTCCAGCTCTAAGATCCTACATGTCTCCACCTTGCTACTTGACTCCATCTGAACGTTTGAGCATAGCCAATTCATCAAGCTACCCCATTCTGCTTTTCTCCATGAAAGGTCTTGCTCCTTCCCTTTTATTTCCAGTCCATGGCCCCGTCAGATGCTACAATCCTCCTTGACTCAAGAATTTCAATTCAACAGTTACAAAAATTAATTTTTGAAACTGGTAAGATTGCGTTACGAGTGCCTTATATTGTGCCCAAGCATAAGTATGGCCGAAGACCATGACACAGCCTGCCTCAGAAGTGACGGTAAGGTAGGAGTCCCCTTATAAGTCTTCCACTTGACTGACCCTTTCATTCCCTCTGTAAAGCATAGTGACCCCAGTTCATGGCATTCAGAATGCCTACAGCTGACAGGGTCCTTGCTAATCCACCCCCATAGCTCAGTTCCCATCTTTTAAGGTGTATGCTTTTAAAAAAAAATCAACTATTGGGTTTTTGTTCTCAAATCTGTTTATTCCATTTATAATTGTAGGCATGTTATTTAATTTTAAATATTATATAAACTAATGAAATATGAATGCTAAGGAGGGGAAGGAAGCAAAATCAGTCAGAGAGGGAAATGGAGTGGCAATGTGATGATCCCAAGGGCACTACTTAATAAATATCTTGCCCACTAAATTCCATCTCATTGTATGTGTCCCCGGAAACCCAACCTGCAACAGCGTTGCTATGCATTATATCACTTAGTGTAAGGAAATAAAATTATTTATGCTCATTCAGCTTAAATATTATTCCATCTGAGTGTGATCAGACTGTAGACTCAGGGAGATTTAATCTAAGGTACCTGCTAGCCAAGAAGGACACACTGTTCTTTATGGACATAACCATCACTTCTCATGAGCTATGCTGGCTGATAAGCAGGAGAGCTGGGAAAACTGGGGATTTTTTAAGACATATCTCAACAGTCAAATCTTATAGGAAAGGAAATTCAATTTAGTAAACATTGAAAAAAATTCAATGTAGTAAACATTTAGAAGGTCTAAACACTCCCATTTAATGTTAAAATTAGAGGTTCTGACCAGATTAGGAATCATGAGACTTCAAAGAGAAGAAAATAAAACATCAGGAATTCAACATTGCAACACGAATCTCTAGATCTTTTTCTAAGATGACTAAATTTAGGCATGGAAAGGATCACTCCTTATTACTGATGAAGAAAGAAATATGCTTGACAATAGCTGTGGGTGGACTTGCTGCTTGGTCCCCAAAGCATTCAAGATTAAAAAAAGAAAAAATAGTCATTATTTGAAATTTTCTATAGTGATGACAGCTATTACAGTGTGCACTCTTTTGACCTAACAATTTAATCTAGCTTATCTGCTGCTGGAAGAGTTTCACTGATGACTAAAATGTTTATTTAGCTAATAAAATTATTCAATGTCACTAGATAGAAAGATAGAGATATATTTTAATGTGAACAGTGACAAAAAATGTTGTCATCTTTCATTTGCAAGTATGGGCAAGCAGAGAAAATAGAAAATAAAAGCATCTTAATGCAGCACACATCAAAAATTATTGGGTCCCTTTACTTTTCTTCATTATGTATAGGGATTTTAGATATATTCATTTCCCATATACTACCAAGGTGAAAAATGACATCTCTCCTATCTATATTTTTTAAATTATGGCCTGCAAAATTTTACTGTTTATCCAAATCCTATATGAATGGAATTATAAAGAGGAGAAGGACAGCTATGAATTGACATGCTACTGCACTGAGAAACCTTCATTACCAAGAAGAAAGAGGTTAACCTATTTCCCTTCCACCTACTTTCCACCACCCACACTTATTTTATCTAAATTGTCTAACCATAATCTCCCTCCAGGTCTAGGACCTAGTGCTAGCTTTTATGATTTCTCATCAGAACCATTTAAATGGAACATCCCTAAATCTTTTCTAACGTGTGCTTTTAAACAATGCTGATGGAAAGGTGAAAAGAGATTGATTCTGAAAAGGAATGCAAATTTGTAATGGCATAAAGTAGTCATGGTAGAAGCAACAATCTGTATGTTCCATACTCCTAGGGCTTTGAGGAGAAAGAGGTGTACCTATTAACTGTGGCCACAAAAATGCTGTATAACAAGCAATCACGAAATCTCAGTGGGAAACAACAGTAAGCATTTATTTGGCACGTGAGTATACAAGTCAACAGAGGTTGAGGGGATCTAGACTGGGCTTTGGCTGAGTAACTGCTGATCTCTGCTGGGTTTATTTATGCAGATGTGGGGTTGACTGGAGATCAATGGATCTGGTCTGGGCTTGGCCTGAGTGACTTGGCTGTGCTCTACATAGTTCTCATCCTCTTTCTGGAATCAAGAGGCTAGCCTGGGCGTGTGCATCTCAAGGCATTGGCAGAAGTATAAGGGGGCAAGCCAAATCATGCAAATGCTTCTACTTCTGTTCATGTCACACTTGTTAACATTCCGTTGGCCAAAGCTCACCACATGGCCAGAGTCAAGCAGCAGAGAAATACAGTCCACCTCTTTAGTGCGAGGAACTACAAAGTCATATGGCAAGGGGTATGGACACAGAAAGGAGTTTTTGAAAACTTTGGGTCGTTAAGTCAATCCACAAGAAGAGAGGAGCAGAAGCAGTTGCTTTGAGATCAGCACTACCACATACTGATGTGCAGGTGTATCCTCCACAACAACATCTGGTGAAAGGGAGGGTGGAAGCTGGAATACAGCCACACTCCACTCCCCAAAGCCATGCACCCTGGCATGGAGCTGTGTCCTTTTTCTAACAAAAGCATTACATGGGTTATTAGAACCTTGTTCAAGATTCACCAGGAAAGGGTTCAAAAGCTACTACTGTGTCATGGTCCATCCGGTAGATACAATTTTAAACTTTATCATGTTCTTCAATTCTATGCTGTCTACTTCATTTGTCCCCCTTGACTACAAATTCACCCTTCCAGATATCATTTTAAACATATGCAGCATGTATGAATCTCAAGCCACAAACCCAGGTTACCAAGCCATTTAACTTATTTTCTGTGGCTACACTTAATTTCCTTTTCCCATCTCTATTTAATGGTGGAAAATTAATTCCAGTCACTTCTGCACCATCCCTTCTCCAGAGTTACATCAAATATATGGGAGACTTATATACCATCATGCAGTCAGTGGAAGATCTGGCATGTAGTCATTATCTAGCCAACAAAATGTGAGAATGATGTGCACCCATAAAATCCTTCCATATGTGATTCTCCATGCTCCTTCTCCAAGATGGAACCTTGGAAACTATTAGCTAAAGATGGCAAAACCACAAAAGGGTAAGAACCTTGAAGCTCTGAATTACATGGAGTATAACAGCCTGAAAATTGGAAACATTATTTGAGAATTTGCATGAGAAGAAAGAAACTTTTACTGTACTAAGTCACTGATATTAAACTTGATCTTTTCAGTAACTAGAATAATGTTAATTAATGAACACAGACAATCTGGACAGCAATTTGACTGGGAAATATAGTATGATGACCAGGCTGCATCTAGAACTCGCAAGACTGTTATAATCACTAACTCAAAGCACAACTTATTGGTATGGGTTTTTCTCCAACCACATTAAGCTTCTCAGTGCCAATGTGGGGTAGGCAGAGTCCTTTTGTGGCCCCCAGGTCTCTGCCTCACCTCAATAATTTTTAACACCAATATCACTATTTTTCTCTCCAGCGTGCTCCTGTCATGATTCTTGGAAGTTTCAGTATCTGTGAAGATGATCCTTCTAGCACCTTGTTGTGCCAGGTCATTTAGGCAGAGGCATGTGTCTTACTTACTGAAACGAAGATTCTTCTACAAGAATTTATTGAAGAAGTGCTCTCAGGAGCACTCAGGAGTAAGGAAGGGAGGGAGCAGAATAGGACAAAAGCAGTAAAGATGTAGTGTAGCTGAAGTCTAGCCCAGATTGATCCCACAAGGAGCTCCAACTGGCTGAGTATAATTCTACAGAGAAGAGTACAACTATGGGCTGATAAGCAGCCAACTTTCACAGTATCCTGCCACAGCCCAATAAGGGCACCAACAGCCTGCTACAGCATGCTACCAAAAGTCATCCTCCAGTAAGAAAAAATAAATATGCTTTTTTGTGTGTGGTCTTCTCCTTCAGAAGGAATCTGACCAGACCACTTCTTTCCAAGATGATTTGGCCAGCTGCCTGGCATAAGTACCCAGTCAGCCTCAATGCCAGTCCAAGGTCATATCAGACAGACATCTGCATCATAACAAGCCACCTGGGAAATGCTAGTGCTAAAAGCTAAATCTCCATTTAGAATAAAAAGCAATAATATGCAGGTGTTGGACTAAATTGTTATCGCCTCCACTTCATTTCAGCTGAAATAATTTGATGTAGCCCTTAGACCTATTATCTCATAAGGAATTTTGTGAACTCGAGCTGTAAAATAAAGCTGAGGGAAAGACAATTTACACTGCTAACCTGAGGTCCACAGGTTTTGTACAAAGATTTCCAGGTAGCTAACTTTTTCATCATTTTTCAGAGTGGTTTTGAGTTAGGGCCACAGAATTATTTTTGCAATTTAAAAAGCAATTTCATGAAGAAATTTTGACTCAAGAAATGCTCAGTGAGTTCTTGAAATTGAATTGGCAGGATAAATTGTGGTCCTTGTCTTTTCAAAGTGATCAAAGAAGACCTACTTACCCTCTATAATAACAAACTGCTCTAAAATTCACTGTTCTTATTGCTGATGATTTATCAGCTCCATTTTTTAAAAACCTTCACCCACCCAGTCTAGACAACTGCAGAAAAGGGCTCTGTTTTCATTCAGTTCCACCATCTATCGGTTTCTAAAAATATGTGTGTGTATCATATATACATATACGCATATATAAATATGTACAAAAACTAAAATATTGGGCAAGGTTATCCTCGTACCTCAGGAATTGTATTTGGTATGACAAATAATTTAGCACAAATGTGCCAGAAACTGTACTAAACACTAAGATCATCAAGGAGAATGAGACACGTGTCCCACCCTCAAGTTGCTCACATACCCCTGGAAGAGAAGGACCTGAAATCAAATAAACTTTAACAGAGCTGTGGTGTATGGAAAACAGAACAATTTTGCATGGGATGGTTTGGAAAAATTTCATTGAGGAGATGGCATTTTATATGGAGTTTGAAGGCAAAGGCGTGTGCATTGCCTGGTAACTCTGGGGTATTTCTATTTAACTTATTAAATTAATATTCAAATTTATAAAATAATCAATGGATCCATTTTTCCATACTCAGAGGGGTCACTGTTTTCCCAGGCAAGTGAGTTTTGAAGCTTCCAATATAAAATACCTAATCAAAAATCATAGGTAATAAATGTTTTTGGCATCTAAAGCTAAGTCTTGCTCAGGAAAAAAAAGAGTGCTTGATATAGTATAAATAATGATAAAAGAAGAAAATTATATAGATCTTATTATTTCTTACCAAATTATTTTCTTTACTCATTCAGTTCAACAAACATTTACTGAAATGTTTGTAAGCCATGCATGACAATGGTATTTTATATGAGGAAGTATAGTTGTATATGCAAAATCTGAATTTTGGAACTTTAGAATGAAACCTCAGACAATGAAAATACCCATTTTTTAAAAGACAGGGAAATGATATCAATAGAATTGTTTAATGCATTGCCCATATTTCTTTCACTAAAGGCTTTTCTTGCAGCCAAAATTAAAATGAAATAATTCTGGACACATATTAACTGTAAGCACCTCGAGGATGGCAGGAACACAAGTGAGTACAAGGAGCACTCCCACCTCAAGGGAGTCTGCCGCCTGAGTGGTTCCAGACTATGGAAGATGGATTAGGCATTGCTGACAACCATGAAATTGATGTAGCTAGAGAATGATTCAAGCATAAGAGTCACAGTCATAGTCATGGGATTTAGAGATGGAAGGAAATCCACTCATCAGGAACAGACGGTTGTTTGTCATTCACCCAATTTAAATGGCTCTTCCTGTACTGATACCATAGGTCAGGATTAAAGAATTAGAAGAAAAATTGGCATGTTGACCCACAAGCATAAGGTGGGCAAAAATAGGCTACCCATTTGAGCTGAAGTGATTTCAGGGCTCCCAACTCAACACTCCCAGTACAACCACACACACACAACACTCATACACACATTCTTACTCCAAATCTCAAAAACCCAGTCTGAAATTCCACACTTACAGAATCATTACAGTTTAAGTGTTGAATTCATTTCTGGGCCCAATTAAAGTAAAAATTCCTCTGGAAAACAAAAAGACGTACTTACCACATGATCCAGAAATTCCACCCCTAGAGAAATGAAAATTCACATTCCCACAGAGACCAGTACAGGAATGCTTAATAGCAGCTCTACTTATAATTGCCAAAAACTGAAAACTACCCAGATGTCCTCCAATGGGTGAATAAACACACGGTGGCTATCAATACCATAGAATACTACCCAGCAAGAAAAGGAATGAAATATCAATGCAAACAACAACATGGATGAATCTCAAAGGCATTGTGCTGAGTGAAAGAAGACACTCCCAAAGGTTACATTCTGTTTGCTTCCATTTACATGGCTTCCTGGAAAAGGCAAAACTATAGAGATGGAGAACAGACGGGCAGTTGCCAGGATTTGGAAGTGGAGAGGAGAGTTTTGCAAAGGCCAAAGGTTTGTTTTTGCTTTTTAGTTTTTTTGGTGATGGAACTGTTCTGTATCCTAATTGTGGTGGTGATTACATAAACATGCCTGTGTTAAAACTAATAGAACTGGGTACCAAGAGAAACAATTTTATGATATGTCAATTTAAATTTTTTAAAAAGACAGTGCATGCCAGTTTCAAAAATAGATGTGTATTTAGCTGTAATGTAGAAGGACAATCAGATCCCCCCCCACCGACACCCCAGAAAAAAATGTGATTTATATAAAGCCAGAGGGAAGAAAAATTAAGGCATTTTGCGCACCTGGAGGTGGATTTGCAGAGGAGGTAACACGTGGTGAAGGAAAGGCATGAGTGAAGGGAGGGTAAAGTGCAAAGAAAATGAAGTCTGGGAAAACATGGAGTTTTCTGACATCAAATTTTGCCCAAGGAACAACTCTGAAACTCAGAACCATTAACAGCACCAATTCCAAAAGTTGAGCAGGTGAAATGACACTTGTTGAAGAAATAGATGCTAGAGGCCAGGCACGGTGGTTCATGCCTGTAATCCCAGCACTTTCAGAGGCCAAGGCAGAAGGATGACTTGAGGCCAGCAATTCGAGAACAGCCTGGCCAACATAGCAAGACTTCATCTCTACTGAAAAGAAAAGAAAGGAAATAGAGGCCGGGAAGAAGAGAGGGCTGACTTAAAAGGTGAGAGGGATAAGCAAACTAAAAGAGAATGTGTTTCCATAAGCAATGCCACAGTGAGTATTGCCTCTCACCTTGAGCACAAGGCAGAGACGAGTCTGTTCTCCCTCAAAGGTAGTGTCAAGGTCATCTGCCTCACCAAATGATGTTTTGCCCTTGATTAATGAATCCTACAGCCTCTTGTCAACTCTCAGCCTTTGAAAGAAAATTATCCATCTATTTACTTATGCTTAGCAAGAGGCTGCTTTTGGCAAAGACAAATGATAATCATCAATTAAACAAGCCTTCTAAACTTTAAGTCTCTCAGGTGAGGCACTTGCCCTTGGAACCATCCATTTGTTCCATATCTAATTCTAATCAGTAGTTGTCAACCAGGAGCAGTTAGGTCTCCAGTGCTGCTAAACAATCCCCCAAGGCAGATGACAGCCCCCATGAAAAAGAATGATCTAGCCCCAAATGTCAATAGCACTGAGGTGGAGAAACCCTGCTCTACATATTCTAATAATACTCGAAATTTTTCCATTACCTCATTTACATACCACCTTTCCCTGAAATAACTTTTAATCATTAGAGGTTTTTCTAACACATGTGTGATGTGGCTGGGGGTCTGGTTGGGTTTCTTGACTTCACAGATGAAGCTACTGATCAACCACAGGAAGCAGCTAAATACAGTTGCTCAGACTCAAAAACCAAGTTGCTGCAGAACTGCATGCTCATCCACATATGCTAAGTACATTTTCCACATTTGGTACTTTTTATGGGGCAAATAAAACCCACGTTGCTTTCTCAAGATTACACAAAGATCAATCAGTGTTCTCCATTGAAATGTCACCCAGCTCAGGGAAAAGTAAAGAAAATGTGCCTGTCTGTTGAGGTTGAGGAGTCCATCTCTGGGAAGGGACAGTGAGATGATGAGTATTTTCATGTCTCCTGAAAGTTTAAAAAACATGAATTTTTAAATTTTCAATCTAATAGCCAGAAAAAATCTATTAGTTTTCACTTTGTTTTTTCATTGTAGAACAGAACCCAAACAAATCTAGCATCTTCTGTACCCCCTTTCTTATCCTCATCTTCTGTACCCCCTTTCTTATCCTCATCAGCTCCCTCTCCCAAAGCTCCAGCTGTCCTCAATTGGGCAATGTTGAATTCCCATTAACCCGAATGTAGACTAGCAAATTCTCTGCATAATCCAAGACACAAGGAATAGGAAGTAAACTAAACCCAAGTATATCTCTTTCAGTGAAGGTTTAATAAAAAACATTAAATTGCTATTCATCAGGCTCAAATGAATTCTTCCTGCACACGCTGAAGCTTCTTTCTTGCATCACAGACACTTGGATTTTTCAAACATTTGACTCCCACCTCTCATCTCCTGTCCCATCCAGGCTCAAAACATCAGCACAAAGGCACATTATGCTGCTGTCTTCACTTCTTGTTCAGTTTCTTGTAAAGAAAGAAAGCAATGAATATTGTCAAGCATAAATGGAGGCAGGTGTGCCACACCTTGCCTTCCATCTGTGTCTGACATTTCAAAACACCTAATAGAAAAGTCTTGTACCAACAGTTGCCACTGCTAACTGCCTAAAGCACCAAATGGATGACTAACAGCTCTATCCCATTTCTTCCATCTACGCATTATTGTAAGCACAATACATTTGCTAGGGTGACAAGGACATTTATTCAAAGACCACCTGCCCCAAAGGCCTAATCTACGCAGACTCTTTCCTCTAAAGGGAGCTATGTTTCAGCCTGCACTTAAAAGCCACCTTACTAGAATAAGCTCTATAAGATGTTTGCATTTATGTTATAGTGAAGTTAGAAGAGAATGATGCCCTAAAACACAGTTCTGGCTAGAAATTCTGGTCACTGAGCATTTGGGGATATAGGGTAGGTACTGAAAAGTATATATATTATGTCAGCAAACAGTAAAGTCTACCTTTCTACCACAGCTTGTCCAAAAGAAGTTTAAGATAATTGAATATGTAAAACAAATATACCCTTTAAAAAAAAAAACTAAAATTAAATAATTTAAGGACACTACAGATGTACATATTCTATTTATTGTGAGTTTATCAGTTCTATATGATGGTGGTTAGCACTCAAATTTTTTAAAGCCAAATTTCCTTTTGAGGAATTCAAACAATAAGATATCATATGATACCCAGATGCCATCAAACACAAATTAAGGGAGGATTTTCTCAAGACATCAAGGTATGGCAGCCATATGTGGATGATTCCTACAGTGGTCCTGATTTCAAATATTTTATCATCTTGCCAGATCCCAGTGCTGATTTTTAGCTTAGAAAATATAGTCACAATGCATATAATGAAATGCTGGATTCTCAGCAGTAAGCTATGTCCAAATCTCACTGTAGGAATGTTTCCTAGGGAAGGAGTTTTAGAAATAAGAAATCTCACCTTGAGTGGACATTTGTCTCAAGAAAAGAAGGGAGCACTTGCTCTTTCTGATCTTAAATTTCAAGATAGACTTCTCACTTTTGAACCTTTCAGTGCCTGAATATTGACTACATGACCTATCATCATGCTAAGTACTCTGAAAACATGAGAAACAGGCAGAGTTCCTGCCTTTTGCAGACCATGTACTTAAACAGCAACAACCCAAGACACAATAAAAACATTGTTTTTATTTTAAAAAAGGAAGAAAATTTTTGGAGTACAGTATATTTTTATCCTGGTCAGGCTCTAACATTTATGCTGGGATACATAAAATGAATTCTTACTCTAGTTAGCAGCACAGCTCGTGACTCCACCCACTTCAGGTTATACTTATGAAAGGAAGCAAAGAAAGTATAAATTTGGAAAGGGGTATAGATGCCTCAAGCCCAGTAAATCCACTCAAAACCCTTCAGTGTGAAAGGGCTTCTATATTGCCTCCACAAACAATTTCTTTTTCACATCTTCCAATTTTCTCTTGCTGAGTAGGGGATTTTCAAAAGAACCATTGGGTCAATGGTAAATTGACAGAAAACACTTCAAGCTGCTTGTTCTGTCAGCATGTATAGACTCCTTTAATTCTCAAATGACTGTCTTCAGTAACCTTCCTGTTGTTATGAGTTAGGAGTATTGATGTGTGATGAATAAATTGCACTCATTGGTTATTGTCGGGAAAAGAGAGGTAAATTACATGTTTAAACTGGCATTCCTTTCTTGAACCTTATTGCTAAATGAAGCATGAATGATATGACTATGAAAGTCCTTCCTGAGTCAGAGCAGAGTAAAATAAAAAACAATTTTTAGAGTATTGACCTCTTATATACAGGAAGAAAAATCTCTGACACATCGACAATATTAGGACTCCTGGAGATCCTTATGGGCCAGAAGAAAGAGCTATCTCCTTTCTTCTCCTCTATCATATGAAAGCTAATATTTCTATATAAGACCAATGTTGAAATGCTTGAGCTTTTATATTAGTCCATTATCACACTACTAATAAGACTGGGTAATTTATAAAGGAAAGAGGTTTAATTGGCTCACAGTTCTGCATGGCTGGGGAGGCCTCTGGAAACAAAATCACAGCAGAAGGCAAAGGGGAAGCAAGGCACCATCTTCACAAGGCAACGGGAAGGAGAAGTACCAAGTGAAGAGTGAAGAGCCGCTTATAAAACCATCATATCTTATGAGAACTCACTCGCTATCAGAAGAACAGCATGGGGGAACCACCGCCATGATTCAATTACCTCCACTTGGTCTTTCCCTAAACACTTGGGGATTACAATTCAAGATGAGGTTTGGGTGGGGACACAAATCCTAACTATATCAGCTTCATTTTATAGGAGAAGTAAGACAAGAATTAACTCATTCATGAAGTTAGAAATGGACAACCGAAGAATATGCAGGCTGCACATCATTCACCATGCCTCATACTTTGAGGGGATGAAACTTGCCCAGGTCTTTCACAACCTCCCGTGATTCCTTGCTCTTTTCTTCATGCCTTTTAATAAGAATAGAGAAGAGGAAGGAAAAGGTTCCAATCTAGTACTATTAAAGAGAATTCAGTTCAAACTCAGGACTCCGTATAAGCCATCTTCTTAAACTGGTTCAATATATTTGAAATAAGAAATGGAACTTTTAGGAAAACGGGCTTATAAATTTCAAATAGCTACTGATTACTTCCCAAATGAACTTGACTTTAAAGAATTCACTTGATAACTCACCCTATGTTCCCAACACATTTTTATTCTGTCGCATAAAGTATTTAGGAACCAGAACTCAAACTATTCATTCAAGTAACATTTACAGAGTTTCTAATATCTGATCAAGACTCAGTTCTTAGCTTTAAGGAAATCAGTGTAAGAGGGTAATTTCATCTCAGGCCAGAGAGTCACAAAGAAATTTTAAGTTATTCAGTAATGTTACTGTTATATGTAACAGTGGTATTCTTATTTAAAACTATTTTTAATATAAGATAAATAAAACAAGTAATTATGTTAAGAATCAAGATTTTTAGAATAAAAGAGAACTATAAAATCAAAGAATTTAAAATTGTAATGTTAAAGCAAATTGAATATATCGATATGAAGTCATTTGTAAATATATATAGAGAGAGACATATACATATACATATGCGTGTATGTTTTCTGGCTCTGCATTGATATGTCCTAAAAAGCAAATGACATGAACAGACACTTTTCAAAAGAAGATGTTACATGCAGCCAACAGGCATATGAGAAAAGTGCTCATCATCACTGATCATTAGAGAAACGCAAATCAAAACCACAATGAGATACTGTCTCACACCAGTCAGAATGGTTATTATTAAAAAGTCAAAAATAACCGATGCTGGAGAGGTTGAAGAAAAGGGAATGTTTATATATTGCTAGTGGGAATGTTTTGTTTTTCAAAATTAAAAAAAAAAAAAACTATTAGGGGAATGATTCATGAGGAACAAGGCATTCATATATTGCCAAAGAAAAACAAAGATTACTCTCTGGTCTCAAAGAGTAAAATTTAAGTGTATGACTGAAGGATCAAGCTGTCATCACCCTAATTCAGGGCTCAGTCTTTGCATCACTATTGGTAAGACAAGCAGATATGACATGTCACCTGACGTGATGCATTATAATGTACCCATCCTCTGTGATGAATTCTGGCCACCAATATTTAACGTGTACTCATCAAGCTTTTAGAGCCAACTTCCAGTTTACAAGAAATACAGCTAAATACAGCAAAATGACACCACAAGGAAGCAACCATGCAAATCCAGAAGGTGAAATATTTTTGTGGGCAGCTTGTCCACCAGTAAGTCAGAGTCATGAATAAAAGACTGTTTTGGAATAAAAGAGATGTAAGGGAAATAATGACATGCAATGGGTGGTCCTGAGTGGTTTGTTCCAACAATGATTCATTCATTCATTTTGGAAACAATTAGGAAATTTGATTATTGACTGGATATTAAATAATACTAAGTGAGTATATAATTTTAAGAGGGATATTAATGAATTCAGTGAGGAGGCAAGATGGCGAATAGGAACAACTCCAGTCTCCAACTCCCAGGCGCCAGCTGACACAGAAGACGGTGATTTCTGCATTTTCAACTGAGGTGCTGGGTTCATCTCACTGGGGGGAGTGCCGGGCCCGGTCGGTGCTGGTCAGCTGCTACCCAGCCCGACCAGCGGGAAGGAGCTGAAGCAAGAGGCCGAGCATCGCCTCACCTGGGAAGCGCAAGGGGAAGAATCCCTTTTCTAGCCAGGGAACTGAGACACACAACACCTGGGAAAGTGGGTAACTCCACCCCAATGTGGCTTTTAAGCAAACAGGCACACCAGGGAGATCCCATGCTCCCACACCTGGCCGGGAGGGTCCCACGCCCGCGGAGCCTCCTCATTGCTAGCTACAGCAGTCTGTGATCTACGGCAAGGCAGCTTGGTGAGGCTGGGGGAGGCCGCCATTGCTGAGGCTTAGAGTAGGTAAACAAAGCTGCTGGGGACTCCAGCTGGGTGCTCACAGCAGCTAAAGCCCTGCCTGTCTCCTGTAGACTCCACCTCTGGGGACAGGGGCACAGCTACACAGCAACAACAACAACAACAACAACAAAGCAGCAGAAAACTCTGCAGGCATAGCTTGACCTCTGTCCACGGCAGCTTTGAAGGGCAGTGGATCTCCCAGCACGGAGGCTGAGATCTGAGAGCGGACAGACTGCCTGCTCAAGTGGGTCCCTGACCCTGGTAGCTAACTGGGAGACATCCCCACTAGGGGCAGTCCTGACACCCACACCTCTCACAGGGTGGAGTATACCCCTGAGAGGGAAGCTTCCAAAGCAAGAATCAGACAGGTACACTTTCGCTGTTCCAGAAATATTCTATCTTCAGCCTCTGCTGCTGCTGATACCCAGGCAAACAGGGGCCTGGAGTGGACCTCAAGCAATCTCAACAGACCTACAGCTAAGGGGTCCCTGACTGTTATTAGAAGGAAAACTATCAAACAGGAAGGACACCTACACTAAAACATCAATTTATCCACCATCATCAAAGACCAGAGGCAGATAAAACCACAAAGATGGGGAAAAAGCAGGGCAGAAAAGCTGGAAATTCAAAATACAAGAGCACATCTCGGCAAAGGGCGCCCAGCTCATGCAGCCAGCTTGAGGATCAAAGCTGGATGGAAATGACTTTGGCCGGATGAGAGAGGAAGCACAGTCCATCAGAATTTTAGAAGCTAAAAGGAGAATTAAATTACCCGTATAAAAGAAACTAAAATCTGAAAAAAAGTGGAAGAGGGTGTGAAGCTAAGACTAATTAATGCAGAGAGGTCCTAAAATAGAAATAAGAAAGAGATGAAAACAAACCACGAAATAAAACTGACAAATTAAGCAGTAACCGACTCGATCAACTGGAAGAGTATCAATGATTGAAAGGGATCAAATGAATGAAATGAGCGAGAAGAGAGAAACAAAAGAAAGAAAAAGGAAATGAACAAAACCTGCAAGAAGTATGGGATTATGTAAAAAAGGGCAAATCATCTGATTAGAGGGTGCCTGAAAGTGAGGGGGAAAATGGAACAAGTTGGAAAACACTCTTCAGGATATCATCAGGAGAACTTACTGCGGCCTGTGGGTGAGGCCACCATTCAAATCCAGGAAATACAGAAATGCAAAGATACTCCTCGAGAAGAGCAACTCAAGACACACATAATTGCCAGATTCACCGAGGTTGAAATGAAGGAAAATGCAGGGCGTAGAGAGAAAGGTCAGGTTACCCCACAAAGGGAAGCCCATCAGGGCTCACAGCAGATCTCACGGCAGAAACTCTCAGCCAGAAGAGAGTGGGGGCCCAATATTCAACATTCTTAAAGAAAAATTTTAAACCCAGAATTTCATATCCAGTAAAACTAGGACATAAGTGAAGGAGAAATAAAATCCTTTACAGATAAGCAAATGCTTAGAGATTTTGTCCTGCCACTAGGCCTGTACTTACAAAGAGACCCTGAAGGAAGCCTCAACATGGGGAAAGACAACAGGGGTACCAGCCATTGCAAAAACATGCCAAAATGTAAAGACCATCGAGGCTAGGAAGAAACTGCATCAACTAGCGAGGCAAAATAACCAGTTAATATCATAATGGCAGGATCAAGTTCACACATAACAATCTTAACCTTAAATGTAAATAGACTAAATGCTTAATTAAAAAGACACAGACTGGCAAACTGGATAAAGAGTCAAGACCCATCAGTCTGCTGTATTCAGAGAGACCCATCTCACGAGACATACATAGGCTCAAAATAAAGGGATGGAGGAAGATTTACCAAGCAAATGGAGAACAAAAAAAGCAGAGTTTACGCAGTATAGTCTCTGATAAAGAGCAGACTTTAAACCATCAAAGATCCAAAGTTAAAGAAGGCCATTACACCAATGGTCAAGGGATCAATTCCAACAGGAAGAGCTAACTATCCTAAATATATATGCACCAATACAGGAGCACTTGAATTCATAAAAGCAAGTCCTTAGAGACTTTACAAAGAGACTTAGACTCCTTACATTAATAATGGGAGCTTCCAGCACTCCACTGTCAACATTAGACAGATCCATGAGACAGAAAGTTAACAAGGATGTCAGGAATTGAACTCATCTACAGAGGAGGCTTAAGCAGACCTAATAGACATCTATAGAATACACCCAAATCAACAGGGCATACATTCTTCTCAGCACCACATCGTACTTACTCCAAAATTGACCATATAATGGTGGAAGTAAAAGCCTCCTCAGCAAATGTACAAGAACAGAAATTATAACCAAACTGTCTCTCAGACCACAGTGCAATCAAGCTAAGAACTCAGGACTAAGAAACTCAATCCAAAACCTTACGCTCAACTACATGGAAACTGAACAACCTGCTCCTGAATGACTACTGGGTACATAGAAATGAAGGCAGAAATAAAGATGTTCTTGAAACCAATGAGAACAAAAGATACAACATACCAGAATCTCTGGGACACATTTTAAAGAAAGCAGTGTGCTGAAGGGAAATTTATAGCACTAAATGCCCACAAGAGAAGCAGGAAGATCAAAATTGACACTCTAACATAAAATTAAAAAGAACTAGAAGCAAAACAAGAAACACATTCAAAGCTAGCAGAAGGCAAGGAAATAACTAAGATCAAAGAGCAGAACTGGAAGAGGAGATAGAACACAAAAAACCCTCAAAAATCAATGAATCCAGGAGTTGGTTTTGAAAGATCAACAAAAATTGACAGACCACTAACAAGACTAATAATAAGAAGAAAAGAGAAAGAATCAAATCGGCCTTAATTAAGAAATGATAAAGGGGATATCACCCCCGACCCCCACAGAAATACAAACTACCATTCAGAGAATACTATAAACACCTCTCTGCCAAATAGGCCTGGAAAACCTAGAAGAAATGGATAATTTCCTGGACACTTACACTCTTCCAAGACTTAAACCAGGAAGAAGTTGAATCCCTGAATAGACCAATAGTAGGCTCTGAAATTGAGGCAATTAATAGCCTACCAACCAAAAAGTCCAGGACCAGATGGATTCACAGCCGTTCTACCAGAGGTATAAGGAGGAGTTGGTACCATTCCTTCTGAAACTATTCCAATCAATAGAAAAAGGGAATCCTCCTAACTCATTTTATGGGCCAACATCATCCCTGATACCAAGCCTGGCAGAACACAACAAAAAAATTTTAGACCAATATCCCTGATGAACATGTCGATGCAAAATCCTCAATAAAATACTGGCAAACTGGATTCAACAACACATCAAAAGCTTATCCACCATGATCAAGTGGGCTTCATCCCTGGGATGCAAGGCTGGTTCAACATTACGCCAAATCAATAAACATAATCCAGCATATAAGCAAGAACCAAGGAGCAAAGAACCACACTTGATTATCTCAATAGATGCAGAAAAGGCTTTTGACAAAATTCCAACAGCCCTTCATGCTAAAATGCTCAATAAATTTGAGCGTGATGGAACGTACCTCAAAATAATAAGAGCTATTTACTTATTGACAAACCCACGACCAATATCATACTGAATGGGCAAAACTGGAAAAATTCCAGCGCTGAAACTGGCACAAGACAGGATGCCCTCCTCCTCACCACTCCTATTCCAACATAATTGATTTGGAAGTTCTGGCTAGGGCAATTAGGCAAGAGAAATCCAGGGTATTCAGTTAGGAAAAGAAGAAGTCAAATTGTCCCTGTTTGCAGATACAGCATGATTGTATATTTAAGAAAACCCCATTGTCTCGGCCCAAAATCTCCTTAAGCTGACCAGCAACTTCAGCAAAGTCTCAGGATGCAAAAGATTAATGTGCAAAATCACAAGCATTCTTATACACCCAATAACAGACAAACACAAGAGGCCAAATCATGAATGAACTTCCATTCACAATTGCTTCAAAGAATCAAATACCTAGGAATCCAACTTACAAGGGATGTAAAAGGACCTCTTCAAAAGGAGAACTACAAACCACTGCTGAGTGAAATAAAGAGAGGACACAAACAAATGGAAGAACATACATGCTCATGGATAGGAAGAATCAATATCGTGAAAATGGCCATACTACTTAAAGGTAATTTTATAGATTCAATGCCATCCCCATCAAGCTACCAATGAGTTTCTTCACAAGGTGGAAAAAACTGCTTTAAAGTTCATATGGAACCAAAAAGAGCCCGCATCTCCACAAGACAATCCCTAGGAGATCAAAAGAACAAAGCTGGAGAATCAGCTACCTGACTTCAAACTATATACAAGGCTACAGTAACCAAAAACAGCATGGTACTGGTACCAAAACAGAGATGTAGACCAATGGAACAGAACAGAGTCCTCAAATAATACCACACATCTACAGCCATCTGATCTTTGACAAACCTGACAAAAACAGAAATGGGGAAAGGATTCCCTATTTAATAAATGGTGCTGGGAAAATTGGCTATCATAAGTAGAAGCTGAAACTGGATCCTTTCCTTACTCTATACGAAGTGTAATTCAAGATGGATTAGAGACTTAAATGTTAGGGCTAATACCATATAAAATCCTAAGGAAAACCTAGGTAGGTACACCATTCAAGGACATAGGCATGGGCAAAGACTTCATATACAAAACACCAAAAGAAACAACGGCAGCAAAAAGCTAAAAATTGACAAATGGGATCTGATTAAAGCTGAGCTTCTGCACAGCAAAAGAAACTACCATCAGAGTGAACAGGCAACCTTCACAGAATGGGAGAAAAGAATTTTTGCAATCTACTCATCTGACAAAGGGCTAATATCCAGAACCTACAAAGAACTCCAACAAATTTACAAGAAAAAAAAACAAAACAACCCATCAAAAGTGGGCAGGATATGAACAGACATTTCTCAAAGAGGACATTCATACAGCCAACAGACATATGAAAAATGCTCATCATCACTGGCCATCCAGAGAAATGCAAATCAAAACCACAATGAGATACCATCTCACACCAATTAGAATAGCGATCATTAAAAGTCAGGAAACAACAGGTGCTGGAAGGATGTGGAGAAATAGGAACACTTTTACACTGTTGGTGGGATTGTAAAGCTAGTTCAACCATTATGGAAAACAGTATGGCGATTCCTCAAGGATCTAGAACTAGATGTACCATATGACAACCATCCCATTACTGGGATATACCCAAAAAGGATTATAAATTATGCTGCTATAAAGACACATGCACCGCGTATGTTGTTACTTGTACTATTCTAATAGCAAAGACTTGGAATCAACCAAATCCCATCAGTGACAGATTGGATTAAGAAAATGTGGCACATATACACCATGGGAATACTAGCATGCATAAAAGGATATGAGTTTCTGCGTCCTTTGTAGGGACATGGATGCAGAGCTGGAAGCCTCCATTCTTAGCAAACTATCACAAAAGGAGCAGAAGGACCAAACACATGTTCTCACTCACTTAGGTGGGAACTGAACAACAGAGATCACTTGGACTCCAGGAAGGGAACATCACACACGGGGGCTCATGGGGGAGGAGGGAAGGGAGGGATTGCATTGGGAGTTATACCTGATGTAAATGACGAGTTGATGGAGTTGCAGCAAATTTAATAGCATAGCACAGGAAATATACATATGTAACAAACCTGCATGTTATGCACATGTACCCTACAACTTAAAGTATAATAATAATAAATAAATTAAAAAAAAAAAAAAAAGAGGGATAATGTTATTTTGCCCAAGATATTTTTAAAAGGTGCATACTTAGTAGCTTCTTTAGAGTGGCGTGCAGCATAAGCCAAGCCTAGAACTAAGTGTGGTCCATGGTCCAGCAACATCAGCATCATCAGGGGCTTGTTAAAAATGCAGAGTCTCAACCCTCACCCCAGACCTACTGAATCAGAATCTGTATTTAAACAAAATCCCCAAGTGACTCTTCTGCACACTGTAGTTTGAGAAGTGCTGTTGAGCGTGTGTCTTCCTATATGGGAAACCACTGAAGAATGTGACAGGAATGTCAGTTGCTTCTGTCCCCCACCCCTCAGTGCATTGATATACTTTATTCCACCCCAAAATGGATTGGGACCTAGCCTCTGAGCCCACAGGACTCAACCTCTAGCTGCTCCCAATTTTCAATTCCAGAGTTGAGCAGAGGAGTCCGGTCATAAGAGGTGGTATTGCAATCAGTGGAATAAAGCGGTCGCCCGTTAAATATGCACAATTCTTCTGGGGGTGAGGGAGACAGTGCCCTCTGTGACTCGTTTCTGTCACATCCCTTCCCTTCCTGCCCAGTTCTGCTTAGCTCATAGTGAGCTCGGCAAGTCCAATCTTAATCTTTTCCAGCACTTAACACTTTCTATACGGGGTGTACAGGTTGAAACAGTGTCCTACAATTCATGTTCACCCAGAGCCTCAGAATGTGACCTTATTTGGAAATAGAGTAATTACAGATGTAACCAAGTTAAGATGAGGTCGTAGTGGAGCAGGTTGGGCCCTAATCCAATGACTGGGGTCCTTAGAAGAAGAGAGGAATTTAGACACAGAGACACACAGAGAGAACACCATGGAATGATGGAGGCAGAAATTGAAATGATGCCTTTATAAGCCAAGGAACACTTAAGAATTGCCAGCGACTGCCAGAAACTAGGAAGAGGCAAGAAAGGATCCTCCCCTAGAGCCCTCAGAGCTCTGCTAACACCTTGATTTGGGATTTCTAGCCTCCAGAACTGTGGGAATACATTTGTGTTGCTTTAAGCCACCAAGTTTGTGGCACTTTGTTACAGCAGCTCCAGGAAACTGATATACTGGACAAACCTCTTATTCTAAATTTAAAATGAATAATATTATGATAGGTATTAGCTCACATTTATCAAGTCCTTGCTAGGTACAAGGCACTGGACTAAGTGTTTTATATGCAATGATCTAATTTAATCTGCAAATTATCCTATAAGTTAGATAATTCTAAATGTCCCCCAGTCTACGGATTAGAAAACTGAAACTCAGGGAAATTAAGTACCTTAAATAAATTCATAAAGTGGTGGAGCTGAATTTCATGCATCTGTCTGATTCCACAGCTCATGCACTTCATCACCATGCTATGAAGTTCAAGACGAAGATAGAATCATATTTTGACCAGAATTTTCCCATGATGTGTTTCCCATGATCATTCCTCATATGGATTTGTATCTAGAGAGAAGGCAACAAAAATCAAGACCTCGAAAAACTGGGGACTGAGAAACTTGTGGAAGGCCACAACTCTTGATCTTTACACAGTTACCCTATCTATCAAACAAGTAGCATTTTCATTCCCACTTATTAGTGTCTCTCCATTGTTTCTGAATACAGCTCACATCAGAAGTGAACCCAAAATAGCTTTCAGCAGCTCCATTCCACTAGATACTGAAAATACTCAGTCTTTTATTCTCATTAGGACAGAAATAAAGCCAAAAAATATGATCCAAAACATACATTACTGTTGCCTAGGTGAAAAATGCCTGAGTTAAATGATTATTAGCTGCCTGCACCAGATGAAAACCAGAAAGCTCGGCTGAAAATGTACCAATATTTTTACTCAATTGCCTCTTTGGCTCTCCTGCAAAACCCAGAGACAAGCCTTCATCATTATCATGAGGTACATCTGGGAAAAGAGACAGCTAAGGAACAAGTCAAAGTTACCTTGGAGTGATTAACAACTTAGATGTGAATGTGGTGTTCCAATAATCTAAATATCATATGAGAATTCTGGGCTTTTGAATTACTACTATTTAAGTGTGTAAATTACAAGTAAACTTATTTTGTAAGAATCCTAAACTGATGAAAGTGGTTTTGTTTTTGTTTTGTTTTGTTCTGGGAAGGAGGTTGTTTTTGTTTCATTTCTAGAGCCCAATAAGGTAGAGAGATTAGTCACATCCTGAAGCTAGAAACATTTGGGTTTCCTTCTTTAATTTTTTCTTTACAAATGTAATAAATATCTTATTGACCTCAAGTTCCCAAGGTTGCTCTATTTTGTTGTCAGCTTCTTTTCTGTGTCTCACATACACTGTTAAATCGGTCCCTAGGCCAGGGGAGCAGGCAGGCCCTAGGGAGAAGAGGGGATTATGGGTGATGCTAGAATCAGTCCTCATCCATTTTACATTTTCTTTCTTTTCACCTACATAGAGGTTTACAGTTCCAAATCTATTATTCCATTTGATTTTCACACTATTTACAAAAGGGGCAGAAAAGGCATTATTGTGGTCCCTCGTGAGAAAAGAACTTGTTTTGAGGTTCCAGCAAGCAAGCATCAGGACTCAGATAACCTTGCCCAAAGAAAAGGAAGACTCCATTGCACCCATAGGCTTAGGGAGGGACGGATATAAGGAGAAAAGGAACACCCACTTAGCCAGTCAGATCAGTGGAAACAATCCTGGCAACCAGTTCAGTAACAGATGCTCCGGCCAGATGGCCCTCTCATTCATTTTACACATGAGGAAACTGAGGCCCATTCACTCAACAGATTCACTAGACAAACATTTATTGAACACTGTACTTGGGATACTGTAGCTAGAGTTGCATTCTTACAAGGGAATTAGACAATAACCAATAGATAATTGCTCTGAAGAAAAAGCAGGGTAAGCAAAGAGAGGGACAGGGGTGCTATTTTAGATACAGCAGTCAAGGGAGTCTTCTCCAAGATGCCACTCAAACATATACCTGAATGCAATGAAGGAAGTCAGCCCATGGATACTCAGGACAAGAATATTCTGGGTAGATGGAGCAGCAAGTGCCAAGACTCTGAGGCAAGAACATATTTGGAGAGTTAAGCAGCAGGGAGGCCAGCGTGGCTGAGGTGGTGAGAAGGAAGGGAAGAGTGGAAGGAGATGAAGTCAGTCACATAGTGGGGATGGGCAGGCTGCGGGTAGGGGAGGTTATATAGGGACTTGGAGGCCATGATATGAATTCTCAATTTCATTTAAAATACTACATGAAACCATTGTGGATTTTAGACAAGGCAGTTACATAATCAGACTGTTTGTAAAGGATCAGCCCACCTACTGTGTTGAGAAAAGACTGTAAACAAAACAAAAGTAAAAGCAGGGATACTGGTCCTGGCAAGAGAAGATAATGAAAAACAGAGATGATGGTAGCTTGGACCAGTGGATTATGGTGAGAAGACATCAGAATTCAAATATTTTTCTAAGAGAGAGCTGAGAGGATTCCTGAAAAATTGGATTTAGAAGTATGAGAGAAAGAGTAATCAGGGGTGACTCCAGTTTGTGACCTGAATAGTTGAGTGGATTATAGTCCCATTAACTTAGATCAGGCGTCAGCAGACTTTTCTGTAAAAGGCCAGATGGTAAGTATCTTTGGCTTTACAGCCCACACAATCTCTGCTGTAACTACTCGACTCTGCTATTGTAGTACAAAAACAGCCATAGATAAAAAGCAAATGGACGGGCATGGCCGTGTTCAAATAAAACTTTATTTACAAAAGCAGGTAGTTTGCCTATGCCTGGCTTAGATGAAAAAGCCTGCAGGATATTCAAGATGGGGTATAGGTGGCCTATGGCAGATTGTGTTTCCAAAGACAGCCACAACAATATACTACATGCTCTTTTGTAATATGACTTTGCCACTCCCTCTTCAATTGAAAAGGTAGAGTCTATTTGCCCTTCCTTTGAATCTAGGCTGGGCTTTTGACTTACTTGGCCCATGAAATGAGGCAGAAGTAGGGCTGTATGCCTTCCAAGAGTAGGTTATAAGAAGCTGTGAAGCTTCTGCCTTTATCTCTAGAATGCTCATACTTGAGAACCTAGTTACTATGCTGCGAGGAAGCTCAAGAACCCAGTGGAGAGGCCTTCAAGGAGAATAATTGAGAACTCCAGCCAATAGTCCTAGGTGAGCTCACAGCCAATAGCCAGCATCAAGTGGCCAGTGTATGAATGAGTCATCTTGGGAGTAGTACCCCCAGCTGCATTAGCCACCTTAGCTGATGCCATATAGAACAAAGATGAGATGTCTTCATAAAGCCCTACCCAACTTTATTTCATATATATATATATGTGTGTGTGTATGTGTATATATGTGTAAATATGTGTGTGTGTGTGTATATATATATATATGTGTGTGTGTATATATATATGGAAAAAGAGAGAGAGAGAGATGGAGTCTGGCTCTGTCACCAAGGCTGGAATGCAGTGGTGTGATCTCGGCTCACTGCAACCTCCACCTCCCGGGTTCAAGTGATTCTCCTTCCTCAGCCTTCTGAGTAGCTGGGACTACAGGCATGCACCATCATGCTTGGCTAAGTTTTGTATTTTTAGTAGAGATGGGGTTTTGCCATGTTGGCCAGACTGGTCTCTAACTCCTGACCTCAAGCAATCCACCAACCTCGGCCTCCCAAAGTGCTGGGATGACAGGCATGAGCCACCGCACCTGGCTTAAGCCTTACCCAACTTTAAACATTGTAAGCAAATAAATAATTGTTATTGTGTAAAGCAACTAAGTTTTGGGGTGGATTTTTACTCAGCCATAGATGCTGAAACGAGGTGTGTCAGTAAGCTTTCACTAGGTTATGCTGTGATAACAAATGACCCAAAGTCTGAGTGACTTACAACAACAAACTTTTATTTCTTGCTCATGTATATGTTGGCTGCAGAACAACATCAGCTATGCTCCATGTCTTCTTTTTATTCCAGAACCCAGCTGAAGGAACAACTCCTGTCTAGTGGCAAAAGAGCAATTGTAGAACTATGCAACATGTTTTAAAGTATATGCTCAGACGTGGTATATGTCACATTTCCTTAGGCAAAGAAAGTCATGTAGGCAAACCAGCCAACAAGACGGGGAGATATACTCATTCCATGGAGACGGCCTGCAAGTCAGATGGCAATGGGCAGGAATATCTAATTCTCTTACAGGGAAGGCAGTGAATAATTGGGAACGACAATACCACCTGCAACTGAGGGAAAATCAAGCATTCACTTTGGAGATGCCTATTTGACATACAAGTAGAAGCAATTGGTAAGAGGTTGGATATATGAATCCAGAATTCAGGAAAGAGGCCTGGAGGCAGATATCGTTTGACAATAATGAGCATAGATAGTGTTTAAAATCATGGGACTGATTGAGAGCACCTGGGGTGGGAGATTAGTTAGAAAAGAACTGAGGACCAGGCTCTGAGGGCACTTGATATGGTTTGGCTCCATGTTTCCACCCAAACCTAATCTCAAATTGCAATCCCCATGTGTCAAGGGAGGGACCTGGTGGAAGGTGATTGGATCATGGGAGCGGCTTCCCACATGCTGTTCTCGTGATAGTGAGGGAGTCCTCACAAGATCTGAGGCTTCCTTAGCCATGAAGAACTGTGAGTCAATTAAACCTCTTTTGTGTATAAATTACCCAGTCTCAGGTAGTATCTTTATAGCAGTGTGAAAATGGAATGGCAATCCAACATTTAAAGGTTTGGAAGAGGAGGAAGAACCAGCAACAGAAGAGGAAACCACCAGTGAGATAGAAAGAAAACCAGGCGAGTGTGGTATTACACAAACCAAGCAAAAAGATTATTTCAAGAAGGGAGGAGTCAACACCTAAGTCAAAGGTGCTGAGATGACAAGATGAGGCCTATTAACCAATGGATTTGGCAACATCAAAGTTATTGATGACCTCCACAAAATGGTTTCAGTGGAGCAGAGGAGAACAAGGCTAGCCCAAGAGAAACTGTCAAGTGAGGAAGTAAAGACACCAATTATAGACAATACTCTCTCAAGGAATTTTGTAGCAAAGGTGAGTGGAGAAATAGGGAAGTACCTGGAATGAGGTGAATGGTCAAAAGAAAACCTAGAAAATAAATAAAGTAGCAGGTTTATGTGCTCTTTCAATAAGCACATCACAGTAAGGGATCATTGATAATATAACAAGTGGCTCAGAGAGGTTAAGGATTTGCCCATGATCACACAACTGGTATAGAACCAGGATGAGAATTTAGATCTCCTGATCCCCACTCTGGTGTTCATTCTGATGTTTAGTCTCTCCTGATAACATTGGTCCTACCACTGAGAGTATGTGAGAATCACTGTGCACAAGGCCAGAACTAGTGTAAACATCACTAGGCCCCCAAAGGGCACTACCCATTAAGCATCCACAAATTGCAGAAGAGAGGTTCAGCAATGCACACCCCAAGGAGAGGACAAAGAGTCTCCTGTGACACCCCTATCCTAAGCGGTATGTTTGCATATGCACTTTTATAAGGTGTTCCATCTTGTCCTACTTATATCAACCTTCAGGAAGGTCGCCTCAGTGAACTTGGGACATGCTGTTCTTTTTCAAAGTGAATTTGCAAAATATTGCCAGTTCTTTCTTCCCGAAACAAGAAAGAAGAAAAATATCCTACTGCATTATTTCAATAGCTCTAACAAGATGAAATCTTGGCTTCTACAGAGGAATAACAAAAGAGAGAGGGAGAGAGAGATTCTGGCTGCAGTCCCTGTAATAACCTCTAATTACTGCAATGAATAACAGCCACCATCTCTTCTGTTTCCTCAGACCTTTCTGTCACTTCTCTAAGGGTCGTAGAGGTTAGTAGCATCATGCCATCAAGAGATGGCATCGATTCTCAGCTGTTATTGGCTTTTATCCTCTTTGTTACCCTCCAACATTTGCATCTGTAGCCAATCATCCAAAACTCTTCATGGCTTTCTCATTCTAACCTCAAGGCCCCTTGAATTCTCCCTAGCCTATGCCTAGCCACTTCCATAATTCTCTCAGGGGTACAGAAAAATCTGGATCTTCTCTGATACCACTGGAAAGCAACAAGAGACTTGAGAGTTGGTCTCATGCCCTTCCTACCTAGACTCTCCTAGATGTGCCCCCACTTCCACTCTAGATGATACATTGTGGGGAGAACTTAGGCTTTTTCATCCCTTTTCTGTCTCATGCCTGAAAATAAAGCACAAGATTCTCTCTACCCTCAGATCCCCAAACCTATCTGAGGGGTTTATCATGCTTATACCCAGTGGCATGCTGGAGCCAGCTCATACAGGCTTCCTAGAGCAAATTGTGTGCATCTGTTTCCAACTTCACAATCAATGATGTCACACTGGTAACTTGAAACTGGTCATAGTGGGAGTATTTACACCCAAAATTGACAAACTGCAAATTAGGGGATTTTTTTCCCCTTGAAGAACCATCTTTTAAACATTTACCAGCACATCACTGCCTGTGCCAACATCTTAACTTGACAGGGGACAGGGAGTGGTGCAGGGGTCACTGAGCCCCTTCTTAAGGACACACCAATGTCTAAGCTACTCTCTCTCTCTCTCTCTCTCTCTCTCTCTCTCTCTCCTTTGTACCTTCCTCTCACTTGCCAGCCTCTGGAAATGTCAAAGTATAACCCAGTAGAACTCTCATCAGAAATATTTCCCAAATCTATTGTTTAAGGCACCTAGCTCTCACCTCCCACACATTCTAACTTTATCGGTCTGGGAGCAACCTTAGCGTTGGGGGTTTGGTATAGGTGTAGCCTTGCCACTGGGGATTTTAAAAGCCCCCAGGTGATTCTAATGTGCAACAAAGTTTGGAAACAAGTGTTTAAGATACTGGCTCTCCACCCTAGTTGCACGATGCATCCTCTGGGAAGTATATATATGTGAGTGTCCACCGAAAATCAATTAAAACTGAGTCTTCGCAGGTAAAGTTCAGACACTGTTAGGCTTTACACCATCCTCAGGTGATTCTGATGCAAGGAGAAGATTGAGAACTACTGGTTTATAGCAGAAATTTTGGCTCTGATAGTGTTAAAATTATGCCGGTAAAACTCAAGACCTTAAAAATTTATTAAGAAGCTCAAAAGCTGTGAAAAGTCATTTCTTTCTATTTTCCTGCCATGACTACCCTACCTTGGGAGCAATCTGTAGAGAAAGGTTTCACTGCTGTCTGAATGGGGCAAGAAAGAGAAGTAAATGAACTCCTGTGGATGGATCACACATCTAAATATTACTCCACTACAAGAATTTAAAACAAAACTTTCAAAACTACATTCTTTTCAAGAGAGAGGGGGAAATGGGGTAATCCCCAGGCTTCTGTCTCTTGTTTGTTTTTTAGAGTCTAGTTGGCTTTTCATTCTGTTTTTATTTTTCAGACACTCAGATCACTTTAAGGATCTTGTGGCATTGAGTCTCTACTTTGTAGCCAATTGGTTTCACATTTCAGAAGGTTGTTCCTCTAAAATGCACAATTAAATGCTGTCTTGTGCTTTTTACTAAAAACTCCATTAGATACTCTATAACTCTCATGATTTGTGTAATCTTACAGCCCAGTGAACCCTCGAATCACTTTTCCCTACTAGATATTTCCCCTTTCCGTTGTGATTTATTCAAGAGTTCATCCAACAGATCCACACGCTCAGTGATGGAGGTGGTGATAGCAGTATTGGTAAAAACACTAAATTAGCCACCAGCTCTATTATTTCACTGTGATATTAAGATATATCCCATAAATCCATCAACATGCTCACATGCCATAACAAGCTCATATGCAAATTGAGAAGCAACCCTTTCAAGTCAGACTGACATGGATTTTAATCTCACGTGTGCCACCAAATAGACAAGGGCTTTGGCAAGTTAGTCAACCTCTCTGGGCCTCAGTTTCATCACCCATGAACCAGAGATGATAATACTTCTCTTAGAGGGGTGTTGTGAAGACCACAGTTAATATATTTAGAGTTATCAATTTAATATGTTAAGGCCATTGATTATTATTTTGAGGTCTAGGCTTAGCCACACGACTACACCACATAGTGTATTCATGTGCTTTTCTCACAAGCAGAGAGAAACAGTAAGCTTTCATTTTCCCTTTTTCTTTTAATATATTAACAACCACTAACCTTTACCTAACATTCAGTGTACCATATGTGTGCCACAGGTTATAATAAAGAAAGGGTAGGGAGGCAAAAAGAAGAAAGGAGTGGGAAGTGTAGTGCACGAATTATCAACCCTTGCTTTCACACCTCCCCCCACCATGAATAATGATTAATATGCAAAGGGAAATTTGTTCCATCAGAAAATGATTCAGATGCCACTCTTACTCTTACGTCCAGAATTCACAACTTTCTAGTGCTCTTCTAATTCTCTTGATGACATAGACAGAGAGCTTTTCTTGGGTGCAAGAGTTTCTTTCTTCTCTTTGCTCTTCCAGCTGCACTTTGTTTTTAACTCCACCAAGCACTTGCCATGTTTTAATCTAAAATTTCCCAGTACAAATTTGTTTCTTTCTCAATGTTTCTCAACCTTGGCTGCACTTTGTAATCACCTGGGGAGCCTTAAAAAATATTGAAGTCTGGGTTCTACCCCCAGAGATTCTGATTTTATTGAACTGGGAGTGTGACTTGGGCATTTTTAAGGGAGACTATAATCTCCAACCAAGGTTGAGACTCCCTGGCCAGCACTCTCCCCAGACTGTGAGCGTATAGTCGCTGGCACAATGGTTGCTCAATAAATGTAGGAAGGTGTTTAAGATCTTGTCATTTCTAATTCTCTCCCAACCGAGGAAGGAAGTGATCAGGATATCCCTAACATTTGGATCCTGCAATCTTGAGTTCAACAATCCCAGGGACTCCTATAATTAGATTCTCATGGATAATGGTGACACTATTGGTAGTCCCCCCCTGATCCTCCGTTTGTGCATTAAACAGATACAGAATAATTTCATGTTATTCAGAAGCCTGAGGGAGATCTATCATCAATCTTGTTCACAAAGGAATAGTGAGAATTCCCTCCCATAAAATGTTCAGTGGAAGCAAAAAGAATACTGTAGCAAGATTTCCTTATCAGTGAATAGCCCCATCCAAGTAGAGGAATGTTAGCCCTTGATAGATATGGCAACATGAGACCCTGTTCCATAAGGTCCACTGCCACTCCTTATACCTAATATTTATTTCATTTAGGACACATTTACTCAACGGATATTTTGTGTAAGATTCTGAGTTTAGTGTTTTGAGAACTTCAAGGAAGTTTTGGCATAATGAAAATACATCAAAATTGCATAGTACTTTAAAGTTTACAAAGCAATGTCACACACAGCACTTTCCAAACTATATACTCCAAAGGATTCCTGTTCAGCTCATTCATTTGCCAATAAATTTACAAAGGTATCCAATCCTTCTTCCCTCTCTTTGCCATGGTTACAGCAAATGCTAACACTTTGGTTTCCACATCTAAAGCCAGCCCCACAAGAAAATGAGTTATTACTTGCCCAGGAATAATTTAAGAGTTCTAGAAGGATCCCACAGCCAAAAACACCTACCTTCCTCGCCCACATCTGAAATTTCAACATTTGAGAGTCTTCTCTTCCTGATATCCTGCTGGGAGGAATAAGAGAAAATTCTCACGACTTAATGGATTTGTCAGCTGCTTCCTCATCCCAAGAAGCAAGGGAGAAGGGAAGCAGGATCAGTGATTGTTTGGAAGAGGATGAAGAAAGAAATGCTGGGGAGCCTGGAAAACAAATTTCTCCACCTCCATATTCCACTTAAGGCCAGTGCTCCATTTCAGTTTTGCGCAAAGTGATCATGCTCTCTAAATGTCCAAAAACAGGCTTAACTACACTTCTTTCTGAATACGCTCCTTAGATCTGCTAACTTCCACTTGCTTGACATATTTTGTTCGTGTAGTTAAACCTTCTGAATATGAATTGCATATAAATGTCTCCAGATCACCTGAGCGGGGGTAAAGGATTTCTCAACAAGGGCCCTATTGGCATTTCTGATGGGACAACTCTCCTTCATACTAGAAGTTTTCTCTCCCTCCTCCATCTCAGCAAACGGAAGTAGTGCACCACCCCCCACACCCCAGTCATTCTGACAATCAAAAATGCTCCCACACACTTCCAACTGCTCACTAGGAGAGTGGTACTGATGTGGGTTGAGAATCGCTCATTTTACACCCTGAGCAAGCAAGACACAAAAGGCTCACAGCCATTTTGGAGAGGCATTTTGCCTGCATAACTTTGCAGATGGAGTTGTCATCTTATCCTATCACCTTCATTAACAAAGTGAATATTAGAAATTACCCAATCATGTAAAGCCTTTCTACCAGAAACAATACAAAATAAACCAGATTCCCCCTCCCATCTTGTGAGAACTTATACATCACATGTATTCCGCTTCAGCTTTCCCTGAATTGAGCTGCTCCCAATAAAATTGCAAATGCTTTATTTTGAAACCTTTGAAGAGGATTACTGAAGTAGTGATGTCTTGGAGGTTACTCAATCGATACAAGTTGAACTTGACCCCAGACCGGAAAGTTAGGTCTACAAGAGAGTTAGGTCTACAAGAGGAACATTTCAGTGTCCCCCAGGGGGCGCCATAACCCCTTCACAAGTCTGTCAGCCCTTTGTTCTGTGTGTGGTTAGGCTGGTCTGCAGTCCTGTTCCATTATGAGGGTTGCTGGCAAAGAATAAATCTCAAATGTGATCACCTAGGGACCAACCAAGTCACCTCTGGTGGCCCCATGGCACTTTGGCTGCACTGAGGTTTCGTAATCCACTCTTTCCCCTAAACAGTTTGATTATCTGTGGCCAAAGGTGATCCCAAGGTGAACCAGACAGTCCTGTGTCCAGGTGACAAGTCTCAAATTAATCCAGTTCTCCAAGGTACCAAGCATTCCATTGCATGGGCTCTTGAACATTTCCATCCATTCAGACACATGATGCCTGTATTCATCTCATCAAGAAAGAACCTGAATTCTGTTTCTCTAATCCCCCATGGCTAAGCAATAACTTGAGATAGTCCAAGTCTAAATGCTGAAACAATGCCACCAGGTAGTACAAGATTTCTTTCTCACCTTGCTAACTAAGAACAGATTTTGGAAAGACAATCTTTTTTTTCTGCACTCTTCCTATTGGTATCCTTTCTTTCTTTCTTTTTTTTTTTTTTTTTTTTTGGTAAATTTCAAAGGGCAGACCCAGCAATGCCACTCTTGGGTATATATCTAAAAGAAGTACCCAAACAGCCCTGTTGTGTACACTGTGTTCCATAACAGTTTAACTCATAGCAAGTAAAAACTGAGGAAAAATTCAGCAATGAGAAATTGGATAAGCAAACTATGGTACATCCATGTAACTGGATACTACCTAGCAATAAAAAAAAAATGAACTATTGATGCACACTACAACATGGATGAATCTCAAATATATTATGATAAGTCAAAGAAGCCAGACCAAAAAATAGAGTGCATCTATTTATATGAATTTCAAAAACAGATGAGACTAATCTCTATCTTAAAAATCAGAATAGTTGTTACCTCTGGGACAGGATGTTATTTGGGAAGGAGAATGAGGAAATTTTCTGGGGTGATGAAATTGTTCTGTGTCTATTTGTGTGGTAGTTACATGAGTGTATAGATAAAAATTCATCAAACTATACACTTAAGATTTATGCATTTTACTGTAGGTAAATTATTCCTTAATAAAAAGAATTCCAGGGCAAATACAAAATTATAAATATAGTCAAAAGCCCCTGTGAAGCATCTGTCTTGTGTGCAGTAATACATGTGATGCCCAATGTTTATACTAATATTTCTCTCACCTATGTCACACTTTGCAAAGTCATATTTTTGTGCTTTCCTCTGAATTATATAATTGAACAGAAGTTGACGGTAACCCTTTCTTCTACAGAGCCGTTTGAGCCACAGGGGCATCCAGGAGAGTAAGAAAATCTCCCAGCAGTCTCAGTTTTAAAAATTAGATTAGTTAAGGAAGCACTTCTTCCTCATCCTCAAAACCTTGCTTGGAATCTTTGAGACAGGTCTCCTTTTATGAGGCCTGCTAAACTCTACAATGACTGTTGGAGCAATAATTGCCCTATGCCCCTGAGTTTCTTCCTTTTCAAATTCAGTCTTTGCCCATGTGAATAATTTATGATAAGTCTTGTTTAGAAGACAAACACATAGTCTCTACCTGATTGAATGCCCCTTTCAGTCTTTTAAAATGCAATAAAGCAATTCAGTGTTCTAAAATTGTTTTCCCAGGCAAGCATTTAATTACTGCACAATTACCCAGACCATGCATCCAAACTGGCACTTGCTAACTCTATAGCAAGAATAATTTGAAAATTTAAAAAAAAACTATGAAGAGAATCATATTCCAGTTGTATACAACAGCACAGTGGGTTTCTTGAGTGCTTATCACATTTTTATCAAAGTGGAGCCAATTAGAATTTCAAAGGAAGTTATTGCAGCATTGCTTATGAGTTTTTGTTTCTGAACAGGCTAAGAAGAATTTGATGAAAACTTGATTTATTATTGCATGTCAGAGTTCAAAGCGACTGGCTGAGCTCAGCAGAGGCGAACCCACCAAAAAGCTAAGCTGAGTAAAAAACATTCCAGTAATATTTCATATTTCATCAAAATGTGAATGTCTTAAGCACATAAGTGACAACTACAAAACCTGAAAAACTTTTAATTCATGCCTGTTAACAAGTCATTTAAACATTTAAATTGAAGGATAAAATCAGAAAGCAAAGGCTTCTTAAGGAGGAGTTAGAACCAGAGAATCAAGATCTATCATTAATCTTTGGGGCCAACCTGAGCTACACACACCCAGGTTGCAGACCCCATGACTTCCTTCCCAGGTTTGCTAGAGTACTGTCTTAGATGGGGGTGCTTCAAGAGCAGACCCTAGACTTGGATTTGTGTGCAAGTGATTTATCAAGGAAGAGCTCCCAGGAGAAACCAGGATAAGAAAATAGCAAGGCAGGGAAGAGCAGGAAGCCAAACAAGGGTATGATCTCAAGCATTTGGGGCTCACAGCTCATCTGGATCCCAAGGGATGCTCTGAAGTGTGAATCCCACCCTGAGGCATGAGAACACCAGTCAGTCATTAGCTAATGGATCTGAGGTGGAGGTACAAGGAGATAAACTCCCTATAACTTTAGGTTTTCTCCTAGTGCCTGAAAGTTGGCTCCAGGAGCCAAAGTGAAAAAAAAAAAAAAAAAAAAATGAAGGCAGTTGTGTACTGGTAAATGTTTAACAACTGGGTGGGAGCTGGGAGAAAAAACCTTGATTTGTAGCCATTACCCATTTCCACGTTGTAAAATACTCCCACCTTGGCCAATGTCAAACTATTGATTTGATGTCACTGAACATGGGGGTTTGGAAAGAAATACACAGTAGCACCCCCCATTATATATAGTATTTCTACTATACAGATAAAATAGAAATAATTTCAAGATCATGGATAATAGTAGTATGTAGCAAAGTAATTAGGAAGTGAGTTTTTAGTATTTATTACCTTTTGTATAATATAATTTATTTTGCTGTAAGTTTATACAGTCTATTCTCATTATTCATGGTACTTTTGTTCTACAAAGTTGCTGCAAACACTAAATCAGCAAATATCAAATCAACGTTTCTAGAAGAAATACACAGTTGGGTTCCTGTGAGCCTCTGGTCAAAGCATTTTCGTCAACCGATTATGTTTTATATGTGTTTCTATTTAAGATATCTTATTGCCGATTCACTAACATCAAAATCATGGCCCACAGCACTGTAGCTTATGCCTGAATGAAGCTTCTCTAACACATATGTTTTCCCCATAAAGCACATCACAGCCTTCTTGTGATTGGGAACATTAGACAGCACTTCAGCACCGTAATTGGAGGCCATTTTAAACAGTGAAATCACCCACAAAAAGCAGAAAAATGTGAAAAACCTGGCACTAAATATACCACGAAAGGACGCTTGTTTATAGTATGAAAGCTGAAACAAGAAGCCCTTGTTCAACCTCAGCTGGGAACGTGCACATCGGGCAACTCAAATTTTTCGCAACTCTGCACATGCATGTGTCCACAGATGACCACAAGTATTGATTTGGGGGTTACAAATAAATGTTAGCGAGTAAGTGAATTCACAGATATGGAATCCGCAAATAATAGGAGTCAACTACTGTATAACTTAATTTTTAGTAATGGCCATGTTTAACAACCCACTGACAGAATTTCTAAAAATTTAACAGTCAGCTCTTGTAAGCCTGAATGAGCCAGCTCCAGCACAGCATTGACTGGACTAGACATTATCTTGACAACCATCTCCACTGGCCTGTAAACTCCTACCAGGCAGAAACCAGGTCTTGTTTATTTTGTTATTCCAGCACTTAGCACAATGCCTGGCTCATGGCAGGTAATCAGAAACTGTTAATGGGAAAATGGATGAATAAATGCATGCATGCATGCAATTCCCGTCTTTTTATTATGACAAAATAATAAACTCACATTGAAAGAGATTTTTTTTTTTTTTTTTTTTTGAGACAGAGTTTCCCTCTTGTTGCCCAGGCTGGAGTACAGTGGCGCGGTCTTGGCTCACTGCAACCTCCACCTCCTGGGTTCAAGCGATTCTCCTGCCTCAGCCTCCCAAGTAGCTGGGATTACAGGCGCCCGCCACACCTGGCTAATTTTTTGTATTTTTGGTAGAGACAGGGTTTCACCATGTTGGCCTGGTCTCGAACTCCTCCAGGCTGGTCTCAAACTCCTGACCTCAGGTGATCCACCTGTCTCAGCCTCCCAAAGTGCTAGGATTACAGGTGTGAGCCACCACACCCAGGTGAAAGAGCCTTTTTATGTTTGTAAACTACCTTCCCTTCCAAAGGTTGTTGGGGTCCCATCTAAAAGTTGTTTTTACAAAATTCTGTGACCAGCATCTTTAGTTGTGCAGACAAGAAAATGGAGCACTGAGATTAGGTGACTTCCCAAAGCTGACAGAGTCAATTAGGAAGAGAGCTAGGACTCAAATAAAATCCTCATACTTTAAATCCAATGTGCCTGTATCACACTATGATTAGCTATGATCCTCCAATTAATGAGAGCACCAAGAGCCAACACACCCATGCTATGCATGTGCAAAGTACCCACATTTGCTTCAAAGGTTTCAACTGGTCACTAGTCTAGCCAACGAACAAACAATGAAAATCACCTCCAAGAGTTACAATTCTCAGTCACTCATGGCGCACAATTTAGTGTTCTGAATTTTAAAGACTTCAAATAACTGAAACACAAATTAACCACAATTGTTTCTGTAGCACCACTTTTAAATGAAATGTGTATAAACTGTATTATGTGCAGAAGACTGCTAAGGTATAGCCTGCAACCTTTGCAAATTTCTAAACTCTCAAATGACAAATGTTTGTGCAAGCTCCTGGCTATCTTCTAAATCATATTTCCTTTAAGAGTAGCTTATTTCCTGTGCATGTCCACACACCACAAGTTATCTGCCTTTTCAACTTTTACCAATGTTTTCTCTTTCACTTATGGCTGTGTCTAACAAAGAAACATTTTTAACTGCTTTGTACCTGATGTGAATAGAGAACACAGGAACCATGTTGAGGTTCAGAGGCTAAGTGGTCAGCTAAATTTAGTGGTTAAATGATACAGTTCTGTAACTCAGCCTCATAAAGCATAAAATTCAAATCACCAAAAAAGAAAAAGAAAAATCTGGAACTGCAAATGGCCTCTTCAACTGTACTGCCATATTCAGAAATCGACCTCTTCCTTGGAGATTCTAGATCATAAGAATAAGCAACAGGGCCTACAACAGTGCCTAGATCATAGTAGGTATTTAAAAAAATAGCTCAGCAACTAACCAGAGTCTAGATTCTCCTCATAAATCTTCAGGAACAAGAAAAAGTATACTATCATTGAATGAAAGGTCTTCCTTGGCTCTGGTAGTGGCTAATAAGCCCCCATCAGCTCAGCTACATTCAAGAAGTTTGCCAATTATTTGCAAAGTAGCTAATCACAGTTGGTCCTCAGCAGCCTTATAATATAGTAGTGTATAGTTCACAGCTTTATTTCTTGTATACAGAAAGCTTGTATACTGTCAAGAAATGAGATTCAACTCATCAATGAGATGGGATTACTCCCTTTCAAGAGTGTAATCTGAAGGAAGACTTGAGAAGTTTCCGTAAAACTCAACTAGGAAATGTCAAAAGCCTTCCCTTAACCCAGCAATTCCACACCTGGGAATTTCATTTTAGGAATTAACAAAGGATTAATACATCAAGAGCTCCCATAAATATTTAGCAAAAATATAAAGAGCATACTCTTTAACTTCACAAATGATAACAGAGAATATTTCAGAATAAAAATATAAATAACCAATAATTACAGGAAAGAAGTGCAATGGTGAGATATTTTTACTCATCAATCAACCTGGAAGAATTAAAAATATTAGTAATACTCACTGTTGTCAAGAGTATGGAGAAATGGATTGGAGGAGTATTATTTGGTACTCCAGATTTTGAGGATCAATTGTCTGTATCTATTGAAATGAAAATGCCCATGCTATCTGACCCAGGTATTACACTCCAGGCATCTATCATATAGAAGTATAGAAATATATGCACATGTACAAAAACATAGAGATGCAAAAATACTTCAATTGCCATTTTTTTTGAAAAAAGTTACAAACAATTAAAGGTCTATTATCAGGGGAGTCATTACATAAATTATACCACACCAATTCAATAGAATATGAAGCCATTTAAAAGAAAGCAGTGCATGGATATATTAATACAGAACAATCACCATGACATGGTAGTAAATGGAAAAAGTAACTTGCAGGATAATTCGTGTAGATCTTATTTAAGAAAAAAAGCTTTGTATGAACATATGTACATATACTTGAATATATATGTATAGAGAAATGTATAAAGGGAGACACAAGAAACTGCAGTTGTTGCTTCTGGGAAGGTGAGTAGATGGAGAGACAAAGTGAAGAGGCACTTTTACATTTTACTATGTGTACTGCCATATCATCATAATTTTGCATATGAAAAGGTATTTATGTATTGCTTAAATGATTTTTATAAAACAACAAAAATACATAATAAAAGAATTTTTTTTGAACAAAGCCTTCGTCTAGAAAGGACTTGCTATTGGAAGGCAGAAAAGCAAAAGGGAAGTTTTGAAAAATAAAAATGAAAAGACCGAGTGAGCCTGTGTAGCTGAAGGTTCAAAGGCCACTTGCTAACTCTACCCTAAAGTTAAAAATTGGCCACTAGAAGTTTGAGGCCAGGGGAATCATAGGGGACTCTGTTGACTGCTTGAGCTGAACTAATCTAATCAGAACCTGGATAGAACATGAACAAAAATGTTTCTTTCCACTTCTGTCTCTGTATAGCTTAGAAGTGTCCACCAATTCTTTGCCACTCCTCCCATCAAAAGCTGGAGTCTATTTTCCCTCCCCTTGAATCTAGGCATGCCCTGTGACTTGCTTTGACCCATAGAATATGACAGAAATGACAATGTGCTTGTTCTGAGCCAAGCCTTTGAGCACCAAGCCACAGAGAAACCTGGAAGCTTCCACTGTCTGATTATAAGAAGCCTGAATATCCTGAGACCACCATGGTAAGGCCCAGCTAGCCAAGTAGAGAAGTCACATGGCAAAGAACTGAGACCCAAGCAAATGACCCCAACTGAGCCATCTCAACCAATTCCCAACCATTCCAGCCACCAATGCCAAGGACCCAGACATTGTGGAGCAGAGACAATCCATCCTAACCATGCCTCTCCAAATACTTGACCTAAAAAATCATGAGCAGGTAAAATAGTAGTTGCTTTAAACCACTAAGTTTTAGGGTAGTTTGTTCCACAGCAATAGGTAACCAAAACTCTCTGTGCTGTTCTTTTTCTCCCCATTCTTTCAACTATGAGAAGACATTACAGGGATTTGTAGTCTGACACAGTTGGATTTTATTACAAATCCTATAGTCTTAGTATTGACCATGGAAACAAACTAACATTCTGACCCAAAAGATGCACTGTGCCAAACACTCAGACAACTATCTTCCTAGAAACTTCCAACTAAGTATTGTAAGAGATCCAATAGTGCATGGGTGTTTTCGAGCTGGAAATAATCAGGTCATTCTTGAACTTGGAAAACCAAATTGCCAGCCTCTGACATCACAAAAGGATTTCTCTTCTCTGGAACCTGCTCTGCAGAAGTTCATCCAGAGGCTGGACCCTCCAAGGGATACACCCTGGCTCCGCCACCTGGTCCTTCTACATGCTGGTCCAGCCTCTGACTAGCATGGATGGGGAGCGTCTGGGAATCATTGAGGGGCTAAGGGAAGTGGCAAACAAGGAGGGTTACGGGTGTGGGTGGGAGCAAAGCCACAGCTGCAGTCTTCAGAGATCATGTGGGTGGGCCCTGAGACTGAGCCTCCAACAGGATTTGAACCCAAAGAAATCTGGCTGTTTGACTTCTCAAAGAAGGAGGTAGTCAGTCCCTGTCAACAGTGGCCTGAAGCTTCTCCAAATGATGTTTTCCCAACACACCGAGGTAGAAAGTTGCTTGGTTGCCCTAAATCTTGAAGTTGGTCTGTTCCTAACAATCTTTCTGACATGCATATCTCAAATATTCAGCGTGGTCCAGAAGTTAAAAATCAGTGTATTCATCCAGATGAATGTACACAGATGTTTCTGACTTCATTCTCACATGGAAAAAAAAAATAATTGAATTGCTCTTTCCCATTTTGGGATATTTTGACTTAGTTTACTGGGAATTTTTCTGGCTAGTATACAGCTGAAGTTTTGAAGCTTCCCAAGAATGATACATTTTAGCTGTTCTGCATAAACAGATGTGACCACCATCTATTCTAGATCTAGAGCTTTGCTACTCCAGGAACCAGCAGCGTCAACATCACCTGAGAGCTTGTTAGAAAGGCAGAATCTCAGGTCTCACCTTAGACCTACTGCATCAGAATCTGCTTTCTAACAAGATCTTCAGGGATTTGTGTGCATACTACATTTGAGAAGCTCTGATCTGGGGGACCACATCCTTTGGCTGCTGCTCCAGGAACATCCAGCTCCTCCTTCACCCCATATAATTTCTTGATTATAGAACCATTTTTCAACAAACATAAAGACTGGTTTTGAAAAGCAACCCCAAAGAGACAAACTCACTGCCTCATACAGCAAGAACTCAATTAGGTATGGGTAGAAGTTTACCTGGAAGGGTGCATGGTTGAATTATGTCCCCATAAAATAAATATTGAATTCCTAGCCCCAAATTCCTCAGAATATAACCTTATGTGCATACTTAGTTCAATATGACTGGTGTCCTTATAAGAAGAGAAGAGACACACAGGGAGAAGACGGCCATGTGATGATGGAGGCAGAGATTGGAGTGATGTATCTACAAGCCAAGGAATGCCAAGGGTTGCCAGCAACCACCAGAAGCTAGGAGAGAGCCAAGGAGGATTCTCCCCTACAGGTTTCAGAGGGAACATGACCTTGCTGACACCTTGATTTTGAACTTCTAGCCTTCAAAATTGTGAGACAATAAACTGTGGTTTTCAGCCACCCAGTTTGTGATACTTTGCGATGGCAGCCCTAGAAAACTAACATCGGTGGGAAAGGGGCTTAATGGACTCATGCTATCTACAAGAGTCTCCACTCCTTTCTTGGCCCCAAATGAGAGCTGCAGTGTCTCCTGCAAGGGGCTCCTCCTTCATGATTCAGGGCTGAAGAATCTGTAAGCACTATTGCTATCTCTGGTGATAACATCACAGAAACTTTTCCAGCAGTAGGAAGCAAACAGAAGTCAAGTATTGAAAAATGCTTCATATACCCCTGCCCCACCCTATTTTAAGCACTCTGGGAATGGAAGGAAGTGAAAGCACAAACGCTCCTCAGAGCCTAACTCCCTCTTCAGGAACTCAGCCATCAAGCTGGCTGGATTGATGAGGAGGATCCTACAGAAAATATCCCTCATCTGGCCTCTTTTTAGCTATGTTCCTCTTATTGTAGCAAGGATCTTAACTGGTTTGGTTTGTTCCGTTGAATGCCATGTGGAACTTTCTACTGTTCTTCAACATCACTGATGCATTGTAACCCTGAACCTCAGACTGAAAGGGGAAATCCTGCCTGGTGCCCTTTCTCAAGATACCAAATGTATGTTTTTTCATTTTCTCTTATCCCTCCCTGTTGTTTACCAAGCATTTTGAAAGATCTCAAAGCCAAAAAGAACCTCAATAAACATCTGGTCCAACTGTCTTACACATGAAGAAATGGAGGTCCAGAAGGTCAAATGCTAGATGGCAAAGCCAACATAAAAAAAAAAAAAAAAAAAAAAAAAAAAAACCAGAAAGAAAGAAAAACCCTTAGACCATCCAGCTCCCAGTCTCTGCTAGCTTCATGGCCATAGCACAGTAAATATACTGCCTCTTGACAAGTTTTCATCTGAGGCAAAGTTTAGACCACAACAACAACTTGAGCCCAGCCTTTGAAGTTGAACAGACCTCAATTTGAGTTCTAAATCTTCCACCTAGATGTTGGGTGACCCTGAGCAACCTAACCTCTTGGTTTCGTCATTCCACATAGTGGGGACAACACCACCTATCCCAAAGACTGCTGTGATGATTGATAAGATAATCTACGGGAAGTTCCATGTCAGTTGGGATGGCTGGTTTCAGCTCACAAGTAAAAGAGAGACTATTTCTTTTTGTGGCTCCCTCTTGGGAGTGAAGAAACTTTCCCCAGAAGCCCCCTCAGCAGCTTTCTTCAGTCTCATTGACTAGAGTTGATCATGTGTCCATTTAAGGAGAATAGGAATAACCTTAAGCCAATCAGGCATCCCTGAAGAGGTGGATGACATTAACTTCCCCCAGGACACATAGATGAAAAAAAAATGCACAGTTCTGTTAGAAAATAAGGCAGAATGCATGCTAGATAGGCAAGAAGCCGTGACAATTACAATAAATGTTTTCCATTAATTTCTGACAAAGTTTTTGTGGCAGCAACTGAGGGATTCTCTTCCTTCCCCCACCATGCCATTTCATTCAAAAGGAGTTTCCTGACATTCCTGCTGTAGCATCCCGCCATTCCTCTGGAAAATATGTCAACTCAGCTATTCATCCCTGGTGACTCACCAAATATGTAAGCTGCCCCAACTCCACAGTTATACCAGAAGTAAATATCTGAGGATAAAACCATCCATGTGAATAATGCTTTCAAGTTTACAAAGTTCTTAGACATATTTAATGTGAGCCTCTACATCTAAGAAAAATGAGGATCAGGGAGCAGTGAAGGGACTTGCCGAAGGTTCTTACCTAATAGGTGGCCATGCTATGTCTAGAATGAGATCCCAAATGCAGTGCACCTTCTGCAACTCTGCATTGGCAGAAGGAATCCTAAGTAGAAATTTGGCATATATGGCAGTCAGCAGCTAGAAAGATAATTGGTGCCAACTGCTTTGTGGGGTTCTACAGTCTGAACCCTAGGATACCCATTCTTTCAAGATCCATTCATTTTCTAATCCAAAATATTCCTAGAAATACAGATACAACTTCTCTCTGTTCAAAGTAGAATGTCCCATTTAGCAAACATTTATATAGCACTTGCCCTGTGCCAGGCATTATGCAATGTGCTTTACAAGTATTAATTTACTTAATCCCATTTAGTTCTATCTGCTTAGAAGTCCCAATGTCCTGAGGTCATACATGTTTCACAAAAGTCTTGTATGATTTATTTCATTGGCAATCTACCAAAGGATGAGGTCCCAAAACAGGCCAGAGTTCAGGAACAGATCAAACTTTCAGGCAAAAATCTCTTCCATCCTTTGTCCTACTCTTGCACTAGAAACAATCTATGCCCAAATTGCCCAGTCAGAACAAACACATGTAAACAATCACACTGCAGTCTGCAATTACTTGAGGAAAATTCTGGATTGTCCTAAACTTATTATAGGACATAATCGTTTTGTCATTCCTTTTTCTATTTTAGCAGATTATAATCTTCCTTAAAAGGCAAGGGAGCTTTCTGGTTCAAGTTTAGGAGGACCAAAGGGCATTGGTTGGTACTGCTTTCCTGTCAACATTCTTAATCTTCCTGTTGGTATTTTAAAATAACAGGTCAGTCATGAAAATTATAAACAGTACAGTGTAAAAGTCCCTGTGAAGTGCTGCCATTTGCAAGAAGGGGGCTTTCTGACGGTTGAGAAGTCATAATATGCCTCCCTGCTTTTCATGTGACAATAATTACTATCTAAGCTCTGAAGTGTTTATTCCCACAGCCAGGAAGACGACATTTATAACAGGTTCCAGCCGTGAACCATTACTGTTTGCAATATAGAATCCCAATTTTTCAGTATGGAAGGATAAGGCCTTCAAAGTGTAAAAAGAGAGCACTTAAGATGTTTTTGGTTTTTTCCATTTAACAGTCTGGGATATCCCTTCTAAGGAGGATACGATCAAAAGCCTCACATTCTTGCAAAAACAAGTCACAGTTTTACAGACTTGATTAAGTACCAGTCAGTGCCTTTTTACCTCTTAGTCTTTTCTCTCTCTCTGTTTATCCTTTTGAAATTAAAATTTGCCATAGATATGATAAACCAATAAAAATTACTGCCCCTCACACATTGAGAAACTAGAGTAAATTCTGTTAAATTCTAAGAAATTTTGCTTATTTGAAAACATGGTACAGTTTGCTAAAATAAATTGCCTTTGATTAAAAAGACTGTTACAAATAGGCACTCCTCTATAAAATGCCAAATGAAGAAAATTAAAATTTTCTTCAGGCATACTGTCTATGCCAATGCTTCTGAGACTTTAGCATGCATAAGAATTTAGCAGGTTGTTAAAACACAGATTCCTACCCAGCCCCGTGGACCCCAAGGTTCTACAGCTCTAACAAACACCCAGTTGATGATGCTACTGCTGCTAGTCTGGAAACAACCTTGGAATAGCACTGTTCTATACTAATAGCCTATTCAGTGAAGGCTGAAATTCTACCTTTGCAGATCCCTTTCCTGGGGTAAAGAAATGTGCAAATAAAATATACTAACCCATGTTATCGACTAAAGTAAGTAAAGCTGTATTATAAATTTGGGTTTCAATTCAATTAAGCAAACTTACTTTGCTGCCTTGTACTGCATCAGCTGTAGACATCAATCTTAACTTTAAGAAGTATTCAATCTATACATGTATATAAATAATAAGGCAAATTATAACAAGGCTGTGATACGACAAATACCAAAAATAAAGTACAAAAATCCTATGAGGATATCATTTTCAGGGGATATCAAAGTGAAGATAAGTAGTCAGAAAATAGTCAAAGAATGCTTATAGAGAAACCTTGCAAGATACTTTACAGTTTGCCATAGAGCTTTCATATAATCTCATTTATCCCATAGAAAAGGCCTATGAGGTAAATATGACTTTATCTATTTTATAGATGAAGAAACAAAGGCTAAGAGCGCTAAAATAATTTGTCCAAGTTACATTAAAAACAAATGAGTAAGATTTTAAGTGATGAAGCTAAGATGAAAGTCATCCCTGGATGAAGAAAGAGCTGGAAAAGAGAAAGGAAATTATAAGGGTCTGATAGTAACAAGAATATGAATAGTAAAAAAATGACATTATCTGCCCACTTAATAATGCCAGGCATAGTACTAACAACTTAATACACATTAATGTATTCCTAAAAAGGAATCCCATAAAATAAGTATTATTTTATGTCATCCTAAAAAGGAATCCCATAAAATAAGTATTATTATTATCCCCGTTTACCAAGGAGGAAAACTGAGGCACAGAGAGTGTAAGTAACAAGTCCAAGGTCACATAGCTGATAAGTAGCTCTGCCAGAATTGGCATCCAGCTCTCTTAGTGTTTTACTAGAGAGCAAGGGGTATACTGGAAGACTAGGAACTTTGATGCTACAGGTGAGGGGCAGAGAAGATTAGAAAAGGAACTACCTACCTCAGAAGTGTTGAATTTGATATGGTATGCAAAGGGGAGTTAATGAAAATTTTGTTTTGTTTTATTTTAAATATGAGAGTAAAAAGACCAGAAATCTGTTTCAGAATGATATCTCTGGAAACAGAGTCTAGGATGGTTCAGAGGGGGACAGAGAAGGCCAAATGAATCAGTTATTACTTCCAGGATTCACCTGAGAGCTGGAGCCAGAAGACTATGACAAGCCTCAGGTAAGTATTGAATCTCAGGAAGGTGGGAGAAAGGGCTCCAGAGCTGAGATTTTGTTCAAGAGGACACACTGCAGAGAGGCATCATGACCAACCCTAAGGGTTGGGGACCTCAAACAGACCTTAGAGAAGCCTAGAATCCTTGGGTTGGTGTGATACTTTACAGTGTGCCATAGAGCATGCATATAATCTCATTTTGTCTTTAGAATAAGCCTGTGAAATAGATATCACCTGCCCTATTTTGTTTTTCATTTTCTGTTTGTTTGTTTGTTTTTGTTTTGAGACAGGGTCTCATTCTGTCACTCAGGCTGGAGTGCAGTGGTGTGATCGCTGCTCTGCCTCCCAGGCTCAATCGATCCTCTCGCCTCAGCCTCCTGAGTAGCTGGGACCACAAGTTCACACCATCACACTCAGCTAATTTTTGTATTTTTTGTAGAGACAGGGTTTCACCATGTTGCCCAGGCTAGTCTCAAACTCCTCCTAGACTTAAGTGATCTGCCCACCTCAGCCTCCCAAAGTGGTGAGATTACAGGCGTGAGCCATCACGCCCACCCTGACCCCCCACCACCACCACCCCATTTTGTAGATAAAGAAATGAAGGCTTGGAGGGTGAAAAATAATTTGTCAAAGTTACAAAGCAAGGAAGGCTAGAGCCAAAGAATTAAGTTCAGAGTTTACGTTACACTTTCCTGAAAGAAAAAATTGGACATGTTTCACACGTTGGCTGACAGCCCTGATGGTGGTTCCCTGTGGCAGCAGGTCATAGGGCCCTGATAGCAGTCAGTAAAAAGAGACTTCCAAGATCAAATAAGATGAGATTAAATTGGGTTGTCACCTACAGAACTGCTCAAAGCCTCCAATGTATGTAGGCATTGCAAAGCTATAAAAAAGGAGGCTGTAGTATACATCATTTGCCAAAAAGAAAATATTGGCATATGAAAGCTTTACTTTTTGCAGAATACATATTAACCATGGGGCACAATGTGTACCTTCCCTGAACCCTTCCCTGAGGAAGTTATTCTCAGTAAGGTCATCATATGATTGCTTGCTGAATCAAGAAGTGAATCCATTGGATGCTTTCAGCACTTCCATGATTCTATATGTGAGGCCTGACACTGGCGCACATAATAAAGGCTTGTTGCTTTAGGAAAAAAAAAAAAAAAAGTATCCCTCACTATCTGAACTTGTTATACAAACTCTCGCTGTCTGAACTCAGGAACCAAATAGATTTGGGAAAGCATAGAATACTTGTATATACTTCTCTCAAATAGATACACATTTCTTAACTTCCTGGGGGGGGGGGATAGGGAATATAAGGTAAACCTTTATGGAAATATGTTACTAAACACATAATAGGCTATGGTGAGTCAATTGCCTGACTGCACCATTCCCACCCTTCTTTATTCATCTGTTTGTTGGAGGTGACTGGAAACCTGCAAACTACATTTCCCAGACTCCCTGGCCTGTTGGCCTCAGGTTAGGTTCTGCCAGTGGGAAGGAATGAGGGGAGATAAGAAGGTGGAAGGACAAGAGAAGATATTTTTCTCCTGCTTCTGGTGGCATCTCTGACTCAGCAGATGGCCTTCTATTTTTCCAGCAGCTGTGATGATGGGCAATTGCTGGTGGCTGCCAGCCACTGGGTGCTACAGTGACATTAGCAGATCTTGACATGATGGGCAACTGCAGGCTCCAGTGGCCTTTGGTGTTTTCAAGAGTGACAAGATTCCAAAAGCTGCAGCAGTGGATAATTTCAGTGACAAATATGCTCCTGAGCTCTGAAAACATCACCTCTTCCCTTTTGTTCCTCCAGTCCTAGTAATAGTTCCTCCAGTCCCTAGGGTAGCTTCCTACAGTGGCTACTCTCTGTGGTACCTAACTTCCCCTTTTTGCTCCTTGCACTTTGCCAGTACTTTTGTAAACAATTTCCTATATCAAATTCCCTCTGAAATACCTAGACTAATTCTGTTTTCCTAACTGAGCACTGACTGATATACTCACACAACTAAGTTTTCCCATGTTATTGCACTATTTCTCAAACTTTCCTATAGAAGCCCTTCTCAAGGTAGAGAAGGATGAAGGTAATTTCTATTTTCCCCACATCTGGCATCTGATGGTTGATCCCAAAGCAGTTTCCAAAAGCAGGAAATATATTTTCAGTCTTTTGTTTCATCTTAAAAATTTTTATTTTCATATAAAATAGACCTCATAGATTATTTCACATGAAAGATGCATCAAGTTTATTCTATGATTTCGCTTACCCTGGCCTGTCATACACCTACTGGTGCAAATATCTCAGTTTGAAAAGCAAGAAATCCAAGTGCCATCTAAGACCCTCTTAGCAATAAGTCACCAAAGGACTGGCTCTTCTCTTTAGAGAGCAAACTCTGGAAGGCACCTTGACAAAGTGGAAAGTATATGGGCTCTGGAGCCAGACAGTATGGGTTCTAATTCTAAGAGATATTTATTAGCTGTGTGACTAAAGGCCAATTTTTTTTAGCCTCTCTGAGCCTTAATTTCTTTGTCTATAAATTAAAGCTAGGAATCTCTACCATACCAGGTTGTTGTGAGGATTTGCTATAATATAGGAAAAATGCTTGGGACCTTCTAGACACTTAACAAATGGTAAATTGCTATTGCAATTAACTGCTAATGCACATGGCAGCCTTTCCTGGTTGGCATCCAAGCTCCTCCTCTCTGTAGCTCTTGGGAATGAAAATGAAGCCAACAGCCCACTCCCATATTCATCAGCTAAAAGAAGACTTCATAGAAATTGATAATTGTTTCTCATCGGGAAGAGGATAGGACCCCTTGATCCAGTGACTTACTTTTAGTCAGCCATAATCTCCCCTAACAGGGAAGTGTTTCACGAAGGGGGTCAATAGTGACACCTCTACAACCATTATCATTTGTGCTGCCTCTCATTGTTTTCTTACATTCCAGAATGCCAAATAATGTCTGGAAACCTAGGCACACCTTCTGCCCAGTAGCTTATAATATAAATATACTTTTCTATAATTGTAGGATGTGTACATCGGATGCTGAAACCACACTGGCTGTGCCACATTTGACTCCAGGCAAAAATTTAAATAAAATGGGCAACCTGAGCTTCAAACATTTGGGAGATGGGTATGCTTTGGGTTTGTTGAGAATTTTTGTCCTTTATCTCTAGGTGAAATCTTCACTGTTATCAGAAGCTGTAATAGTCATAAACAGCAATAATGCTGTCAAGAAATGCATGACTTCAAGATGCTATATTTAAATGACACTTACTTTGAAGTGCTTACATTTATGAGATAGAGAGTATGAGTCCTAACTCTTTGCATGGTCTCCTGTCATTCCTTCTCTCGTATTATGCCCATAGTTATCTCTTCATCACTAAATTCTCACTGGGCTAGTATCGGTAGACCCTGTTTTAAATTTTAGATAAATGATAATAAACCAGAATGAATTAGATCTTAGATCTTCAAGTTTTATTCTAAATGATTGTGAAATAAGTGGTCAATTGGAGGAGGGAAAGGAGGGCTTGGTACACTTAAAAAATAGCAGGTACTTGCTTTGTAGAGCAATAGAATTTTTTATTTTATAAAAATTAATGAATTCTGTTTGCTTTAAAAATGTGATCAGTATACTTACATCAGCATTTCAGTAGTCCAATACTTCCATTTAATTGATTAATAATTTTAGTAAATTTGGACACTTCAAAAGATGATCCATTTATTCATTCAAGGAATAAATATTTGTTGAGCACCTACTGTGTGTCAGGCAGTGTAATAGGCAAAGACTGATATAATTCTTGCCATTGTGAAACTTAGAGTCTATTGGGGTAGGTAGACCTAGTGGATTGAATAGTCACCCCCCAAAAGATATGTACACTCAAAACCTATGAATATAACTTTATTTGGAAAAGGGTCTTTGCAGATATAATTAAGGTAAGTTTCTTGAAATGAGATCATCCTGAATGAGGGTGGGCCCTCAATCCAATAAGTGTCCTTATAGGAGACAGAAGAAAAAGACTAAGAGACACAGCGGAAAAGACCACGTGAAGACAAAGGCAGAGAATGGAGTGATGCTGCCACAAGCCAAGGAATACAAGGAACCACCAGAAGCTGGAAGAGGCAAGGAAGGACATTTCCCTAGAGCCCTTGGAGGGAGCATGGCCTTGCTGACACCTTGATTCAGACCTCTGGCCTCCAGGATGGTGAGAGAATAAATTTATGTTGTTCTAAACCAAGTTTGTGATAATTTGTTATGGCAACCCTAGGAAACTAGTACAGAAAATACGAGTCAAATACAAAATAAATGTAAAATTGCAATTGAGCTGAAAGCTATGATAGAGAGTTAAGTGATATGACAAGAGCAAACACCACAGAGATCTGACCTACTCAGGCAGATCAGGGAATGATCTGAGGGATGAAGAGAAAAGGGGTGAGTGCTCTGGGCAGAGGGAACTTTCGACGTTGAAAGTCCCTGTGAAAGAAAACTGTATAGCTAGTACCAGGGACTAAATGAAGTATAGAGCTGAGAGAGGCAACTTTCAAGATGACCTTGAGGTTTCAAGATGAGGTTGGGCCAACTCACGTAGACCAGACCTCATCAGCCATTTTAAGGGTTTTGAACTATAACCTAAGATAAACAGAGAAGCAGGAATTCAAATATATTAAGTTCAGGGTATGATATGATGATATGTAATCCATACAGATAATTAAGCAGTTGGTTCGAAAAACTCCATAAAATAAGAATCATTAAAAATTATACATGCAGATCTTTACCATTTTATTCAAAATGTGCATCCATTCACCAATCTTTCCATGCAGATCCCAGACTTTGTGGTTTGTTGTTGTTATTGTTGTTGTTTGTTGTTTGTTTGTTATGTTTTTGAGACAGAGTCTCACTCTGTTGCCCAGGCTGGAGTGCAGTGGCACAATCTCGGCTTACTGCAATCTCTGCCTCCCAGGTTCAAGCAATTCTCATGCCTCAGCCTCCCGAGAAGCTGGGATTACAGGCACACACCATCACACCCAGCTAATTTTTTGTATTTTTAGTAGAGACGTGGTTTCACCATGTTGCCCAGGCTGGTCTCGAACTCCTGAGCTCAGGCAATCTACCCACCTCAGCCTCCCAAAGTGCTAGGATTACAGGCATGAGCCACCACACCCGGCCAACTTTGCGTTTTAAATTTGGGTTAGATGAATGTCTCTCCTTGGCCTGTTTCTTATCTATAAGGTGTTTTCTACAATTTTCCATTTCAATTTTTTTTAAGAAAGAACAAAAATATATTTGCAAGCATTCTGAGTGCAGAATCCTCCTAGAGTTTTTATTTTCTGAGATCTTTTGCAGCTTTATCACTCATACCTAATTGAACAGCAATTTTTATAGCAACCTGCCTTTACTGAGTCTTCCCAAAGCATTCAACCTAATTTTTATAGGAAAAAAAACCTCCTTCTCTGAAATATGAATGTGTTCATGTTTCATCAACTTATGTAACTGTTCATTAAATTATGTAATTATTTCAAAAAGTGACAAAAACAGGTTAGGGATTTTTAGTAAACGCGCAGCTTCACAGGTAGGAACAGAAATATGTGAGCATCCTGAAGAGTCATCTGCTAGCAATCAGCAGTCAGTATGCAGTGAGCATGGATTGTATATTTTACAGAGAGGAGAAATGGAAAGCACTAGTAAATCCAGCAGGATGCCAGTTAAAAGAATAAAGCTGAATCTGGGTTTTAACAAGAAGGTATTAGTAGTAGTAGTAGTAGTAGTAGTAGTAGTAGTAGTAGTAGTAGTAGTATCATCGTTATTACCATTATTATTTTCAGAGACAGAGTCTCACTCTGTCACCCAGGCTGGAATGCAGTGGCACAATCATAGGTCACTGTAATCTCAAACTCCTGGGCTCCAGCGATTCTCCTGCCTCAGCCTCCCAAGCAGCTGGGACTATAGGCACAGGCCACCACATCCAGATAATTTTTTTTTAATTTTTTGTAGAGTTGGGCTCTCACTATATTGCCCAGACTGGGGAGAATAGATTTGACGTGGAAAAGAATAGGTGATTGTAGACCAATGAGGCTAACCTAGTAGTTTATGTGAGATAAGATGGCTTGGATTATGATGGTTGTGAATAATGGTAATGAAAAGATATGCCCAATTTGAGAGATATTTAGGAGGTGTCTTGGTTCATTCAGGCTGCTATGACAACCTACCATAGACTGGGTAGCTCATAAACAACAAACATTTATTTATTACAGTTCTGGAGGCTGAGGAGTCCAAGGCTCTGGAAAATTCGGTGCCTACTGATGGCGCACTTTCTCGTACATGGCGCCTTCTTGCTGCATCCTCCCATGGTGGAAGGGGTGAAAGAGGCTCTCTCAGTCCTCTTTTATAGGGACACTAATCCCATTCATGAGGGCTTCACCCTCATGACCTCCTCACCTCTCCAAGGCCCCATCTTTTAATACTATCAGATTGGAGATTAGGTTTCAACATATGAATTTTGGGGGGACACAAACATTCAGACCATAGCAGGAGTTAAAATTGGCAAGTTGGTGGATTGGATCTGGTGAAAGATACTGAAGGGTCAAAGGTGACTCCAAGTTTCTAGTTTGTGAAACTGGATAGATACTGATATATTTACTGAGTTAGGTTATGCAGGAATTGGAAAAAGTTTGAGATAAGTTTGGGATATGTTGAATTTGAGGTACCATTAATCCAAAGGGGGTCTAGAACTAAGAGGAGATGTCTGAGCTAAAGTTTAGCATTAAAATATGATTAATCTCATCTAACAATATATTAACAGTCATGACAACTTTCTTTCTTCCTTTTTAATCTTTTTTAGAGATGGAATCTCGCTCTGTCACCCAGGCTGGAGTGCAGTGGTGCACTCATAGCTCACTGCAGCCTCGAACTCCTGGACTCAAGCAATCTTCCTGCCTCAGCCTCCCAAGTAGCTAGGACTACAAACCTGGGCCACTATAACTTTATCGTTATAGCCATCTCCTGGCTAATTCTTTTTTAATTTTTGTTATAGAGACAAGGTCTTTCTATGTTGCCTAAGCTGATGACAACTTTCAATCAGCAATAATTGTGCTTTGATTAAAATCTCATTAGCTGCAATATCACCTCTGCACAAAACTTGTCACAACAATTTTGCATTCCATGTATACCTTATAAGGTTATCCACTGCCAATATTTAACAGCCTAAGTGGAAACACACATGCATATACACCATTCCATAGGTAACAAAATTTCAAAAGAAAACCTGATTTGTTGATGAGAACACATGGACAAATAGAGGGGAACAACACACACTGGGGCCTATCAGAGGGTGGAGGGTGGAGGGTGGGAAGAGGAAGAGGATCAGGAAAAATAACTAATGGATACTAGGCTTAATACCTGGGTGATGAAACAATCTGTACGACAAACCCCCATGACATATGTTCACCAGTGTAACAAACCTGCACATCCTGCACATGTACCCCTGAACTTAAAAGTTAAAAAATTAAAAAACAGTAACAGAAATAATTCGCAAATCACACACACACACACACACACAAACCTGATTTGTTGTGATTCTTGTCTTCCTCTCGTTAATTGTAATAGTAACATTTGTTGAGTGTTTTCTATATGCCAGGCATTCTAAGTGCTTGCATGTATTTTAATTCTTTCAATCTGTATAAAGATTATTTAAGATAGATATTGATATTATCATGTCTGTTTTACAGATGAATAGGGTGAGCCACAGACAGAATGAGTAACTGGTCTAAGATTGGCCACCCAATCAGTAGCAGAGATATGAGTCAAGCCAAAGTGGTCCGTATCCAAAGCCAGTGCCCATAACCACTACACCACACTGCCCCACAGAGGGAGGCATTCAACACCCACAAGGATTTCTAGACACAGGGAGTACTCCAAAATTCTAAAGTAGTCCCACTTGACCCAGCTCACCATCTCTAGTCATACAATTCCCCACTCTCCAGGTTCCCGTGTTTTTAGAAAAATACATTCCCTAAAGTGGCAGCAATGATTGCCTCTTCAAATGTTTTTAAGTCTTTGTGCTGCTGGCTCAGATGGTTTTCTCGCTGGCACAGGAAAGCAATAAAGCCAATAAGGAAACTATGAAGAAGAAAGCTTCTTGAAAGAGATCTGAAATCATTTTTCAAAGTATGTAGAAGGGGGAAATGTTTGCAAAACAATAAGATCTGTCTGCAAAACTTTCCAAAAGCTTTAGCAATACCAGGCAGTCGACATCTCCAAGAAACCCTTTAATCTCTGAGATAGTGAAGACTCATAAGCATCAGTGCATTAATAACAAAGGACTTGTTTTTCTATTGAGCAGCTAAAACATATTTCTTTCCTGGGAAATATTTTCTAGATTTCATCATTCCTGGTCATAAATTATGTATTTTTAAATTGTTGTCACTCAGCTGATAGAGTCAGTTGGACAATTATTTTTACAGAGGCATAACTTGACAGTGATTTAATATCACAAACTTCACTGTGCCTACTCTAAGTTTGTCATTTGAAAATAAAATCATGTGAGAAAAGTGAATTCATCTTGCACAGAAAAACTATGATGAAATTGTACTGTCTTTCACACAGCCCTGGGTAAGGTTCCAAACTCATGTTTCTTTTATCTTATTGGTAAGTTCCCCTCAAATCAAAGTTGTCTTAATGCCTATTCCTTCTTTTTTTATTTTTCTTTTTATCTATTGTCTCCCTCCGCCTACCTTATCCATCTTATCTCCTACTCCTCCTTCTCTCCTATTCTCACCTTCCATCTTCCTAACTCATAGTCTTTACCCTTCTCAGTTCCGAAAAGAATTAAATCATGTACATGTATCATGTTTTCAACTTTCACCATTGGTATATAGCAGGAGTTGGCAAACTACAGCCTGTTGACCAAATGTAGCCCTCTGCCTGTTGTTATAAAGTTTTGTTGGAACACAGGCAAACGTATTTGTTTTCATACTGTCTATGGCTGTTTTTCGTGGTACAAGAACAGAGTTGAATAGTTGCAACTGAGACCCTATGGCCTGCAAAGCCTTAAATATTTACTATATGGACCTATACAGAAAAACTTTGCTGACCAAAGTATACCCCTCAGCCTCTAGCAGCCAGATTTCCAGGGTCTTTGGACACATCTCTCTAGGTCAGGGGCCTGGATCACAATTTGGCTACCTTGTGACCCCTAGAAACTCACTTACCATCTCTGTGCTCCAGTTCTCTCAGTTCCCCCAAAAGTCATTTTTGCCCCTATTTCAGAAGGTCACGGTGATCATACATAAAATTACATTCTCAATATGTGAATGGGGAAAGGTATTAAAACACTGTAACTTCAGATCCCAGGAAAATGGTTTTCCAGTGGGCATCATCCTGAAAAGCATAAATGACCTGGGCAGCAAATAGACCTTCCACTTGAGATATTCCAATCTCAATATTTATCTTTAACTGCTCACTCACCTTCATACCCTCTCTCTCCAGATGTGAGTGAGAGTTCACTTGTGATAAGGAAGCATAAGGCCAGCTTCACATCCTCCCTGCAGAAGGAATTCGGCGGCTGAGTCCACCCAGGGAGCTACTAGGCCCAGCCACCAACATGAGACCCCATAGCTAGCTGCCAGAAGTTTGTGCTGGCCATGGCTGCTTGAAGTTTATTCTTTAGCTGCTGTTTCCTCAAGATGTTCCCAGGTTTCCACTTTTGGGCTGAGGCTGCCACCCTGCTTGTTATACTTCAATTTATGAAGCCTGGTGTTGTCATTCAAGCTGTTTAAGGACAATATTGTTTCTCCTCAAACTTACTTAGCAAAATGATCCCCTTGTGAAAACATGGATATGGTACTGACAGCCTTTGTGGAGATCATGTACATATATTTTGGGATTCTTTCTCACCTCTTCAACAGAATATGGGAGAAGAAACACCCTCTACAGCTATCACAAAATGGCAGTCATCAATATGGCATCATCTTCAGGTCTATAATGAGGAACAATTTGAGAATAGCCCAAATGGGCTCCCTTCCTATATTCCCTATTTGACCGAAGGTGTGAAAAGACTCAGGTGAAAATGGTAATGTCACTTAGAAGAGTCCAGGCTTTAACCTGTGTCCACTCCAAATTCCCAACAGCTAGCAAAGTTCTGACAAATTTGATGTGGAGGAGAGAAATGAGAAAGTCCGGGAGTAAGGAACATGGGAGAGAAGGGCATACCACATTCCTGCATAAAGGGCGTCACAAGGACACAGCTAACCCAACAAGGGACTCCTGCAGAAGACTGCTGTCCACATCCAGCAGGAAGGTGCAAGCACCGGGTTCTTCAAGGCCTCCTAGCTCTTGCTGCTCAAGGCATGCGCATCACCTGGGAGCTTGTCAAAGATGCAGAATCTTAGGCCCTATCCCAGACCAGCTGTACTTTAACGAGATCCCCAGGTGATTCATACTTGCATTAGAGTTGAGAAGCGCTGCCCTAGGGCAGGCTCAATAGTAAAAAGGACTTGTGCCAGTTTTTAAGTTGTTGTCCAGTTACTAATTTATTCTCTTAGCTCCAAACCTGCTCTTCTATGCTCTGTTCTGTGACGCTCATGCTGGGGCTCCATAAAGCACATTTCTGCTTTGCCAGCTGCACCTTTTTCAGCTCTGCCAGTCAGATACCACCTCCCAGGAGTCCAGCCCCAAAGGCCCCTCCTCCAAGCTCAGAGACTTCAGCACCAGCTGAGAGGTGCCCACCCTCAGAGCTCTGAGTTTCAGCAGTATGGGGCCCCTCCTCTAAGTTTCTAGATTTTGATATTTCCAGCTTCTTCCTTTGTTCCCTCAGCCTCAGGAGTGGGGTTCCTGCACTTGCTACCTCTGAAGTACCTTTGTGTTCTCTTTTTGCCCTTTCAATTACCTAGTCAACAACAACTTTATACTTTGTTTTCATTAACAATGTCTTTCTATGAAAACCTCACTATTCAAATACCTGGTGTGCCTTCTGTCTCCTGATTAGACCCCAAGGTAATCCACCAGAACTAGTCCGGGGATAGGCTGCTCCCACGGGGCTACCAGACAACTTTCTATTGCACCCTCCTCACCACAGAGAAAGCCTAAAAAGAATAACACACCCCACAGCCCCCAAAGAGAGGCCCCTTTTGACCCAGAGGATGTGCCAGCTGTGCTTAAGGGCCAAAGCTAAACCCAGACAGGAAGCGTGGGTAGAGAAGAGGGCCAGAGAAAGAGGCCCCTGGGTTGCTGGCCCACACATGGCTCAGAGCCCTCAGAAGCCCTGCTACTTCGCACTGTCGAACTTCCCCCAGCTCCTCTGTGCCACTACCTAGTCCCACTATGAGAGAAGGAGACTGGTGTTCAGCAAAAGGAAGAGCTCCTTTCTTGGGTTGGAGTGGGGGTGCTGGGGGAGCCTCCCCCCACAGCAGCCGGCAATGCAAACAAGGAGTTGAAAAGAGAGGCTACACATTTTGCTAAAGCAGAGGTGAATGGGGAAAAAAAGTGGGGGCTGGAATTTAAGCATGCCCACTCCCAACACAGAGACATGCAGGAGTAGAAAGACATAGGGTGGTTCTCTGCAGTGTGTCATCTCATCAGGAAGTAACAGTCCCCTCCTAGGGTAGAGGCACACCAGAAATGATGGATTCTGCCTGCTCTCCTCAGCTCTTCACAAGCAAGAAGTTGTCAGGAATATTCAATTAAAAGGAAAGCCAAAACACCAAAACAAAACAAAAAAGAGCCAGAGTGTTTAAATTGCAAAACCCATTTGCAAAAAAAAAAAAAAAGGCCTAACAATAATAAAGAAAAAATAAAGATTGATAGTAAACACCAAATGGAGCAAGAATTATGTAATGTGATGGAAACTAGCGTAACGAAGAGAAATGGAATAAAACAAGAAAATACAGATTTTCAAGGAAATCAACACCAAATTAAGAGTTCTTAATTTCCTTGTGAGTTTTTAAACTACTTAAAAGTATCATTGCTATGAACCATCTCTCTATACATTATTTAGATAAAAGGAGAGAAGACAGACCACTTCACATGTGTGACCCCTACTATGTGCCAGGGATTTGGGTTACGATGCTGAATTTTAACATCAGTGAATTTTCTGTCATCTGCCAAATAAAACTGTTATTACCATCCCCACTTTAGGAGGAAAATACAGCTCAGAGGTCCTGAGGCTTACTGGACATTTGGGTGCATGGACAAATGGAATTGGGCTGCAGACTCCATAAGCTGTCTTCCATACCAGGCAGCGTCCTCCCAACAATTTACTTGTGGGTTAGTGAAGTCCTCCACTTTTTTTACAGGCTGCCTCATTTATTGTTTCCTGCATGTTGATTAAAACATTCAGCTTTGCTGGATTTGATTATGCAAGTAATCTGTTACATAACCCGACTTTGGTTCTACTATTTAAGAATGGAATTTCTAGCCACCGAGAATCTGTAGTTCCTTGCTCATCATAAAGGAATCTTCATTTATGATCTCTTTTGCCAAGTATACCCTCAAGTTTTATCTGTACAATGGAGCTTATTGCCTGATAAAATTATGTGCAACCTCGGGATGGAAACTGCAAAGTGAATTGTAACTAAATCATTAGGTAGCACACGCCTCGTTTTTGAAAGCCTCTCCATTCATGATGATTAACTTGTCCTCTGTAGCAGTGGTTCTCACACTTAAGCGTGCATCAGAATCCCCTAGAGGGCTTGTGAAACTAGATCACTGGACCTCACCCCCGGAGTTTCTGGGTCAGCAGGTCTGGGATGGAGCCCACACATTTGTATTTCTAACCAGTTCCCCAGTGATGCTGATGCTGCAGTTCTGGAGTCCATACTTTGAGAACCACAGCTCTATAGGAAGGCTATAGAAAATGAACTAGCCATCCTCACCTTTCTTCTTTAGTAATGAAACCCTGATTTTAATTGGGGGTGGAAATGCCTCTAGCTAAAGGATTCTATTTCTCAACCTCTCTTGCAACTTGGTATGGCCACGTGACTAAGTTCCAGCCTATGAGCTATAAACAAAAGTGTTGTGTGGGAATTCCAGGAAGGCTGCTTGAGGGAAGCTGAGTCACTGGGAAGAGGCCTGTGCTACGTAGCCCCTATGATGCTACCTCCTGGGGTTTAGGCCCTCGTGCAATCCCCTCCGCTTGAGTGTGGGCTGGATTTCTAATGGGAGAAGCCAGCTGCCATGTCATAAGGCAGCCCTGTGGAGGGGCCTACATAAGTGAACGTGAAAAGGGGACCTTGTGAGGCCTGCCAACAACTGCAGAAATGAGCTCAGAAGTGGATCCTCCCCAGTTGAGCTAGAGATGACTGCAGCCCCTGCTGACACCTTGATTGCAGCCTGTAAGAGCATGAGCCACGACCACACAGCTAAGCTGCTCCTGATAATAAGTCACAGACACTGTGAGATAGTGTTTATCATATCCAGCCCTCAAGTGTTGGGGTAATTTATTACACAGCAATACACCAGTAATCCAGAACCCCTTGACCCTCCTCAGCTGTTTCATTCTGCTGGCCTCGTACCTTGGTACAGGAGTGAGAGCTGCACAAGCCTCTCTCCACCATAAGGACAGAACCCACAGGATGAGTAAGGCAGAGTCAAATGCAGGCATCTAGGTCCTGTGGATACCTGAAAGCCAGCATAAGGCCGCACACTTCCTGACTCTTTACATGAGAGAGAAATAGACTCCTCTCTTATTGAAGCTTAAAAAAAAAAAATGTATGCCTGGCTCTCTTCCTTTCATCAAGTCTCTAAAATAGCAATATAATTTTTAATAGACACTTAGCTCTTGCTATGTGCCAGACAGCATCTAACTGCTTTATAGATATTAACCCATGAAATTCTCGTCACAACCCTATTGTGAGTTCCACTTTGCAGATGAGTAACCTGGAGCTCAGAGAGGTTAAGTGACTTGCTGAAGGTCACCCAGCTAGGAAGTGGCAGAGCCAGGATTATCAACCCAGGCACTCTGGCTGCAAAATCTGTGTTTTTAGCCATGAAGCCTTGTTGTGTTAACATTTACTAAGCACTTCCTGAGTGCCAAATGTCATGCTAATTGCTTCACACTTTTTACAGATGAGGAATCTGAAGCTCAGAGAGGGTTAAGCACCTTTCTCAAAACCACAGTCTAGAAGTGGCAAGTTGAAATTCAAATCTACATTTCTTTGCTTCTAGGGCCAGCACTCTTACTACTTGGGAAATGACGCTTCTATTCTGGGCTTCATTTGTCTTCAAGCATTCCCGGTGACTGTGTCATCTAGCCCAGCGCTCCCCAAACTTGACTGTGCTTACAGATCACCCAGGGTTCTTGGTATATAGAGATTTTGACTCTATTTATCAAGTAGATATGAACTTTGGCCTGAGAATCCACATTTCTCACAAACCACCCACCGCCTCTCTTACCAGGTGACTGTAATGCTACTGGTTCAGGGACCACACTTTTCATGTCGGGATCCACTTCCCCCTAAACTTCAAGCCTTATGGGAACATCACCTCTCTTGTGGTAGTGGTCCTTCTAAATTCAGGCCAGTCAACTCATTCCCTCCTGTCTCATGTGGACTTCCTGTCTCTTCTGACTGCAGGGGCTGCGTTTCTCCTGGAAGGATGGAGGAGACTGACATTCTCCTTAGCAAGGCTGGATCTTAAGTGGCTATAAAACAAGAGGGAACTGGAGGAGGTGGTCAATCAAGTTCTTTCCAGCTCTAAAAGATCTTGATTTTGTGCACAATATGATTTTTCTGCCACTTCCCACACCTTTGTACTTCTCTGATGAAGCAACAAAGTAATCTGAATTACCACATAATTAAATGCATCTAATTTGACACAGGGAAAATCAGTGTGTCCAACAGAGAAGCGAAGAAATTTGCCAGGTTGTAAAGCTAAGGGGCTGGTGAGCTGTGACCAGATGCTGGTGTTTCTCAGGCTTGGCTATGCCTCTGGGGGTCCGGTTAAAATACAGAGGCTGATCCAGGAGGTCTGGGACAGCCCCAGAGAATCTGCATTTCTAAACAGTTCTCAGGTAAAGCCGATGCTGCTGGCCCAGGGACCTCACTTTAAGGGGCACAGGTCCAGGGTGCTTTTCTCACACCACTGCTCTCCTCTCCAACTGGGCAACAGCAGCATCAGTAATGTAGCCCCCATGCACAGAAGAGGCAGGAAGAACAAAATGAGACAGGAAAGAATGAGCCGAGTGGCCCGAATTTAGGAGGACCACTACCACAAGAGAGGTGAGGTTCCCGTACGAAGTTCAGGGGGAAGTGGTTAGAGTCCCTGCGAGGGCTGAGAACACAACAAAAGCAAAGAAGTGCATACACACAGACGCAACTTCCGGCTCTTGGGCAGAGCTTTTCTGGCATTTCTCTGACACACGTGCCAGTCCCCATCCCCACCCCCAACCTCACCGAGCTGATCTTAGCCCTGTAGGCACAAATCTGGGTGGCATCGGGAGTACAGGGCGCCCAGCCTCAGGGGAAGCCCCCAGGAGACAGCCTGACTTTCAGCGTTGGTTCCTATGCATCTATGCATCTAGGAACTTGTGACCTCAATTTAGTCTTGAGTAAATGCCCACTGTGTGCCTAGTACTGTGCTAGGTGCTCTGGGAGATACAAATAAAGTATAAAATATAGTCTCAGGCCCAGGAAGAAATATGGTCTTCCCTACATGCACACGTATGTTTATTGCAGCACTATTTACAATAGCAAAGACATGGAACCAACCCAAATCCCCATCAATGATAGACTGGATAAGGAAAATGTGGCACATATGCACCATGGAATACTATGCAGCCATAAAAAGGAATGAGATCATGTCCTTTGTAGGGACATGGATGAAGCTGGAAGTCATCATCCTCAGCAAACTAACATAGGAACAGAAAATCAAATACTACATGTTCTCACTCATAAATGGGAGTTGAACATTGAGAACATATGGACACAGTGAGGGGAACAATACACACAAGGGCCTGCTGGGGGTGGGGGGTGAGGGGAGGGAGCTTAGAGAACGGGTCAATAGATGCACCAAACCACCATGACACACGTATACCTACGTAACAAACCTGTACATTCTGCATGTGTATCCCTTTTCTTTTTTTAGAAGAAAAAGAAATATGGTCTTTCCCCGATGACTTACGCCTGTAATCCCAGCACTTTGGGAGGCAGGCAGATCACTTGATGCCAGGAGTTCAAGACCAGCCTGGCCAACATGGCAAAACCCTGTCTCTACTAAAAATACAAAAATTGGCCCAGTGTGGTGGCAGGCACCTGTAATCCCAGCTCCTCAGGAGGCTGAGGCAGGAGAATCGCTTGACCCGGGAGGCGGAGGTTGCAGTGAGTCGAGATCATATCACTGCACTCCAGCCTGGGCAACAGAGTGAGACTCCGTCTCCAAAGGAAAAAAAAAAAAGAAAAAAAAACACACGCACACATAAAAAATATGGTCTCTACCCTTGAGGAATTTGTCATCTAGGTAGGGGAGCCAATGTGAACCAAGCTGGGAATTTAAGAGAGCTTCTAATTTGGCAGTAAGGTACTGGGTGTGCAGTGGGAAGTCTCAGATAAAGAAATGGATATGGGTCTGAGAAAGTCAGAAAAGGCTTCATGGAAGAGGTGATACCTGAGTCGGGGTCTTAGGTAGATGCAGTCAAGTACTAAAGTGGCCCCAGTTCCTCCCTGTTCTCTTTGTCTTCACTCTTTGCCATGAAACTCTGTAGTGCCCCATCCCCGGCCACTTTAATTCTGGACTCAGCCATGTGGCTTGCTTTGGACATTAGGATGTTAAAATTCTTCACAAAGCAGGGATCTGAAAAATTGCTTACATAGTTTCACTTGCCTTTTTATGCCTCAGTCACCACCAGGAAAATATGCCCAGGTGTATGCCCAGGCAAGCAGGGCACAGCCAGTTCATCCCAGTTGTCCCAGCCAATAGCCAGCCAGACCCCAGACATAGGACCAAGCTCAGCCAAGGTCAGCAGAGCCACCTAACCAACCTCCCCAGGGGTACAAGCACTGAGTTCTTATTGTTATATGCCACGGAGGTTCTGTGGCCGTTTTTATGCAGCATTATTATGAAAACAGGTAACTGATACAATAGGCAATGAGGTTGGAAGGACCTCAAACATTTCCTGCAGTGACTCCTTTAGAAAACTGGCTTTGTGTGGTATTAATTGCTACTTAAAACAAAGTTCCCCTGGTTAAATGCACTTGAGAACCACAGTAAATGAAGACAACAGATTTCTTAACAGGGCCTTGACTGTGAAATTGTGCACTATGAAACTCCAGGAGGCAGTATTCAGAATGCAACATGTCCCAAACATTTTTTGAAGTGTTCAGGGATATAGGACCTGTTAGTCTCAGCAAATGTTTCATTTCACAACTAGCAGATAAGTTGCTCCAGGACAGGAATATTGTCCTTCTCGTCTGGTGTTGTCTCTGGAGACCTAGGGCGATGCTTGCAACATGAGCACCCGGTAAATATGTGTGCAAGGAAGGTAGAGAGGGAAGGGAGGTAGCACAGATGTGTTGTTTCTTGCCTGTGCTCTTCCCTTTGTACCATTGCTTCTGCGAACCATAAATGTATTGGCATTGTCTACCTGGTGAGCCCCAATTATCCTTCAAAACTCAGCTTACAAGTCATCATTTCCCTGAAAACTTCTCTGACCTCCTCAAGCAAAGTTGGATAATTCATTCACCATTATAGATACTGTAAGTACTGTTGCTTCTGTCCACATCCCCCGCAGTGCTGGGGGCTGCATTGTCAATTTCATCTTTCCTACCATGCTAAGTGTAAAGTCCACCATACTGTAGGTGCTTAATGAGTATGCACTGGAAAGAGGCCAGGAGAGAGGGAGGGAGGGAAAAAGGAAAGAGATGGATGGGGAAGAAAGAGAGAGTGAGGGAGGGAGGAAGGAAGAGGGAGAGAGCGAGGTAGAAATTAATAAAGCATACTCAGAGATCATTTTCATAATAGCAAATGGTTGGTAATGATAGGATTGGAGAGGTTTCCTACGGATGGGTGGTGGAGAGACATGGATATAAGAAAATGAGTTTACCATATATTCTGTAAGAAGCCACAGATTAAGCAAGGAGGTAGCATTAGATAAGCTTTCCTCTGCAAATTGTTTTCTGTCAACAGGTTAAACGCTACTATACTACGTATTCCAAGGTAACCTGAATACAATTTAAGCCATTCACTTAATAGAGGAAATCATATGTAGCAAAAAAGAAAAAAAAAAATTGCACGAGGCCTTCAACTGCCTTAAACTAACAAAGATCTCTAGAGATGGAGTGGAGATGCTGCACTCAACTGGGGCTGGGTAACCAGAAATGGTCAGTCATGAGACTGAACCATGTGTTTACATGGTAAATATTGAATCAAATCTGCCCTATGTTGCTAAACAGAGGGATGAGTCCCAACAAGCATAATCTACAATCAGAGTGCAATAAAATGTTTTCTTTTTTTAAAAGCCAATAACAGTACAAATAAGTGTTTAATCCAGATTCATTTATCGCTAGCCCTTATGCATGGAACATAAAAAGCTTGTCAAATTTACGAGTTCCATTCTCTACCCTGCACATTTTCAAACAGATGCTGACAGTTTCCTCACGACTGTCATATCTGTCGAAGCTGAAGGAATGATTTCTATTTTTCTGAAAGTGGCCCAGCATCATAGGTATCTTAAATGTTCTACACTAAATAAGAAAAAATCAGAATGTAACAAGTGTGTCTGTTTTATACACTTGTAGTCTCAACTAATTCAAAGGTGACTGAGAGCACTAAGCAAGCTAGATCTTATTTGTATTGATATTTAATAAGAGGTGAAGATTCAATTCTGACCAAATCTAAACAAGCCAAAGGAATTACAGAAGTAGGTCAATTATCCAGAAGCTTCCAGAAATATAAGGAACTTCGTAGGGCGAGGGGGAGGGATGTGCGCCTGCACTCGCGTGCATGAGTTAGTGTGGGTTGGGGAGACAGGAGAGGTCAGAACAGATTTGAAGAGATTTCGGCATGTGGGTATTCCAGAGCATCTGTTGCTGTCAATATATTGGGGTGGGGGTGACATTATTTAGGCACATCCAGGAATGGATGAGGTTAAGTAACAGATGTGTTACTTACCAATATAACCTATATAGTCCATGTAAACTGTGGCTGAAAATATTTGAGGACACCCACATCCCATCAAAAAGATTTTGAATATAACTAGAACTTTAAAAAGCTGATTGGATTGTTCTGTATTTATAAAAGATCTTAATGGCAGAAAAAGGATGCTCATATTGGGGTCAAAAAAGAAGGCTCAGTCAGAAAGCAAGAATCAGCTGGTATCAGTGCAACCACCCAGGAGTGAAGGCACTGCACAGCCAAAATGGACACCCCACCCTACTCAACAGGTCTACCCCTGCGGTAGGCTATAAAATGGCCCCCTAAATGATATCCACATTCGAATCCCTGGGACCTGTGAATGTTAACCTTATATGGCAAAATTGACTTTGCAGATGTAATTAAATTAAGGATCTTCAGATGGGGGATTTTCCTGTATTATCCAGGTGGGTCTTAAATTATGCCATCATATGTATCCTTATAAGAAAGAGGCAGAAGGAGATTTGACATACACAGAGAAAGCAATGTGAAGATGGAAGCAGAGATTGGAGTGATGCAGCCACAACCCAAGGAATGTTGAGTAGCCATTAGAAGCTGAAAGAGACAAGAAACAAGTTCTCCCCTAGAGCCTCCAAAGGGAGTGTAGCAACACCTTGATTTGGGCCCAGTGATACTGATTTAGGACTTCTGACCTCCAGATCTGTGAGAGAATACATTTAACTTGTTTTAAGTCACTCAATTTGTGGGAATTTGTTGCAATGGTTACTGGGGACTAATACAATCCCCCTACCTCAGGATGAGCTCCTCGGGCAGTCAGAGCTTGAGAACACTAACCATTACACCCAACAAATGACCTCTCATCCCTCCCCCTTGGCCCTTCATGCTCTGCTGTCCCAGCTCTGATTCCTTGCTCTCCTGTTAGCCTTCTGGATTATAATTTGGCTGTTTTTTGCAGAGTCAAAAGAGAGAGACTACACCAGTTTGTGCCAGAAGGCACAAACTTTTTGGTCTGCTCAGCAGTGAGGTTTTCTATTGTGAATTCACTTTAGATTTATGCGTCACTGTCTGTGAGACTGGCTAGAAGAAGCCAACCCCTCAAACTTGGGTAGCCTCGGTCACACTAACAGAATCCATTTTCTGGAGCTGCAGTGTTGAAGTCTCAACATGCAAATTCATAACAATCTCTCCAACTTATATAGCTTGGATGTTTGTTCCCCTCAAATATCACGTTGTATTGTAATCCCCAATGTTGGAGATCAGACCTAGTGGGAGGTGCTTGGATCATGGGGGTAGATTTCTCATGGATTGTTTAGCACCATCTTCTTGGTGCTGTGCTGATGATAGTAAGTGAGTTCTCAAGAGATCTGCTTGTTTAAAAGCGTGTGGCACCTCCTCCAAGCCCCTCCCTCTTTGCTCCTGCTCTATGTGTCATGCCTGTTCCTGCTTCACCTTCTGCCATGAGTTAAATCTCCCTGAGGCCTACCCAGAAGCCAAGCAGATGCCAGTACCATGCTTGTTCTGCCTGTAGAACCACGAGCCAATTAAACCTCTTTCCTTTATAAATTTCCCAGTCACTGGTATTTCTTTATAGAATTGTGAGGATGGCCTAACACACCAGCCTACTAAACACCAGACTGGGCACCCAGCCATCCTTCCTTGATAATATATCCAGCTCCTCCATCAAAATATAACTGTTGCCTGCATTGATTGAACTCATTTCAGGTACTTGTACTGGTGCATCTTTTCTCCTCTCTCTCTCTCTCTCTCTATGAACATTATGGTCAGCACCGTAAGACAGAGTGAGAAAAAGTAAAAATAAAAAAGAGCATTAAGAAAATAGGCCCTAGGCCGGGCGCGGTGGCTCAAGCCTGTAATCCCAGCACTTTGGGAGGCCGAGACAGCAGATCACAAGGTCAGGAGATCAAGACCATCCTGGCTAACACAGTGAAACCCCATCTCTACTGAAAAATACAAAAAAGTTAGCCGGGCGAGGTGGCGGGCGCCTGTAGTCCCAGCTACTCGGGAGGCTGAGGCAGGAGAATGGTGTAAACCCTGGAGGCGGAGCTTGCAGTGAGCTGAGATCCAGCCACTGCACTCCAGCCCGGGGCGACAGAGCGAGACTCTGTCTCAAAAAAAAAAAAAAAAAAAAAAAAAGAAAATAGGCCCTTGGTGGATTTGTCGAGACTCATTCAGTTGCAAGTAAAATAAACCCCAACTCAAATTATCTTATATACACAAACCAAAAGGAAATTTATTTCCCTTCATAACTGAGAGGTTCAAAGAGAAGGCTTCAGCTTCAGGCATGGCTGGATCCAGGGGTCCAATAACATAACCAGGAATTTGTCCCTTTCTGTCCATCTCTCAATCCTGTCTTCCTCTTGTTGACTTTTAGTTTCTGCTAAGCCTTCCTCTCTGGGTAGCAGGAATATCCACTAGAAGTTCAACACTTACTTACCCTTATATCTAGCAATCACAGCAAAAAGGGGTTGCCTCTTTAGTATTTGTTGCAGCAAAAATTCTTGGAGAAGCTCTAATTAGGGTTAGAGCTAGGGTTATAGCTCCATCTAGGGTTATAGCTCCATCTTTGAGCCAATCACTGTTGCCAGGAAGCTTTATGTTAAATTGCCTACATAGCCATTAACTTTTAAAATGTTTCAGTATGAGCCGTCTGCAGTGGCTCACTTCTGTAATCCCAGCACATTGGGAGGCTGAGGCAGGCAGATCACTTGAGGCCAGGAGTTCGAGACCAGCCTGGCCAACATGGTGAAACCCATCTCTACTAAAACTACAAAAATTAGCCTGGTGTGGTGGTGCACACCTGTAATCCCAGCTACTCAGGAGGCTGAAGCAGGAGAATCGCTTAAACCTGAGAAGGCGGAGGTTGCAATGAGCCGAGATCACACCACTGCACTCTAGCCTGAGCGACAGAACAAGACTCTGTCTCAAAAAAGAAAAGTTTTAGTATGAACAACGTAAAATATGTATATAAATCAAGTCTGATCTCCACCCTAGGTGGGATTAACATCTAAAATCCTCTAATTAGGAATCAACACCCCAGGGGTGATAATTAGCATGGAAGTACTTTCATCAGGAATCAGCACCTTCCCAATGTCCCAGCAGGAAAAAGGCAGCCCATTCAAATTAGGATAATTCAAAGAGGAGTGTGAATAGGGGATACAGAAATCACAAAGGATAGTGAAGTACTCAAAAACTAGTAACAACAGGGCTGTTGCTACTCATAGGCCCAAAGGGATGAGGGAAAGGAATAGTTATCAGAACCAGGCAGGAGAAAGCCATGTAGACAGTGCCACCTTGACAATAACCTTGACCTTCATGATGGTCAGTGCCAGTGGGGCAGCCCTGCAGGGATGGGGTTGAAGGAATAATTACCCTAACCCTACTCTCCTCCCCTGTCCAATCATTTGCTGGGCTCACCATTAGCCAAACCCAAGTAGAAGCCAGAGGGTAAGGGAGCCAGAGTGTAAGGGAGTCAGTCCAGACACATGGGCCTCCCAGGTCAGAGAGCAAGGGAAGAAAAGCAAGCAGTTGCATCTAAACAGTCAAACAGAAAACATTCAGTAGCAAATGTGAGGATGTAGCACTTAAAATATATTATCAAAATCTATACCTAGACTGTTTCCTAATTATTGATAATATAAAGAATGTTAGGAAAATGTTATAGGTGAAATGAGTAATATTCAAAGTAGTAAATGATTAGGAAAAATGTAGAAGCCCACTCTCCCCCACTTTGCATGAGGACCCGGCAAGCCTGGCATTCTAATGGCACAGGCAGCACTTAAAGGCCAGACCCCCACTTCCCTGCATCCCTCTACTTCAAGGAGAGCCATGTCACCTGGTCCACTTACAGGGTTGGCTCATCCTACCATCAGAATATTGTGGCATCCACAAGAGACTCATGCAAGGTGTTCTTTCAAGTATCCAGGTAAAAATGAAACTTCCCAGAACTACAAAACACACTGAATGGTGTGTTTGGGGCCTGCTTGCTAATAAATACTCATGCATTTGGTCTAAGACTTGCTTTCATTGTAGGATGCTATCTGGGAATGGGGTTATGGGGAAAGGACGCATGGCTTCCGCCTGCTGCTAGCCACCATAGGCTACCAGCATCTGCCAAGAGAGGCCAACATTTGTTGAAAGGCCGAGTGGAAACATGTGTCCAACACTGTGGCAGGGAGAAGAGATCATCATCTAATCCATCCAGAATGGATTTTCTGTGAATAAAGTAAGTTATTCTACAAGAAGAAGGTTGGGGAGGGAAGGACAGGATATTAGGTGGACAATAACTAAAGCTGCCCCAGTTTACTACACTTTCATTTATGAATTTAACTTTCATGGTTCTGACCATTCCTGAGTCACCTCAAATACCCATGATATTCATACTTTTTAATTTTGCAAAGGCACAGAATTGCACTGCCTATGCCATAAAGCCAGAAAGCAGTGAAAAGGTACTTAGCTAATAAATGAGCCTAGTGACCACCTGTCAGCCACATCTCAGAGTGACTTGGTTCTTCTCTCCTGCATCTACATGGAGAGCTGGTGACAAAAGGCAAACTTTGTTCCTTAATGAAAGCATCCCTCTGATGGCAGCAACTATTAATGTTTGTACTGGAAGTGAAGAAGCAGCAAGGTCTTTTATAAACAGAGTACAAATACGCTATATTAAAATCATCGTAAGTCTGAAAGGGCCACTCAAATATTTCAGTTTTACTTGACTGCGTATTATGAGTGAGTCTAAATGTCATAATGTATTCAAGAAGGGCCTAGAACATACCTCATGAATGACATGGGCTGCCTACATAAACAATATCTGCATAATATTCATGATCCAGGTTTCAGTTATCTATGCTTGCATGGCAAAGTATTCCAAAACTTAGCTTCTTAAAGCAACAAATAGTTTATTTAATCACAGTTCTGCAATCTGGCCTGGACTCAGCTAAGCGGTTCTGCTGGTCTTGCCAGCAATCACTCATGTGCTTGCATTCAGCTGGCAGGTTGGTTGGGGCCTGGGCTCAGCTGGAACACTGGGATGCTTGGGTCTCCCTCTCTCTCTCCACATGGCCTCTTCCCTCATCATATGTTCTCTTCAACAGGACATTTTTTTTTTTTTTTTGAGACGAAGTTTTGCTCTTGTTGCCCAGGCTGGAGTGCAATGGCCTGGTCTCAGCTCACTGCAACCTCCACCTCCCAGGTTCAAGCAATTCTCCTGTCTCAGCCTCCCAAGTAGCTGGGATTACAGGAGCCCACCACCACACCCGGCTAATTTTTGTATTTTTGGTAGAGACGAGGTTTCACCATGTTGGTCAGGCTGGTCTCGAACTCCTGACCTCAGGCAATTCGCCCACCTTGGCCTCCCAAAGTGCTGGGATTACAGGTATGAGCCACCGCGCCCAGCCTGTCAGACTTTTATATGGTGGTTCAGAACTCCCAAGAGCACAAAAGCAGAAAGTAGCAGGTCTTCTTAAGGCTTAATCTTTGAACACACTCTACTAATTAAAGTGAGTCATAAGGCCAACCCAGGTTCAACGGATGGCAACTACGCAAGGGCAGGGATATAGGGAGACATAATTCATCAAGGCTATGGATGTAATAGACTACCACAACTCCCCTCATACTCTAGTCCCTAGGTGCTTTAGGCTATTCTTTCATTAAATAAATCCAGATGGATCCTCATTTTATAGATGATTAAAGTTAGGCTTACAAAGGTTAAGAAAATATTCCAAAGTCATCTAGTTAGATTTGAATCCAAAGTCAGTGCTCAATCCACTAACCACAGGATGTCATACTAGCTTCAGAACATGTAATTAAATTCAGTTCCTGGGAAGGGGTTTTCATCAAGTGTTTCCATTTGGTGTTCCCAGGCAAAAGGGCAAAATATAAATGCCCTTTTATCTTTTCTTCTCACTTCTACCCCAAAAGCAGCATACTCTGCTTCCAGACTTCCAGCAACTCAGATTTCAAAGGTAATCTCATCTGGTTTTTTCTGTGCACAAAATTAATGATACTCGCTTCCACATACAAAATGGTACCCACTTAACAGCTAAGGCTGAGCTCAAGCACATCTACACCCGGGCCTCCCTTGTCCCTGATTCTTCCACCCTCCATGGCCCAAGGTGAAGGCTCGCAATACTCCTCAAAGGTGCTACTACATGCCACTCCCCACTTTGAGGTCCTTGAATCAGCTTTCAGCCCAGGTAGTAGCATCAAGGAGGTCTTGAGGCTACAGACACTGGGCCATTGAGCTGAAGGTGACAAGCCTAGACCGGCAGTCTCAAAGGAGGAGAGGGCACCTCAGGATATAGAGGCAGCAATCCATGTATAGGAGTCCCGAAAGCCACCAGGAAAGGGTTTTATTTTTTTTTATCATTATTGTTAATTGACATCCCCAAAAACTTTCCAGAGACTTAATCTATTCGCAAATAACTTTAAAACATTTTGACATAAAAAATTGACTTTAACAGCTATTCCTAGCAGTCTGGTACCAAGCCAGTATACTGAACGTTCAATTTCAGTTCCTGTTTTCCCTGCCCTGGGCACCAAGATGGTTTGGGAAGATAAAGAACAAAGAGAGAGAAAAGAGGGCCCACTTGAGTCACACTTGGGCACACTGTTCCTCACATTTCAGTAGTACCTCTGTACCCAAGGGTACACCTCCTCCTATGACGCCACCACTCTCAAGCCCACAGTCTGTGACCCAGAACCTTACAGCCTTAAAACGTCCTTGACATATACAACCCAGGCTGAAAGCTATTCGAGAACCTCAAGGTGGAAAGCAGCAGTGTAGGAACCCTTTTGAGGAACATTGAGAATCTCCACCTTGGGCCCTAGAGGGGTGATGAATGAGGGACAATGGAAGCCCACATGTTGGTATGTTTCAGCCCAGCCTCAGCTTTAAGTGGGTGCCATTTTGTGTGTGCATGTGAGACAATTTGAAGATGAGAGGAAAATCTCATCTGCAGCAGAGCAAGAAGAGAAAAGCACAAAAATTGAGACACCTCTGTAAATGTAATACTAATTACATCATTTAAGTGATCTGTTTACCTTTTAAGCTAAATCACCTTCCAGCATAATAGCAATTATGTACATATCATTAACATGTGTCCTGTTGATATGGTTTCAAGTTATAGTTGATTATGACAGTAATCCATGAGACTCTATGAGCAATATGTGAAAATTAATCTTTTTGCCTTATAATTATATCATGAATTTTCAGTCTGTAATTTGCTGCTCATAAAATATACTGTAGTCACAGCTTAAACAATTAAAGAAAATGTTAACTATTACTCAAATCATAACATCGTTTTTTCCCTATTTAATCTTTTGTCAAAAATTCTATGATTTTCTATTTAAATAATCAATGATCTTTGGCTGTGGCACCATGAAATATCTTTTTTTCTATCAGACACACTTTTAAATACATGGTGATATGGTTAGGCTGTGTTCCCACCCAAATCTCATCTTGAATTGTAGCTCCCATAATCCCCACATGTCATGGGAGGGACCCAGTGGGAGGTAATTGAATCATGGGGGCAAGTTTTTCTCATGCTGTTCTCATGATAATGAATAAGTCTCATGAGATCTGATGGTTTTATAAAGGGAAGTTACCCTGCATGTGTGCTTTTGCCTGCTGCCATGTAAGACATGCCTTTGCTGCTCCTTCACCTTCTGCCGTGATTGTGAGGCCTCCCCAGCCACATGAAACTGTGAGTCCATTAAACTTTTTATTTATAAATTACCCGGTCTCGGGTATTTCTTCATGGCAGTATGAAAATGTACTAATACATACGGTGTTTCTCTACACTTATGCTTAGGCACATCTAATATCTTGCATTTCCTAGGACAGGTCCATAGAAGGAAAATGTGGCAGAACATTTCACTTTTACCTTTCATCTATGTCTAATTTTTTTTTTTTTTTTTTTTGAGACGGAGTCTTGCTCTGTCACCCAGGCTGGAGTGCAGTGGTGCGATCTCGGCTCACTGCAAGCTCCGCCTCCCGGGTTCACGCCATTCTCCTGCCTCAGCCTCCCGAGTAGCTGGGACTACAGGCGCCCGCCACCAGGCCCAGCTAATTTTTGTATTTTTAGTAGAGATGGAGTTTCACCGTGTTAGCCAGGATGGTCTCGATCTCCTGACCTCGTGATCCGCCCACCTCGGCCTCCCAAAGTGCTGGGATTACAGGTGTGAGCCACCACGCCCGGCTATGTATAATTTTTTAAATTTACTTGAGCTTTATTGCTGGGCATTAGGAAAGCAGTATATGGGAGAAAGTGAAATCCTGGTTATCAAGGTGGTAGAGTACCCAGCTGCGTAAGAATGATTTATTTTTCCAATTCTTTTGGGCAGGGGCTATACATTACAAAATGCTAAGGGCCAAGGATGACAGGATTACTGGGTGAGATCTCAACAAGAAGGCAGGCGTCTCCAATTTGAAACAACGATTGCATGCACAGGTTTACCCTTCTATTTGCTTCCAATAGGGTACCTGCTACAAAATGACCTAAGCAAATTGGTGATTCACACATTTTAGGATTTTTTGGATGCATAGGGGTAGACTTCAAGAGTTAGAAATAGGTGAAAGCAATAGGTCTCCTCTCCAACAACCTCACTAGCAGGTAGTGTGCTATAATAAAAGCAAGTATGAGACCAAATTCTGACACTCATACAAATAGTCATGCAAAGAGACATCTAGACAGTCATCCAATTGGTTCTGGAAGTTCAATGTTCTGTCTTGGTGATCCTTTAGCTGCTCCTACTATATCTTACATGAAAGGTTCACATGAGATAAATGTGCAATATTAATTGAAACTGTTGAATTTACCAAAACTTCCAGTCAGAATCAGGCAATCAAGTCCTCCAATAAATAGCTAAACAAGGGACCAGTCTGGAATCCTAAGCCTAGAGTGCCATTTTAAAGGTCTGTAGGTTATCAGTCTCACTGGATTCTTATATCCTTATTGTGCAAGGGCGGGACGTCCTAGACAATATTTCTAACAATACACACTTCTTGAATAACACTCATTTCCACCAGTGAAAATCATTTCTAACATCCATTAGACTAATTAATTAGTCTGTGATATTGAGCTGAGGATTAAGATATTTGAAGGCTTATAGTAGTTGCTTTGGGAATGTTGATTCCTGATTAGACTCTCTCAAGAGCTAATAGTCTCTGGAATGAATATCCTCAATTAGAGGACTTCAAATGTTGACTAACAGCCCCTAGGGCATAGATTAAACTAAATGCACAAATATATATCATACTGTCTTTGCTGAAGCATTTTAAAGTAAATTATACCACAGCAACCATACGCTATGAGATGTGATGTTGTTATGACAATGACTATAACAGAAGATGGGTTTTATGATTTTTGTTTGTTTAAATGTATAAGCTTTTGTCAAAATGAATGCCTTTGAGCTAGGCTTAGAACATGACATTTGGTAGAATTATCATATGAGCCAGCAATTCCACTTCTGGGTATATCTCAAAAAAAAAATGAAAGCAGGGTCTCTAAGAGATATTTGCACACCTATGTTCATAGAGACATTATTCATAGTAGCTAAAATGTGGAAGCAACCAGAGTGTCCATCTGTAGACAAATGGATAAGCAAAATGTGTTATGCACATGCAAAAGAATATTATTCAACCTTTAAAAAGCAGGGAACTCTGACATGCCACAACATGATTGAACCTCGAGGACCTTACGCTAAATGAAACAAGTCAATCACAAAAGGACAATTACCATATGGTTCCACTTATATGAGGTACCTAGAATAGTCAAAATTATACAGACAGAAAGTAGAAGGGTAGTTGTCAGAGGCTGAGGGGAGGGAGAATAGGAAAGAGTTGTTTAATGGGTATGCAGTTTCAGTCTTGCAAGACGAAAAGAGTTTGAAAATGGATGGTGATGATGGTTGCACAACATGAATGTACTTAATATCACTGAACTATACACTTAAAATGGTTAAGACAGTAAATTTTATGTTATGTGTATTTTACCACAATAAAAAACTTGAAGAAAAAACCCCATCCACTGCTCTCTTGATGTTTGCGATTCATCATGAGATGAATGCTGTCTGGATTTCTGTCACTCTGTCATTACCCTGACACTCCAGGAGGAGTCTGCTGCTAAGGCAGGTGTTATGGTAGCCATTCAGGGATCTGCAAACAGTCCATGCATTAGAAATGAGGACTTAAGTGAGGATGTGATGAGAGAGGAGACCAGAAAGGGGATCAGTGGCCCTTACAAAGGCAAAGCAACTAGCATGGGACAAGCAAGATATCTAGGGATTAACATTTAAAGTGGCACTCACTCTAAAATGCCAACACTGCATTTGACAATCCTAAGAGTGAGTGTCTCCTTAGGTTTTATACTCAAGGCAACTTGCTGGCCTCACCCTACTTCTATTCCTGCACTAGGGGCTTCATTTTCAAGGGCCCAATGAGATGGCTCACACCTGTAGTCTCAGTTACTCAGGAGGCTGAGGCAAAAGGATCACTTGAGCCCAGGAGTTCAAGGCTGCAGTGAGCTGTGATCCTGCCACTGCCCTCCAGGCTGGGCCACAGAGCTAGACTCTGTCTTAAAAAAATTTTAAAAAAGCAAGAAACTTGGATTACATCCTGATGGTAATGAGGAAGTGTGAAGGAGCCTAAGAAAAATATTTAGGTTTTCAAAAGACTTGCCACTCTGTAGACAATTGATTGGAAGGAGGTAAGACTGGAGACAGGAAGATTAATTCAGACAAGAAATCAAGAAGGCCTGACCTAAGGCAGTCAGTTTGGGGCTGAAAAACAATGGATGCTTAAAGAACTGTTCAAAAGGCAGGATTGGCAGTGTGGAGGGCTAATTCAGTCTGATGGTGAGAAAGAAATGAATGGTCAACATGATTTCTTTTCTCACTTGGGCAATTTGGTAACATAGTGATGCTATCACCAAGAAGGAATATGGGAAGAATAGATACGAGGGGGAAACAACACATTTCATTTTAAGCACACAGTTTGAGGTATATGTTTTATATCCAAAAATCTACCCCCAATAAGTAGTTGGATTTAAGAGTCTAGAGCTCAGAAGAAAAGGCTGAGCTAGAGGACAGATGTAGGAACCATCATAGAGGGATACTTTTTGAAACCAAAAGTGTGACTAAATCTCCAAGAGCACACACGGAGAAACATGATCAGAGATAAGATTGTGGGCAGATCAACGTTTAAAGCCTTGGTTCTTAACCAGGGGCGATTTAGACCCCAGGGAACATTAGACAATGTTTGAAGACATTTCTGATTGTCGCAATCTAGAGAAGAATGCTACTAGTAACTAATGGGTAGAAACCAGGACTGCTGCTCAACATCCTACAGCTTCCCACAATAGAGAATTATCCTGCCCAAAGTATCACTAGTGCCAAGGATGACAAACCCTGGTCTGAGGATATCATGAGAGGCCTTGTCACTTGTCTTGTTGAAATCTGAATACACTGTTTCTAACATCTATCTCTGATTATTTTTAAAATTGTAGTTACCATTTCAAAGAAAGAAATGAGATTATCTCTTCCTAGAGGAACACTCCTTGTCCTTTTGTCTTCAGATTTGCCCAGAAAATGAGCTTTCTACTCCCCTTCCATTTTAATCTCTTGGTCTTCTCCAAAGGAGGAGGAGAGGTGAATATGAGTGGTGCTTGTCTAACCTGACAATATTTACCATTGGGGAGGACCACCTGCCTCTGATATGAGAGCATAGCTCCGCACTGCCTCTTTGAAAGCCTACTTCATGGATTGGATAGGGAGACCAGGGCTTGCCTCTGCTTCCAGCTCCTATGATGTAAGCCCACCCAACAGGGCTTTCTCATTACTCTCTCCCTCCAACTTGTTGGGACTCAGGAGCATGGGCTTCTCTAGCTCTTGCCGATCTTTTCACTCTCTGTCTCCATAGAGAAGGAACACCAAGCAAGGTATCCTCATGGTGGGACACCTGTGTTATTTATTGCACTCTATCCAAGCCATGACTAGGAAGGAGGCAGGCTTCTGGTCTTCACAGCTGGCTGATTACTGAGCCCTCTCTGCAGTCAGATCTCCATGGGTATATCTGAATGTGTACCTACAAAGTATATATGTTTAGGGTAAGAGGTAAGAAGCCTCAGGTATATGCCACATTAACTACAGAATTCATCAGAAGCCTTACTTTTTTTTTTTTTTTTTTTTTGAGATGGAGTCTCACTCTGTCACCTAGGCTGGAGAGTAGTGGCGTGATCTTGGCTCACTGAATCTCCTGCCTCTTGGGTTCAAGCGATTCTCTTGCCTCAGCCTCTCGAGTAGCTGAGACCACAGGCGCCCGCCACCACACCTGGCTAATTTTTTGTATTTTTAGTAGAGATGGGGTTTCACCATGTTAGCCAGGATGGTCTCAATCTCCTGACCTCGTGATCTGCCTGTCTCGGCCTCCCAAAGTGCTGGGATTACAGGCGTGAGCCAACACGCCCAGCCAGAAACCTTACTTTTTATCAGATCGTAGAAACTTTGGGGAGGGAGCCAAGATGTCCAATTAGCAGCAGCTGAGAAGTGAGGCACTCACGGAGAAGAACAAAAGGAGCAAGTGAATACAGCACCTTCAACTGAAACATCCAGGTACTTGCATTGGGACTTATCAGGGAAACAACTTGACCCACAGAGAAGGAAGAATAGCAAGGCGGGGCAACGGCCCACCTGGGAGTGACGCAGAGCCAAGGGAACCCCCACCCTCAGCCAAGGGAAGTGGTGAGTGAATGTGCAACCCTGGGAAACCACACTTCTCCCACAGATCTTTGCAACCCTTGGATCAGGAGATCCCCTTGTGAGCCCATGCCACCAGGGCCTTGGGTTTGACACACACAGCTGTGTGGAGTCTCGGCAGTACAGCTGCTCAGGAACACACAGAGACCCAGGAGCTTTACACACTCCAGCCCCGGGATCCCCAACAAAAGTGACTGCAACTCAGGCAAGGTAGGAGGTTCATACACACCCCTAGGAAGGGGGCTGAATCCAGGGTGCTGAGCGGTGTTGGTCTGCGGGCCCTACTTGCACTGTACCTCACAAGATAAGACTCACTGGCCTGGAATTCCAGCCAGCCACCAGCAACAGGGTGAAGCCTGCCTGAGACAAAATGGAGCCCCTAGGGCGAGGGGTGGGCCACCATCTCTGCTGTTTGGTCAACTCGGCCATTCCAGCCGTTGGCTTTGAAGAGTCCAAATGGTCCCCACAAGGAAGGGTCCCCCCAGTGCAGCACAACTGCTTTGCCAGACTGCTTCTTTAAGCAAGACCCTGATTTATTCCTCCTCACCGGGTGGGACCTCCCAGCTGGGGCCTCCAGCCACCCCTGCCCTTACAGACAGAGCTGTGATCTCTCCCTAGGACAGAGTGCCCGGGGGAGGAGTGGACTGCCACGTTAGTTGTTTGGATGCTGTTCCAGCCTGTGGGCTTTGGGAGAGTCCAAGCTGACGGGGCAGAGGCAATTCCCCAGCACAGCACAACTGTTTTGCCGAGACATGGCCAGACTACTTCTTTAAACAGGACCTGATCCATTCCTCCTTGCTGGGCAGGTCCTCCCAGCTGGGGTCTCTGGCAATCCCTGCCTGCATTCTACAGCCAACAGAGTTCCAATTTCTGCCTGGGACGGGGTGCCCAGGGGAGTGATACAGGTCACCTCCTTTGCTGTTTGGGCTTCTCAGCTGGCCCAGCCTGCAGGCCTTGGAGAGCCCAAACTGATCTGGGGCTGAAGGGATCCCCAACACAGCACAGCTGCTCTACCAAAACACAGCCACACAGCTTCTTTAAGAGTGCTCCTGATCCCATTCCTCCTGACTGGGTGAGACCTCCCAACAGGGGTCTCCAACCACCTCCTACAGGTGCGTTCAGGCTGGCAACTGGTCAGTACCCCCTTGGAATGAAGCTCCCAGAGGAAGAGACAGGCTGCCATCTTTGATGTTTCACAGCCTTCTCTGGTGATACTTCCAGGTACTGGAAAAACCAAGGTGACTAGTCTGGAGAGGACCCAGCAGCCTTAGGGAAGAGAGGCCAGATTGTTGAAAGAAAAACAAACAAAAACCACACAAAACCCCAATCCAAAGGTCAGCAACCTCAAAGATCAAAGGTAGATAAGCCCACAGAGAAGAGAAAGAATCAACACAAAAACACTAAAAACTCAAAAAGCCAGAGTACCCCCTTTCCTCCAAATGACCGCAACACCTCTCCAGCAAAGGTTTAGAACAGGGCTGAGGCTGAAATGGCTGAATGACAGAAGTAGGCTTCAGAATGTGGATAACAATGAACTTCACTGAGCTAAAGTATAATAGCACATTGTAACCCAATGCAAGGAAGCTAAGAATCATGATAAACAATGCAGGAACTGATGGCCAAAATAGCCAGTATAGAGAGGAACATAACCGACCTGATAGAGCTGAAAAACACACTATAAGAACTTCACAATGCAATCACAAGTATTAATAGCAGAATAGACCAAGTGGAGGAAAGAATCTCAGAGCTTGAGCACTGTCTTTCTGAAATAAGATAGGCAAACAAGAAGAGATAAAAAAGAATGAAAAGGAATGAACAAAACCTCTGAGAAATATGGGATTATGTAAAAAGACTGAATCTATGACTGATTGGGGTACCTGAAAGAGACAGGGAGAATGGAACCAATTTGGAAAACGTATTTCAGGATATCATCCAGGAGAACTTCCCCAACCTAGCTAGACAGGCCAACATTCAAATTCAGGAAATGCAGAGAACCCCAGTAAGATACTCCACAAGACGGCCATCCACAAGATACATAGTCATCAGATTCTCCAAGGTTGAAATGAAAGTAAAAATGTTAAGGGCAGCCAGAGAGAAAGGCCAGGTGACCTACAAAGGGAAGCCCACAGACTAACTGCAGACCTCTCAGCAGAAACCCTACAAGCCACAAGAGACTGGTGGCCAATATTCAACATTCTTAAAGAAAAAAAAAAAAATCCAGCCCAGAATTTCGTATGTGGGCAAACTAAGCTTTACAACCGAACCAGAAATAAGATCCCTTTCAGACAAGCAAATGCTAAGGGAATTCATTACCACCAGACCTGCATTACAAGAGCTCCCGAAGGAAGCGCTAATTATGGAAAGGAAAAACGGTTACCAGCCACTACAAAAACACACTGAAGTACACAAACCAGTGACATTATGAAGCAAGCATATAAACAAGTCTGCAAAATAACCAGCTAGCATCATGATGACAGAATCAAATACATACACAACAATACTAACCTTAAATGTAAATGGACCAAATGCCCCAATTAAAAGACACAGAGTGGCAAGCTGAATAAGAACCCACACTCATCAGTACGCTGTCTTCAAGAGACCCATCTCACATGCAAAGACACACAAAGGCTCAAACTAAAGGGATGGAGGAAAATTTACCAAGCAGATGGAAAACAGAAAAAAGTAGGGTTGCAATGCTAGTTTCTGACAAAACATGCTTTAATCCAACAAAGATCAAAAAAGACAAAAAAGGACATTACATAATAGTAAAGGGTTCAATTCAACAAGAAGAGCTAACTACCCTAAATATATATGCACCCAATACAGGAGCACCCAGATTCATAAAGCAAGTTTTTAGAGAACTTCAAAGAGACTTAGACTCCCAAACAATAATAATGAGAGACTTGACATCCCACTGACAATATTAGACAGATCATTGAGACAGAAAATTAACAAAGATATTCAGGACCTGAACTCAGCACTCGATCAAGTGGACCTGATAGATATCTACAGAATTCTCCATCCAAAACCAACAGAATATACAGTCTTCTCATCGCCACATGGCACTTACTCTAAAATTGATCAAATAATCGGAAGTAAAACACTCCCCAACAAATGCAAAAGAATGTAAATAATTTTTTTAAAAGTTTCTAGGACCAGAGTGTAATCAAATTACAACTGAAGATTAAGAAATTCACTCAAAACCATACAACTACATGGAAGTTGAACAACCTGCTCCTAAATGACTTTTGGGTAAATAATGAAATTAAGGCAGAAATCAATAAGTTCTTTGAAACTAATGAGAGCAAACATACAACGTAACAGAATCTCTGGGACACAGCTAAAGCAGTGTTCGGAGGGAAATTTGTATCACTAAATGCCCATAGCAAAAAGCTAGAAGGATCTCAAGTTAACAACCTAACATCATAACTAAAAGAACTAGAGAACCAAGAGCAAACAAACCCCAAATCTAGTAGAAGACAAGAAATAACCAGGATCAGAGCAGCACTGAAGGAGACAGAAACACGAAAAACCCTTCAAAAAAATAAACAAATCCAGAAGCTGGTTTTTAAAAAATTAATAAAATAGATACACCACTAGCTAGACTAATGAAGAAAAGAGAGAAGATTCAAATAAACACAATCAGAAATGATAAGGGGGATATTACCACTGACCCCACAGAAATACAACCATCAGATAACACTATAAACACCTCTATGCACATAAAGTAGAAAATTTAGAAGAAATTGATAAATTCCTGAACACATACACCCTCTCCCAAGACTGAACCAGGAAGAAATTGAATCCCTGAATAGACGAATAACAAGTTCTGAAATTTAGGCAGCAATAAATAGCCTACCAACTAAAAAAAAAAAAAAAAAAAAAAAAAGCCCAGGGCCAGATGGATTCACAACTGAATCACACCAGAGGTACAAAGAAGAGCTGGTACCATTCCTACTGAAACTATTCCAAAAACTTAAAAAGGAGGGACTCCTCCCTAACTCATTCTATGAGGCCAGTATCTTCCTGATACCAAAACCTGGCAGAGATACGACAAAAAAAAGAAAACTTCAGGCCAACATCCTTGATGAATATTGATGTAAAAATTCTCAACAAAATACGGGCAAACCAAATCCAGCAGCACATCAAAAAGCTTATCTGCCATGATCAAGTAGGCTTCATCTCCAGGATGCCAGGTTTGTTCAACACATGCAAATCAATAAATGCGATTCATCACATAAACAGAACTAAAAACAAAACCACATGATTATCTCAATAGATGTGGAAAAGGCCTTCGATAAAATTCAACATCCCTTCATGTTAAAAACTCTCAGTAAACTAGATATTGAAGGAACATACCTTGAAATAATAAGAGCCATGTATGATAAACCTACAGCCAATATCATACTGAATGGGCAAAAGCTGGAACCATTCCCCTTGAAAACTGGCACAAGACAAGGTTGCCCTTTCTCACCACTCCTATTCAACTCAGGATTGATAGTTCTGTCCAGGGCAAACAGGTGAGAGAAAGAAATAAAGCATATTGGAATAGGAAGAGGGGAAGTCAAACTATCTTTGTTTGCAGTTGACATGATCTGATATCTAGAAAACTCCATCGTCTCAGCCCAAAAGCTTCTTAAGCTGATAAGCAACTTCAGTAAAGTCTCAGGATACAAAATCAATGTGCAAAAATCACTAGCATTCCTATACACCAACAACAGGCAAACCGAGAGCCAAATCACGAATGAACTCCCATTCACAATTGCCACAAAAAAGAATAAAATATCTAGGAATACAGCTAATAAGGGAAATGAAGGACCTCTTCAAGAAGATTGAACCACTGCTCAAAGAAATCAGAGAAGACACAAACAAATGGAGAAACATTCCATGCTCATGGATAGGAAGAATCAATATCATTAAAATGGCCATACTGCCCACAGCAATTTATAGATTCAATGCTATTCCCATTAAACTACCATTGACATTCTTCACAGAATCAGAAAAAACTATTTTAAAATTCATATGAAACCAAAAAACGAACCTGAGTAGCCAAGGCAATCCTAAGAAAAAAGAACAAAACTGGAAGAGGCATCATACTACCTAACTTCAAACTATACTGCAGGGCTACAGTAATCAAAACAGCATAGTACTGGCACAAGAACAGACACATAGACAAATGGAACAGAATAGAGAACTCAGAAATAAGACCACACGCCTACAATCATCTGGTCTTTGACAAACCTGACGAAAACGAGCAATAGGGAAAGGATTCCCTATTTAATAAACAGTGCTGGGAGAACTGGCTAGCCATATGCAGAAATTGAAACTGGACACCTTCCTTACACTTTATACAAAAATCAACTCAAAATGAATTGAAGACTCAAATGTAAAACTCAAAACTATAAAAACCCTAGAAAAAAACCTAGGTAATACCATTCAGGACATAGGCACAGGCAAAGATTTCATGACAAAGACAGCAAAAGCAATTGCAACAAAAGCAAAAATTGACAAATGGGATTTAATTAAACTAAAGAGTTTCTGCACACCAAAATAAACTATTGACAGAATAAACAGACAACCTACAGAATAGGAGAAAAATTTTGCAAACTGCATCTGACAAAGGTCTAATATCCAGCACCTATAAGAAACTTAAACAAATTTAGGAGGAAAAAAACAACCCCATTAAAAAGCAGGCAAAGGACATGAACAGACACTTCTCAAAAGAAGACATAACATGCAGCCAACATTCATATGAAAAGAAGCTCAACTGACCATTAGAGAAATGCAAATCAAAACCACAATGAGATACCATCTCACATGAGTCAGAAAGGCTATTACTAAAAAATCAAAAAATAACAGATGCTGGCGAGGTTGTGGAGAAAAGAGAACACGTGCACTGCTGGTGGAAGTGTAAATGAGTTCAACTGTTGTGGAAGGAAGTGTGGCAATTCCTCAAAGGGCTAAAAACAGAACTATCATTTGATCCAGCAATCCCATTACTGAGTATATACCCAAAGGAAAATAAATTGTTCTATCATAAAGACACATGCACACATATGTTCACTGTAGTATTATTCACAATAGCAAAGACATGGAATCAACCTAAATGCCCATCAATAATAGACTGGATAAAGAAAATGTGGGCCGGGCGCGGTGGCTCAAGCCTGTAATCCCAGCACTTTGGGAGGCCGAGACGGGTGGATCACGAGGTCAGGAGATCGAGACCATCCTGGCTAACATGGTGAAACCCCGTCTCTACTAAAAATACAAAAAACTAGCCGGGCGTGGTGGCGGGCGCCTGTAGTCCCAGCTACTCGGAGGCTGAGGCGGGAGAATGGCGTGAGCCCGGGAGGTGGAGCTTGCAGTGAGCCGAGATCGCGCCACTGCACTCCAGCCTGGGCGACAGAGCGAGACTCCGTCTCAAAAAAAAAAAAAAAAAAAAAAAAAGAAAATGTGGTACCTATACACCATGGAATACTATGCAGGCATAAAAAGGAACAAGATCATGTCCTTTGCAGGGACATGGATGGAGCTGGAGGCCATTATCCTCAGCAAACTAACACAGGAACAGAAAACCAAATACTGCATGTTCTTACTTATAAGTGGGAGCTAGTGATGAGAACACGTGGACACATGGAGGGCAACAACACACACTAAGGCCTGTTGAAGGGTGGTGGGTGGGAGGAGGGAAAGCATCAGGAAGAATAGCTAATGGATTCTGGGCTTAGTACTTGGGTGCTGGGAAGATCTGTGCAGCAAACCACCATGACGCACATTTACCTATGTAACAAACCTACACATGTACCTCTGAACTCAAAAAAGTTGGAAAAAAAAAAAAGAAACTTTGGACTGCACTTAGACTATCTGCCTTATAAAATAGAGCCTGAGGCCAGGTGCAGTGGCTCACGCCTGTAATCCCAGCACTTTGGGAGGCCCAGGTGGGTGGATCACCTAGGGTCAGGAGTTCGAGACCAGCCTGACCAACATAGTGAAACCCTATCTTTATAAAAATATAAAATTAGCCAGACGTGGTGGCTCACACCTCTAATCCCAGCTACTTGGGAGGCGGAGGCAGGAGAATCACTTGAACCCAGGAGGCGGAGGTTGCAGTGAGCAAAGATCGCACCATTGCATTCCTGTCTGGGCAACAAGTGTGAAACTCTGTCTCGAAATAAATAAATAAAATAAAATAGAGCCTGAGTCAAGGCTTAAGTGCTAAGACTATCAAGGTGTGCAATCCTAGGATGAGGACAGCGAACGAATAGGGAAGTGAGGCAGAGAAAGATGAAAAACAAATGTAAAGATGATGCATTCCTGAGCTAACATTGCTTCTCAAAGAGACACAGCCAGTAACTTAGCCATGCAAGATACCTCTAGACAGGCGACCTGCAAAAAGTGCTGTGGGAAGGGAAGGGAAGGGAAGGAAGGAAGGAAGGAAGGGAAGGGAAGGGAAGGAAGGAAGGAAGGAAGGAAGGGAAGGAAGGAAGGGAAGGGAAGGGATGGCTGAAGGAAGGGAAGGGAAGGGAAGGAAGGGAAGGAAGGGAAGGAAGGAAGGAAGGGGAGTGGAAGGAAAGGAAGGGGAGGGAAGGAAGAAGGGGGAGGGAGTGGGAGAGAGAGAGAAGGGGAAGGAAGGAAGGAAGGAAGGAAGGAAGGAAGGAAGGAAGGAAGGAAACAAAACAACACAACCTTGGTGTCTCAGAATAGTCCATGGAAAGGAGGTAGGGAGAGGGAATGTATCTGCTGATTAACCCGTCTGCTGTTTCCCATAGGTCAAAGTTCACCCCATGTGGAGTTAACTCACCTGCACTTTCCTGTTGCATCACCTGAGTTCTCTGACAGTCACTGGGAAAACCAGATCCCACACCCTGAGGTTGTATTTGAGTTGGGAAATGGTGAGAGGAGCCAAGAGTCTGGGCTCCAGGCTCAAGAAAAAGACCACTTAGGCCTACATAGAGACGATTGCCATGGCGACACAAATAACGGAGGGTCCAGGCGACAAATGAGGCTCAGAGAATCTGAAGAGGATGATAAGATGGTCTGATACAAAATGCACTTTCATATGGCATTTACTAAAACCCAGAGAGAAGGGGGAACTACATTTCCATCCTTAAAACTTTAGCATTTCTGTCATGATTTCTTAGAAAAAATGCATGCTGGATTCTACCGGAAGGGACAAAGCATCTGGAGCAGATACTGTTAGTTGCCTACTCCAAAATCCATCCTGCCCTTCTCTGTAATAAAACTTCCAACTCTTAGGGCAGCACATGGCCACCCAAAATTAAGATTTAGTCAATGAGCTATAAGCAGAGGTTGTACGGCAGCATCCAGAAAACCTCTTTAAAAGATTAGATGGATTATTTCCCCTTCTCCACTTTAAAAAAACAATTCTGGAATGTAGATGCATTGATTGGAACTCTCACCATCACTTTGGACCAGGAGAAATAGGGCTGCTGGAATAATGAGCTAAAAAGAACATGAGTCCTCAATGACTTCGTGAAGCCACCATATCAGCCTTGTGATCTATGTTTTATTTACACAGAGAGAAAAATAATCTTCCATATTTTATGCTTTTGTTATTTTGATTTCTAACACATCCAGCTGAACCTAGTCATTCTAATAATATCGTTTAGCATCTCGCTTGGGATCAAAATCAAATTTTGCAGTGATTCCACTTTCTGCACATTTTTGAAAATAACAATGACATTTACCTGTCTCCAGATTTCTGGGACATCCCTGCTTTCCATAATTCTTCAAAGATGTTTATTGATTTTTCAGCAATCTCTTTTACAATATTCACGTCAGGCTCCACTTTGAATTAATTCAGATTAATTGTTTACCAACATCCAATCTAATTAACTAGTTCACTTCCCTGATGCAATCTTTTTACTCATCCTACTTTACTCTTGCCTCTTACCATTGTTTTATTCTCAATGTCAATTATTACATAGACAATAGGTTGAATTAAAGATGGCTAGAAATTATTTGTCACTCTCCCTTCAAAAGGTGGAGTTTATTTCCCCTCCCCTCGAATCAGGGATGGCTCCATGGCTGCTTACCAACAGAATGCCGCAGAAATAGTACTGAGCCAATTCTTCGCCTACCCTGTCAGAGGACTGGGCAGTTTCCACTTTTGTTTCCTCTCTCTTCAGATAGTCACACTTAAGACACTCCCTTTTGGAAGCCATCTGCCATGTTAGTGAGCCATTGTGATATCCAGCCCAGTCAAGCCCCCAGATGATTACAGCCCAGTCAATATCACATGAAGCAGAAGAATTACTCAGCTGAGTCCAGTCAACCCTGAAAATCATGAGAAATAATAAATGGTTATTAGTTTGAAGCTACTAAATTTGGGGGTGGTTTGTTACACAGAGATAGATAATTTCTGTGCAGTAATAATGTTATAAGTGATACAGTTGTTGGCAATTGAAGTGGAACTTTTTTAATGACAAAACTCCCAGAAATGCTAGTTATTTAAGGGAGGAAAAAACTTTATTGAGGATGTGATATTTCATTATTTCATGCATTCATTCACTCACATTTATTATCTCTGCCAGGTATCTGTTAAGTGCTGAATTACCACAAGGCACATTTCTTGATCTTAAGGAGTCCACAGAGTAGTAGAATTTGAACTAAATGGGCACAATTAAAATCATTTTACATATTTCTGGACTATTTTTTGTAAGAGTCATATAGACTGAAAATTCCCCACGCTGAATTTGACAAAAGAACACCTATTTCTGTCCATGTATTTCTCTGGAACAATTCTTGAAGGCCATTTCAGATAGAATCCACTGTAGTCGAGCCCTGAAATTCTGTGTCGCTGAGGGTTCAAAAGAGGTTAAAAACTGGCTTACAAGAAATGCTATTGCCCTTGACCCAGAGCAATAATGCTAGCTTCTGAGGGTGTGGTCAAAGCAGACATCTTAACATTTCTGAGGGATTCAGCCTTTTTTCTTTCAATAACGATCAGTTTGTATAATAAGGGCACAGGCCTCACCACCTCCCATCCTACACCTTCCCACCCCAGAATAGGCAGTCTGAAACTGTCTCAGTGAGGAATTTAGGCTACAGCTGGAGAGACTCAGTAAATCTTCATAGTTCTATAGAAACAGGGAGACAGGAAGGGCAAGAAACATTGCAGAAACTTTCAGGAGAATTATGTGAAGAAGTCCTGCCAGGACAATACAGCTGGGCAACATCTTGCCTTTCTTTTTTTCTATGGAAACTCTGCTCAAAACACACACACACACACACACACATCATACACGCAACAAAAACACACACTCACTAAGCAGAATTTGCCAGTTTTGCTAGCCAGGGTTAGTTTTGCAATCAGTGATAAACCCCAGCAGGACAAGCTTCTTCACAGCTATACTGGAGTAACTCAGGGCAACCAAAACAGATGGCCAAAATACTCTTCAGAATGCAAACACGGTTTCCATTGCCAGGCCAAGTGGAACCCCCAGGAAGTAAGGTTTCAGAGAGGGAGATTTTGGAGGTTCTTCTTCAAGAACGGAAAATGCGAATTTCAATTATTGTTTAACTACACATCTCAGGAAACTTCTGTGTCAGTAGTTCTGGGTTAACTACCAAAAGAAGTATAACAAAATGTAAAGAACCCAGTCCTTGCCTTCTATACGAGAAAAGGTTATTCCTTTTCTGTGCCTTCTTGGCCTTTACATAGAAAGTTCTCGTAACACTTCCTCAGAAGCGGTAGAAGGGGTAGATAGAAGCTTTCACCCTGCACTCCCCTCCCCCATGAGACATTTCATGAATACAGACAGAAATCTGACATCCATTCATCTTTCCTCAGGTGGCAAAAATGTCAGTGAGCAGAAACGTCCCTCCCTTTCATCTGACTTTCTTGATCCAGCCGGCCTATGGGAGGAGCTCCTAGGCCTTGCAGTCTTTTCCCCATTATGAGCACACCAGGGCGGGGCTTCCTTGCCTTGCGAAAGAGACCTTCCGTTTCCTACTTTTCCCTCCCTTGACTTGGGCAATTAAAGCCCAAAATAGTAGACAGATTGATGTGGGCCTTAGTTCTGATGGGAGGCCCTCTTTCTTGCCTCTTTTATCACCATGAGAAGAAAAGACCATGATTAAGCCATTAATTCAAGAAGGATCAGAGACATGTGAAGCAACCCTCAACTCAACCTACAGTTAGAGCTGCCCAGCTGAGTCTAGCTGAAATCAGTAAAGCTGCCCCCACCAACCTGCAGACATGTGGAAACTTAAAGCTTATTATCATTTGCCGCTGAGATTTTGTGGTTGGTTGCAACAATAGCTAGTTGATACAGAAACTGGTGATTACAGGTAATTAAAAGGCTGAACTCTGGATTCCAATTGCTTGGGTTCAATGGCAAACTCTCCAAACCAAAAGCTGCTAAACTCAGACAAGTTACTCTCACTCTGTGTGCTGCTGTTTGTATATCAATAAACTGGGATAAGACTGTTTTCTTTCCTCAGAGGATTGTTGTGAAAACTAGATTTCTCAACACACTCAAAGTATGTGAAGCAATACCTGGCACACAGTAAACATTCAATAAATGTTTTCCGGCATTATTTTATCTAACGAAGCTGACCTTGTATTTTTGCACATGAATACAAATTTTTGAATCAACTTCCAAACTTCCGCCAAAAAATTCTGCAGGGATTTTTATTGGGATTGCATTAAATCTATAGATCCAGTCAGAGGGAATTGGCATCTTAATACTGAGTCTTCCAATCCATAAATGTGCTATATCACTCCATTTATTTAGATCTTTAGTTTTTCTCAGCAATGTTTTCTAATGTTCAGCATTAAAATCTTGCATATATTCTGTTACATTTATACCTAAGTATTTCATGTTTTTGACAATGTTGTAAATGATATTGTTTATTTCAATTTCCAATTATTTATTGTTAGGACCTAATTAAACTAAAGAGCTTCTGCATGGCAAAGGAAACTATCAACAGAATAAACAGACAACTTACAGAATGGGAGAAAATTTTTGCAAATTATGCATCTTACAAAAGTTTAATATCCAGCATCTATAAGGAACTTAAACAAATTTACAAGAAAAAAGCAAACAACCTCATTAAAAAGCAGGCAAAGGACATAAACAGACACTTCTCAAAAGAAGACATACATGCGGCCAACAGTCATATGAATAAAAGCTCAATATCACTGATCATTAGAAAAATGAAAATCAAAACCACAATGAGTTACCATCTCACACCAGTCAGAAAAACTATTATTAAAAAGTCAAAAAATAACAGATGCTGGTGAGGCTGCAGAGAAAAGGGAACACTTATACACTGCTGGTGGGAATGTAAATTAGCTCAACCATTCTGGAAAGCAGTGTGGCAATTCCTCAAAGGGCTGAAAACAGAACTACCATTTGAGTCAGCAACCCCATTACTGGATATATACCCAAAATAATATAAATTGTTCTATTATAAAGACACATGCACACATATGTTCACTGTGGCACTATTCACAATAGCAAAGACGTGGAATCAACCTAAACGTCCATGAATAATAGACTGGATAAAGAAAATGTGGTACCTATACACCATGGAATACTATACAGTCATTAAAAAAGAATGAGATCATGTCTTCTGCAGGAACATGGATGGAGCTGGAGGCCATCATCCTTAGCAAACTAACACAGGAACAAAAACCAAATACCACATGTTCTCACTTGTAAATGGGAGCTAAATTATGAGAAAACATGGACACATAGAGGAGAAGAATGCACACTGGGGCCTACTTGAGGGAGGAGAGTGGAGGGTAAGAGGAGGGAGAGGAGCAGAAAAAATAACAAATGGGTACTAGGCTTAGTACCTGGTTGATGAAATAATCTGTGCAGCAAACCCCCATGACACAAGCTTACCTGTATGACAAACCTGCACATGCAGCCCTGACCCTAAAATAAATGTTTTTTAAAAAAATATTTGGCCAGGTGCAGTGGCTCCCGCTTGTAATCCCAGCACTTCGGGAGGCCAAGGCGGGTGGATCACCTGAGGTTGGGAGTTCAAGACCAGCCTGACCAACATGAAGAAACCCTGTCTCTACTAAAAATACAAAGTTAGCTGGGCATGGTCGCGCATGCCTGTAATCCCAGCTATGTGGAAGGCTGAGGCAGGAGAATCACTTGAACCCAGGAGGCAGAGGTTGCGGTGAGCTGAGATCGTGCCATTGCACTCCAGCCTGGGCAACAAGAGAGAAACTCTGTCTCAAAAAAATATATATATATATAAAAAATATATATATATATATATATATATATATATATATTCATTGCTAGGATAGTGTATTTTGATCTTGTATCATGCAATCTTGCTAAACTCGCTTATGAGTTTTAGTAGCTTTTTGGTAGATTCTTTTAAATTTTCTACCTAGATAATCATTTTTTCTGTTCACAAAAACAATTTTATTTATTCCTTTCCAATCTGTATGCCTTTATTTCTTTTTCTTGCCTTTGTATACTAGCTAGGACCTTCAGTACAATGTTCAGTAGAAGTGGCCGACACAACATACTTGCGTCGTTCTTGATCCAAGGGAGGAAGCATAGCCTTTCGCCATTAAATTTAGGTGTAGATTTGTCAGAGATGCCCCTTACCAGGTTGAGGAAATTCCCTTCTATTCCTAGTGTTCTGGGAGTTTTTATTAAAAAATGAGTGTTGAATTTTGTCAAAAAAAATTTTGCAACAATCAAAATAATATTTTTCTTCTTAACCTGTTAATATGGCAAATTTTACTGATTGAAAGAACCTTGCATTCCTGAAATAAACCCCCCTTCTTTGAGGTGTAGTATTTTCATAGGTTGCTGGATTTGATATGCTAACATTTTGTTTGTTTATTTGTTTGTGTGTTTGTTTTGAGACAGAGCCTCGCTCTGTTGCCCAGGCTGAGTGTGCAAATGGTAATATCTTTTTTTTCTTTTTTCTTTTATTATTATACTTTGTTCTTAGTACACTGCACAACGTGTGGTTTATTACAGACATGCATACTTGTCATACAGGTGCTGCACTCCACTAACCTGCCAGCACCCATCAACCTGCCATTTTATGACTGTAGAGGCACCCCAATGCCATCCCTCTCTCCCCTCTACCCCTCTCCCCTATAATAGGCCCCGTGTGTGATGTTCTCCCCGAGTCCAAGTGGATCTCATTGTTCAATTCCCACCTATGAGTGAGAACATGCGTACTTGGTTTTCTGTTCTTGCTATAGTTTTGTTGAGAACATGATTTCCCAGCTGTATCCATAAACCTACAAAGGACTCCAAACCCATCCTTTTATGGCTGTGTATAGTATCTCCATGGTGTATATGTGCCACATTTTCTTAATCCAGTCTGTCACTGATGGACATTTGGGTTGATTCCTGTAAGTCTTTGCTATTGTGAATAGTGCCACAATAAAATATACGTGCATGTCTTTATAGCAGCATGATTTGCAACTTTGGGTATATACCTGTAATGGGATGGCTAATATATGGTATTTCTAGTTCTAGATCCTGAGGAATCGCTTATACTATTTTCCACAATGGTTGAACTAGCTTACAATCCCACCAACAGTGTAAAGTGTCTTATTCTCTCCACATCCTTCCAGCATCTTGTGTTGTTTCTGACTTTTTACTTCTGATTTCGGCCCTAACTGCGTGGAGATGGTATCCTCATTGTGGTTTTGATTTGTATTTCTCTGATGGCCAGTGATGACGAAAGCATTTTTTCATGTAAAGCCCGCTGGCTGTATGAATGTCTTTTGAGAACTGTCTGTTCATATCTCTTTGGCTCCACTTTTTTGATGGGGTTATTTGTTTTTTCTTGTAAATTTGTTTTGAGTTCTTTGTATAATTTGGATATTAGCCCTTTGTCAGATGAGAGAGATTGCAAAAATTGTCTCCCATTCCTGTAGGTTGTCTGTCTACCTTGATGGTAGTTTCCTTTTGCTGTGCAGAAGCTCTTAGTTTAATTATAGATCCCTACTCTTGTCAATTTGACTTTTGTTGCTGTCATTTTGGTGTTTTTAGAGCATGAAGTCCTGCCTGATGCCTATGTCCTGGTGGTGCATTACCTAGGTTTCTAGGGTTTTTATGGTATTAGGTCTAACATTTAAGTCTCTAATCCATCTTGAATTAATTTTCGTATAAGGAGTAAGGAAAGGATCTAGTTTCAGCTTTCTACTTATGGCTAGCCAATTTTCCCAGCACCATTTATTAAATAGGGAATCCTTTCCCCATTTCTTGTTTTTGTCAGGTTTGTCAAAGATCAGATGGCTGTAGATGTGTGGTATTGTTTCTGAGGATTCTATTCTGTTCCATTGGTCTATATCTCTGTTTTGGTACAAGTACCATGCTGTTTCGGTTACTGTAGGCCTTGTAGTATAGTTTGAAGTCAGGTAGCGTGATGCCTCCAGCTTTTTTCTTTTGACTTAGGATTGTCTTGGCAATGCGGGCTCTTTTTTGGTTCCACATGGCTCACTGCAATCTCTGCCTCCCAGGTTCAAGCAATTCTCCTGCCTCAGCCTCCTGAGTAGCTTGGATTACAGGTGCCCGCCACCATGCCCGGCTACTTTTAGTAGAGAAAGTGTTTCACTGTGCTGGCCAGGATGGTCTCAAACTGTTGACCTCAGGTGATCTGCCTGCCTTGGCCTCCCAAAGTGCTGGGATTACAGGCGTAAGCCACTGTGCCCAGCCTGATATGCTAACATTTTGTTCAGAATTTTTGCATCTGTGTTCATGAGGGATATTAGGCTACAGATTTCTTTTCTTTTTATGTCTTTGTGTGGTTTTAGTAACAGGGTAATGCTGACCTCATAAAGGAAATTGAGAAAATTTTACTCCTCTTCGATGGAAGAGTTTGTATAGCAATGGTATTATTGTTTCCTTAAGTGTTTAGTAGAATTCACCAATAAAGATTTTTTGGGTGGGGGAGAGGGAGGTTTTACACTATGAAAGCAATTTATTTAATAGCTTTAAGGTGATCCTGATGTTCATTTCTTCTTGAGTGAGCTTTTGATAATTTGTGCCTTGCAAAATTTTTTATCTAGTTTATAAAATTTATTGGCCTAAGGCTGTCCACAAAACAGTCTTGTGGTACCTATATACCATGGAATACTATGCAGTCATTAAAAAAGAATAAGATCATGTCTTTTGTGGGAACGTGGATGGAGCTGGAGGCCATTATCCTTAGCAAACTAACAACACAGGAAAAGAAAATCAAACACTGCATATTCTCACTTGTAATTGGATTGGTTCTAGGACCCCCACCCCCAATATCAAAATACTCAGATGCTCAAGTCACCCAGTTGGCTCTGTGGAACTCTTCCATATGAAAAGTCTGACTTTGGTGTCCACGAATTCTGCATTTGGTGATTACTATATTTTATACCCACAGTTGGTTGAGTCTGTGGATGCAGAATTCATGGATACAGAGGGCCAACTGTATTCTTTTATTATCTCTTTAATGTCTATGTGATCTTTAGTGATGTCCTTTCTTTAATTCTTGATATTAGTAATTTGTATCTTCTCTTTTTTTTTTATCAGTCTGGCTAGAAGTTTATATATTTTATTGATCTTTTCAAGCCAACTTTTAATTTCATTGATTTTCTCTATTTTGTTTTCTGTTTTCTATTTCATTGATTTCTGCTATTATTATTATTGTTTTGAGACAGGATCTCACTCTGTCTGGAGTGCGGTGGTGTGATCATAGCTCGCTATAGCCTCAACCTCCTGAGCTCAAGTGATTCTCCCTCCTCAACCTCTTGAGTAGTATGGTGGTGTGTCACCATGGCCAGCTAATTTTTTTTTTTTTTGTAAAGGTGGGGTCTGCCCAGGCTGGTCTCAAACTCCTGGCCTCAAGCAATCCTCCCACACTGGCCTCCCAAAGTGCTGAAATCACTCTTATTTTTATTATTTCCTTGATTCTCCTTGCTTTGAATTTGGGCTTAATTTGCTCTTCTTTTACTAGTTGCTTAAGGTAGAAACTTGACCCATTGATGTGACAATCTTTTTAAAATTTCTAATGTAAGCATTCAATGCTATAGATTTTCCTCTAGGCACTGTGTTACAAGCATCCCACAATTTTTGATACATTCAATTCCAAGTATTTTCTAATTTCCCTTGCGGTTTCTTCTTTGGCCAATGACACTATTATTGAATTGCCACATGGATCCTGCATCTATTTCTCCATTGGTTCACAATGCATATGACCAGGGAGTGTGTACTATTAGTATCCCCAACCCAATTACCCACCAGGATCTTACTGTTAATATGTGAGGTCAGATGCATGAAGGAAGTGCTAAAGACCAGTGGATCCTATAGACCTCGTGTATAATAATCACCTAAGTCATTTTTTAAAATACAAATTGATGAATTCTACCCTCAGAGATTCTAATTCAGTATATTTGAAGTGGGGATATAGAAATCTGCATTTAAAAAAAACAACACTAAGAATAATTCCCTAGGGGACCAACTAGATTTGTTCAACTAGATTTGATAACTCGTGTTAGAGTATAGAAAAAGTGTTTTCAGTAGAGCCTGGACTAGAGTGAGGCAAGATAAGCACCTAGGGTACAAAATTTAAGGAAACACTCACTCTCGGGATCTCCAGTGTACTTGTCCACACCTGAAAGTGAGCGCCACCTTAAATTTTGTGCCTTGGCAGCTCTCTTGCCTCACCCTAGTACCAGCCCTGGTTTTCAGCATGGGGTGGGTCGGGGGAGTGCACATGTAGCAGCAATCCCTACTCAGCCTGATTCCCTCTCCCACTTAGCTCCGAAGGTTGCTCTACAAACCATCCCAAAGTAAAACTAAGTCACTTGCTTGCCAACCTTGAATGAACCCTTTCTGCGGGTCCTGCATTCCTAGCCAATCCCAGCACCACATTCTTATCTTTTGCCTCCTCTGTGACCACATCTCAGCCTTGTGTTATTATCTCCTAACCACTAAATACTGCCTTATTCCCAGCTCTTTCCCCCAACTTGAGAATGAATTGCTTCCAAGTCTGTTTATATGCCAGTTTTTAGGATTTGAAGGATTTCTATCTTCATTCTAAGGATAATGGAAAGTCATCAAGAAATCACTGAAGAGTTTTAAGCAAGTATTGCAAATTCCACATGTCCAAAACTGAATTCTCCCACTAAACCTACTCCTCCTTTTGTATTCCCAAAGTAAATAATACCACCATCTACCCAAAGCAAAAATTTTAAGATCATTTTACACTCTTTCCTTTCCTTCAGCTTCAGTTTCCAACCAGCCACCAAATCCTGTCACTTCTACCTCCTAAATATCTCCAGACCTATCCAATTCTATCTATCCCCACAGTTTCTGCCTTAGTTCAAGCTATCCTCATTTCTTACCTAGAGGCAGTAACCTCCTAACTGGTCTTAGTACTTCCAACATCCACAGTATGATAATTTATTGAGACAGTTGAGTAAAAAGGATAATCAAAAAGAATTAAAATTATGTGACTTTAGAAATGTTTACTCGATCAATAAATTGGCATTATTATATTGCTATAGAATAAAACTATAAAATAGTTCTATTAAGAAACTATTTTTAAGTGAAATTGTTTCTAATAATAAAAGTTATGTATATCTATGCATATTACACCAAAAATTCTTAAGCTAAATTTATTCTGTGACCATTAAACACACACAAGCAGAAATCATTCTCGCTACATATTGACATATACATATTGACAGACTTTAATTGGTTTCTTCACCATCTACATATCTGAATAATATTTCATTCTATGGAAAGCCCACATTTGGTTATCCATTCATCAGTTGATGGACATATGGGTTGTTTCACATTTTGGTTATTGTGAATAATGCTGCTATGAGCATTCATGTGCAAGTTATTACGTGAAGTTTTCACATGTTTTCAATTCTCTTGGGTATATACCTAGGAGTACAACTGGTAGGTCAAGTGGTAACTCTATGTTTAACTTTTTGAGGAGCTGCCAAACTACTTTTCATAGGGGCTGCACCATTTTACATTCCCACTACCAGTGGATGAGGGTTCCAATTTCTACACATCCTTGCCAACGCTTACTTTTCGGTTTTCATTTGCTCGTTTGTTTTTTATTATAGCCATCCTAGTGGATATAAAGTGGAATATCTGGAAGATATTCTCAAGTTATTTTTTATTGATATATAAATATATAAGCCCAAATATTTTCTTAGGTACTGTCTTTTTTACTCCATTTGGAATACCTTTCTTTGACAAATATTTTTATGAGACAAAACTGATTAAATAAATTGTCCCTATGATCTTTTTACTGCTTTGCCCAACTCAGAGGCTGCTCAATTTCAACTTATGTTGGTACAAACTGTAAATTTTTCCAATTAAAAATAGCTGCTTCATCAAAAGCCACTTCAGAGTTAAGATATTCTAACATTCAATTACAGAATTGTGAAACTAAATCTTATAAATCATTTGAACTCTCGTTTATTTAATTTATTTAGTTTGCCTCTTGTTTTGAAGGGATAAATCTCAATGTCTTTCTGTTTGAAAGCTTTGTTCTCAACGATTTTACTTTTCTAAAATCTTCAAATGTGAACTTTTTTTGAATACTTTGATTAAACATTTCCAAATGCCTTTGAGAAAACAATGAAATAAGATTTAGAGGACTCGTAAAACTGTTCAATGCCAATGTAGGACACTTAGATTGATTTGCAAAGTAGTTCTTCAAAGGCGAAACATTTCTAAAACCCACTTGATGACGCACGTACTGTCATGCTAAGTATTTTTAATTCAACATCAGTTTTGTCATAAAATTTTTGTATTTCAGTTACTCTAACATTGTATAAATAGAAATATTTATAAATTTTGACAACTACAGCCTCTATTTTGATTGGTATAATATTGCAGCTTGTTTGTACATAATTAATTATGAATTATGTATGCACCATGACTAATTCCAAGTATAGTTCACTTCCATAGATTTTTAAATTGTAGTAAGAACATTGTTTTCATCATGATGTTGTGCTGCACCAAAATTTGCGTTTTAACCATCATCCCCAAAACGAATAGTTTTATCTTCAAATGTTGAACTTTTTTTTTTTTTTTTTTTGAGACAGAGTTTCATTCTTTTTGCCCAGGCTGGAATGCAATGGCACAAGTCGGCTCACTGCAACCTCCGCCTCCTGGGTTCCAGTGATTCTCCTGCCTCAGCCTCCGGAGTAGCTGGGATTACAGGTGCATGCCACCCACATCCGGTTAATTTTGTATTTTTAGTAGAGACAAGGTTTCACCATGTTGGCCAGGCTGGTCTTGAACTCCTGACCTCAGGTGATCTGCCCACCTTGGCCTCCCAGAGTGTTGAGATTACAAGTGTGAGCCACCATGCCTGGCCGAAATGTTCAGCTTTTAATATGAATTTACTATAGCGTTTACAATAATGACAGATGTTTCACCTTTGACAGAATGAACCTCCAAAAGCTTGTTTTAGATCCATGAGTTGGATGAAAATATCAAATTATAATTGGAATGAACTGATTCTTTTTTCTTCGAAGCATCTGAAGACACTAATAGAAAACTGGTGTCATTTATCTGTGAACTTCATCTTCAGAGGGAGCTAACACATTGACAGCTATTGCTTGGCTTCTTTTTTTTTTTTTTTCTTTATATAATTTAAGTTCTGGGATACATGTGCAGAACGTGCAGGTTTGTTACATAGGTATACACTTGCCATGGTAGTTTGCTGCACCCATCAACCCAACATTAGGTATTTCTCCTAATGCTATCCCTCCCCTTGCCCCCCACCCCCTGACAGGCCCCAGTGTGTGATGTTCCCCTTTCTGTGTCCATGTGTTCTCATTGTTCAACTCCCACTTATGAGTGAGAACATGCGGTGTTTGGTTTTCTGTTCCTGTGTTAGTTTGCTGAGAATGATGGTTTCCAGCTTCATCCATGTCCCTGCAAAGGACATGAACGCATCCTTTTTTATGGCTGCATAGTATTCCATGGTGTATATGTACCACATTTTCTTTATCCAGTCTATCATTGATGGACATTTGGGTTGGTTCCAAGTCTTTGCTATTGTAAACAGTGCCACAATAAACATACATGTGCATGTGTCTTTATAGTAGAATGATTTATAATTCTTTGGGTATATACCCAGTAATGGAATTCCTGGGTCAAATGGTATTTCTAGTTCTAGATCCTTGAGGAGTCGCCACACTGTCTTCCACAATGGTTGAACTAATTTACACTCCCACCAACAGAGTAAAAACATTCCTATTTCTCCACATCCTCTCCAGCATCTGTTTCCTGACTTTTTAATGATTGCCATTCTAATTGGCGTGAGATGGTATCTCATTGTGGTTTTGATTTGCATTTCTCTAATGACCAGTTCAGCCAGCAGAGCTAAGTGAAAATATATGCTGCACAAAGTGATTTGTACATACCCTTGGACAAGGACAAGGAGGACCCCTGCTGGGTCCCAAACTCTAGGGAGCCTTGCATATCACAAACATACATCAAAAAATAAGTACATTTTAAAACTTTTGGGCAGTTCTGTCACTGGAGATCCAGAATTCAGTGCTGGTAGACTGCGAACCAACACCCTAAACGTCCACACTCGAGACGTACTTTTCAAAGCTCGGGAATCATTTTTCCACTATTCGTTCCCAGTGTTCTAGAAAGAAAAAGTAACTGCATCCAAATGCTGTTACTGAAATCAGAGACAGAAGCAGTTTTAGAGTGCAAGGAGGAGGTGAGCAGTGGAGACACTTATATAAGAGAAAAAGGAAATTAATTAACTTGTCAAATGTGTTTCCCCACAGATAGAATGCCATGGATTTACGCATGACCAAGTATCATTTTCCATTATTGCTGAGCACCTTGCTTTTCTTTTTGTTCCACTTCTTGATTCCAGAGATACTAATGATTTAGTGTCTGTTTGTAATATTTTCCAATATTAAACAGTTCATATTATTCTTAAATGTATGTGTCCACATATACATATATTTATTTAGTTTTATGTACTTATGTACAAGTATATAGAAATCCAGCTGTAAAATGCATGAAGCATGCTTCAGATTCTTTAAACTGGCAACTAGATAGACATTGAACCTCAGAATTTTGAATGGTTTTATTTTTATAAAATTCCTTAATATAGTTGGATTTTAATTTCAATTTCAAAGATTGAATAAAAATTTTCACCTTTATTTAATTTAGGATTTTAAAATTTCATGATATGCCTTATAACTTGTATGTTGCCTTTTATTTTTAATTGATAATTTTTAATATTTTCTAAGAAAAATATTTTTAAGAACATGAAAAGTCACTTGTTTTTTTATATTTTGAATTACCTTTATTTACACATTTGGATAAACATGAATTCAAATTGTATACATTTTGAATGTAATTAGATTTCAGTTTTTAATCCTTTAGATTTTTACTGTCGATAGAATGCAAATTATATGAAAATCTTGAATATAAAAATATTAATGGTTTTGCTGAAATGAAGGAAAGAACACGAAATTTTATGGAATAGATATATATTAATTTATGAATTACATATTACTTTGCTTGTATTACTCATCCAAACCTTGCCAAGCCATCAAGACAACATTCAGATGTGTTCAATATTTAAGTTCAGTCACCTTTGAGGTTTTGCCAACTCCATATAAAAACCATAGCTTTCCACATTTTTAAAAAATTTTGTCATAATGAAGGTGTTTTTGTTAAGGTAGGAGGATAGAGCATATTTTATTTAACGGCTTGCTTGCTTGATTTATAACTTGTAAATATTTAAACATAATGGAATGTAGGCTTTCATTTGTCCTCTTGCCCCAGGCCCACCAGTGCCAGGGGCAGCCAGAACACACCATCTGCAGCTGCATGTGGTAAATCACCATCTCCAGGCAGTCTTCTCAGGGTGCCAACTACTTTTGAAGCAGATAATAATGCTTCTTCGGCAGCTTTGTGCCTTCTGTTTTCCATGTGGTCAGTGACATTTCTGTGGCCTCCATGGCAGCTGATAAATGTCCACAAACACTTTGTGCAGATTATACACTCAACATCAACGTTCTTGAGAGGTGAGAATTCGGTACCTCATTTTTCGCTTAACATTCCCTTGAGTTCATTGCTGCCAAAAGGATTTACTGCAAAAACAAAAAAATAAGCATTAGCTAGCAATACAATAAATAAGTAAATAGATATAGGTTTGTGTTGTACAATAAATGATAAAACCCCTGTGGGAAAAGCATTGAGATGACTCTTTCTATCCTCCACAGCATAATTGCTCAGCCTTTCTTTCCTGCATATACTTCACATACATCTAACCTATGTTGTCCCACGTTTCTCACTGACACTGCCAAGAGGTAGCCTATGCAGCTTCACATATGTCTCAGGCTGCAGCATGAGTCACAGCAACTGGCTGGTAGACAAAGAGGCTGGCAGGGACAGTGGCTTCAAATATTTCTCCCATCACCGCCAGAGACCAGAAGGACTTTGATCACCCCCACTGCTAATGTCAGAACCACTTGGTCTTATCAGGGAACAACCTGCATGTTCCCCTTCACTGAAAGGCAGGTATTAACCACCTTGCATCTGGAAAGGGCGAGGAGAAGAGAGTCAGGCTCATTGGTTTTATTCCAGATTTAACTGTATGATAAAGACCTCTGCTCAGTAAATATTCATCTCAATACTAGATAAGACCATGACAGAAAATGAAAGTACTAAATGGAGGTTTACCAAATTTGCCCCAACTTGTTTTAATGCTTATTAATAAAAATACTTGATTTAAAAATGAAAAACCTACAACGAATGCTGAACTGGGCAGAATCCCAGGACAACAGGTGTAAATCAAAACTACAGGCCAACCCAGACCTATAGTTACACTAAGTATTTCCCCTCTGATTCATTCTCCAGAATGCAACCAGGGTGATTTTTCTAAAGCATAACCCTGATCAGACAGTCCTCTGTTCATAACTGTTCAATTACTCTCCACTACTCTAAGGTTAAAACGCAACCTCCTTGATGCAGTAGGCTCTCTGAACCCTGCCCACCACCTAATCTTTGACCACTTCTCCCATATCCCTCCACTTGACCTGAACTGAGTCTCACCTGATCTTCCCTCTTCTTAAACTATTCCCCATCCACCATGACCTGTCTTTGACTGATTGACAAACTGTCCATTCATCAAGATGCATGTTAGCCATCCTCTTTTCTGGTAAGATTTCCTGACCCCTCTCTTCCAGCCAAGCTGTCTATCCCCTCTTTCCCAATAATACCTTTTATGTATTCCTAACAGGAGGTTTATATCACAAATCTATTTATTTGTCCCTCCCTCCTTGTCTGCAAGCACTTTGAAGATAGAGACCTTGTCATCTCTGTATCCTCAACACCTAACACATTAGACTAGTCTAGACAGAGCTGGGTTGGATTGGGTTGGGTTGGACACAATTTGAAAATAAATACTTGAAGCCCAAATATGGAGAAATGTTGGTGCCTGGCTGATAAAATTGTGCTTTGGTAGATGGCTGATGAAGACAAACGGCTAGATTTTGAGCAGAAGGCATGTTGACAGTATTATTTTTAGGAAAATCAGTCTGGAGGTGTATAGAGGATGAACTGAATTTCCGCTCACTGTAACACGCTCCCCACTAATAACGTCCCCAGTAAACACCCTCGCATTCTCTCTCCACCCACTCCATCCAAAGCTATCAAAGTAGCTAGCACATGAGAATATGGGAGGCTTTTCTAAGTTAATGTTTTTCATTTTTAATGTGTAAATGTTAATATCCTTACTATATAAACAGAGAACCCTTATAAATAAACATGAAAAACACTAACACCAATTAGACAATAGGAAGAGGCCACAAATAGAAACTTCACAAAAGAAGAAATTGGAACAAGTAACCAAAGAGACTGTAAGCTAAATTAATAATGAGATGCCAGTTTTGCCTATCAAATTGTCAGAAATTATAAAACTAATAATAGTCAGCATTAGCAAGGGTTTAGAAAAACTGACCTGAAATAAGAAATTCACTTTTATACATTAGACGGAGGCGTGGAAATTAGTCCAAGGTTTCTGGAGAAGAAAAAATTCAGAGATAAGGTCAAAGATATATGAACAAGATATTCAGCACATTTATAAATACTCAGAAGTCTGGAAAGCAACTAACTGGCCAACGATGAAATAATTTAAACTATGATATAGTCTAATGATTTGATTTTACTTAAAATCACATTATAAAAGAGTATTAGAGACTTAGGAAACTTCATATTTTTATGATAATGTTTAGTTTTATAAACAGAATATGGACATAGACACACATAAAGTCACACTGAATACATGTTTTGGATGAATGTTAAATGGTTGAGTATTAAAATTGATACTTGCCTGAAACTGAATCTCACTATCACAGAATAAACTTCAGGGATACAAGAATAAATCAGAACTTTTATCCAAAATTTAATTTTAATTATAATCTTATAATTAAAAGTTTTAGCAATCGAAGTTTTAAAGTCATCATTATAATACAGGAACAATAATTAGGGACATTCAATAAATGCTCACCTTCAGCTTGAAGCGAATAGAAGAGCAAGATATTTTTGTGTCATTCATTTTTTTCTAACACAATTCCCTCACATTTTTATGCTTTTTGTATTTTTCATTATGTAGGGATTTAGGGCAACGTATCATAAATGCTGTTATATATAAGTTTAGACTTTCTCCTTTTATTATTTATATTTTCATAAACATTTGTTGACTAAAAAAGAATATCATGAAGTCCCTGAAGTTTTGAGCTAACACATTTTCTTAATATCCTATCATCTGTACACTTATTTCTTCAGCTATTTTAGAATTCTTAATAATTATTTTATTTAAAATTAACAGGTTTTACAACCTTGTAATAATAAATATACACCTACAGTCCACCTGATGAGTAAATTTTCACTACAAAATGCACATAAGATGTTCACTTCTAGTTATATCTAGAATGCTTAACCATATTTGAAAGTGAACAAATAATAATAATAAATCAGATAAATGCAATTGACATACCTTCTTCGTATTTCTGGTATAGCTGAGTTTTTAAAAATTTAATCTAACAATTTCTGCCTTTCAATTGAGGTTACTTAGACCATTTGTACTCAATCATATTATTGATATGGTTGTATATAAATCTACCATCTTACTATTTGTCCTCTATTTGTCTCATCTGTTCTCTGTTCCCTTTTTCCTCTCTTTCTGCCTTCTTTGGAATTGAGGTTTTTTTATGATGCTGCTCTATCTTTTTTGTTTGCTTATTAGCTGAAGTTATTTGTTATTCTATTGTTTGCTTTAGGGTTAATAGTACACCTCTTTAACTTATCACAGTCCATCTTCAAGTAATAGACTACTTTACACATAAGAACCTTACAGTGTACTTCTATTTCCCCCCTGCTAGCCTTTGGCACTCAGAATCTATAAGACTCCACATCTGCCCTCTGGCTGCTTGTCCCTTAATTCCTCCTCCATTTTTCACTCTGCTTCACTTACCCTAGTAATACATCTTTCCTCCTGATATACTTTGACCCTGAACACTTAATAAAAAGACTTACTGGAATAGACTGAATAATAACCCCTAAAAATATTCACAAATTAGTCCCCAGGACCTGTGAATGTTACCTTATACAGTATAGCAGAAGAAATTTTGCAGATGTCATTAAACAAAGCATCTTGAAAAGGAGAGATTATCCTGGACTACCTGAGTAGGCCCTAAATGCAATCACAAGGGTCCTTATAAAAGGAAGGCAAGAAGGTCAAAGGAGACAGTAGAATCTATGATAATAGAGGCAAGAGGTTTGAATGAAGGGAAGAAATTAGAGTGATGTGAGTAAAGGATCATGAGCCAAGGAAAGCAGATGATTTCTAGTGATCTAGAGGCAAGGAAACGAATTCACCCCTGAAGCCTCCAGAAGGAATTCTACCCTGCCAACACCTTAACTTTAGCTCAGTGACACTGATTCTTGATTTCTGACCTCTGAAACTGTAGGACAATAAATTAATGCTGTTTTAAGCTATGAGATTTGTGGCAATTTGTTACAGCAGTGATAAGAAACGAATACACTCATTAAATTGCAATTTTGAAATATGCATGCATTTCATAAAGACTTTTTTATATAAATACATTTCTATCAGAAGATTTAAAAAAAAAAAAAAAAGAGGCTTGGAGCAGTGGCTCACGCCTGTAATCCCAGCACTTTGGGAAACCGAGGCAGGTGGATCACTTGAGGTCAGGAGTTTGAGACCAGCCTGGCCAACATTTTGTAGGCCCCATCTCTGCAAAAATTAGCCAGGCATGGTGGTGCACACCTGTAGTCCCAGCTACTCAGGAGGCTGAAGTAGGAGAATCACTTGAACCCAGGCGGCAGAGGTTACAGTGAGCAGAGATTGCACCACTACACTCCAGCCTGGGCGACAGAGAGAGACTTTGTCTCAAAAAAAAAAAAAAGAAAAGAAGACAAAAAAGAGTCTGAACTGCAAGGCCATTGTCCTAATAGATATTGCTTGGTTGCAGTAAACTGGAACCAATTCACATTTACATGAGTAAAAGGGAAATGATGACAGTAGGGACTGGCAGGGCATGGTGCAGGCAGGGCATCAAAGGCATGACAGTGTGGAGCCATGAGGAGCCACCACCAGCAAGTCAGGAAAAAAAGACAAATTCACGGGGTCTCTCATGATTTAAGGTCTCTCAACAAGTCTGATTCAGTCAGTTTCTTTCCTTGCAGCCAGCTCTAGATAATTTTTTTTTTTTTTGGGGCGATCTGTGCTGTGTCACCCAGGCTGGAGTGCAGTGCGTAGCGATCTGACTCACTGCACACAAGCTCCTTTCCCGGGGTCCATGACTCTCACCTCAGCCTCAGGTAACTGGGACTACAGGCGCCCGCCACCACGCCCGGCTAGTTTTGTATTTTAGTGAGGGCGGGGTTCCACCATGTTAGCCAGGATGGTCTGATCTCCTGACCTGCATTGATCCCACCGTCTCGGCCTCCCAAATGCTGGGATTACAGGCTTGAGCCACCGCGCCCGGCCCATGAATTTTCAATTCAAGAGTCCTCCATGGAGTCTCTATCTGGGTTCGTCTGTTTCGGTTCTCAAAAGAGATGATCAAGCGAGATTAAGCCAGCCCATCTTATGATTGGCTGCCGTGAATCAGGTGTCTATACCCTGCCCAATCAGCTGAGGCCAAGGGTTACACAGTACAAACATGGCTGTCTGTGTGCTTTCCTTCAGCAAGGGCAATTGCAAAGGAGAGGAAATTCGGTTGGCATCCCAAAATGGGTGTGACACGTATGTGTAGATAAATATAGTATGAAAGGCCAAGACTGTCAACTCTGTTTCTCTTTGGATAACTCATCAACAGGTGACTAAGTTGCTGAGGCTTGGAAAAAAACTAACATTTGCCCAGCACTTCTTAGAAGTCAAGGAAACTGGGGTCATAATGAGCAACTCTTATCATAATTATTTTTATTAGCTGACCTATAAAGCAGCCTGAAGGGAGAGTATCAAAGGGTGTGGAAAAAAGAGAAAGCGAGATATAAACAGAGAAGAAAAAGGAAAAGGAAAGGAAAAACTATGTATGGAACACCTACTGAATGCCAGACAATATGCTGGGAGCTTATAGGTTTTCTGTTGTGTGTGTTTCACAAGGAGAAGAGGGGAGAAAGAAAAACTTAGGCTAGAATAAGAAAGGTGAATGCTGCTGCCTGTTTTCCCATGGTATGGATTTATTTTAAGAGAACTCACTATTTTTATATTACCTGTAGAGCAAATCTCAGTTATCAGAAAATCTTAGGTGATGTATCTTCCAGGTTTAAGCACGAAACTTCTTTTAATTTTAACCGGTTCACATGGATGAATCTCAAGCATTATGCTTAATGAAAGAAGCCAGGCAAAGGACTACATACCATGGTTACAGAACAAAAAGTGTACAGAAGTCCTAGAAATACACACCTGAAAAGGATGAATCTTACTGTATGTAAATTATACCTCAATAAACCTGTTTTTAATTCTTTACATCAGTTTGGATTGAAATCTTTTGAAACTTTATTACACGCCATCTTGAATTTTCTGTAGCTAAGCATAATCTTACCTTTATTGATTTGGAATTTGAACAGAATTGTGAATTCTACTGATTGTTCTCTTCTGTAGAAAACTGATACCCTCAGAGTTTATTTGCCCCTACACCAAATGGTCCTAGATGACTGTGCTTTTGGAGTCTCTATGACTGCTTTATTATTTTTCTTTCTCCCTCCTCCTATAAGCTCTCAGCAGTGACTTCCCCAGTGGATATACTCTCCCAAAACAACATTTCTAAACTGCTGCTTCTAATCTGTTGTGAACTGTTGGGGATAGCAGTGAAGGCAGATAACAATGTTGATAAGAACTGTATGTGTGTTGGGTACAAATAAATAAGCTCTGAATAGGAGTCTAGGGCCAGGCGCGGTGGCTCACGCCTGTAATCCCAGCACTTTGGGAGGCTGAGGTGGGTGGATTATTTGAGGTCAGGAGTTCGAGACCAGCCTGGCCAATATGGTGAAACCTCATCTCTACTAAAAATACAAAAATTAGCTGGGCATGGTGGTGGGTGCCTAGAATCCCAACTATTTGGGAGACTGAAGCAGGAGAATCCCTTGAGCCCGGGAGGCGGAGGCTAAAGTGAGCCAAGATTGCTTCCCTGCACTCCAGCCTGGGAGACAAAGCAAGACTCCATCAAAAAAAAAAAAAAAAAAAAAAAGGAGTCTAGAAAACGTCTATAATAAAGTGAATCAGCTTTTGTGCAAGGTTGAGTATTATCTGGTTTAGCTACTAAGAGGTCTGTTTTACTTATTTATTAGTTCTTGACTAAGTTCCTGAAAGGTCAGTTTGCTATATCACTGCACTCATTTGAGGAGAAGTGTTATAATATTTTATTCATACACACAGTCACATATACATATTTATACACCAAAAAACAAAACAAAGCACTGCTTAAGCAACAAGCAGAAAGGAAAGCGCCAAAAGAAACTTTCCATTCTGGATCATTCAGAATAGGCAGAGCATAGAATACTACAGTTTAATAGCAAAAATGACCCTAAGAGGTAAAAAAGAATATATTTTTATTTCTTCAGTTAGACAGAAAGAATATGGTTCATTGCCCACAGGATAAAGTCTCATTTGAATCAACCAACTGATAATGCCAGGAAAGCATTTTTAAAGAAACACAAACAGTAAGGGCTGGTTTTTTTTTAATCTCTTCATCAAACAGGGCATTTGATTAACCTTTTTCCTAAGATAAAAGAGTCAATTACATGAATATCCTGTTGTATGTGTATCTGCCCACAATGTAACCATTTAAAATCTTTGTAAAAATAAGGTGATTTCTACACTCACAAATCTAGATGAAATTTTGTTAATTCATTCCTAGAGGCCATAGTAATTAGTGCAATATTTAAAATGACAGGAAATAGTGATGAAGCTTTGGAGTTCTGGCATAAAATGGCATCATGACTAGAATGTGGAATTTCAAGTCTTGGCTTCTCTTCTCTGTGCTAAAATCTGCACAGTTCAATTTGTAGATGACATTAGTTACATTCGTCAGACATCCTCATTTTGCATCTCTATCTGCCCTGTAATTGCTATCATTTTCAGAATGGCTGTGTAAGAATGAAGGCATTCATTTCAGATTTATATTCTTCTATTTTTGAACTGCTATTTTGTGTCAGGCACTGTTCAGGCCCTTTTAATCCTCAAAAGGCTAGGTACTAATATTATCTTCATTTTGAAGCTGCAGAAACCAAGGCTCAAAGAGGTTTCAGTAGATTTCCCAAAGACACAAAGCTAGTAAATTGGGAGCTAGTGAATCTGAAGTTAGGGCACGACACTAATGTCCTTGAGCTCATTGACATTACTTTTACTAAATAAGAAGTAGAGGCCTCCATTTCCTTTCAATTATCATAGCAGAGAGTCTCTGTGAAGTCCACATCTTTGTATTTTTTAAAACATTAATTCCACCTCTTGTGCCTTTGCTCATCTGAATTATTATACTGTCATCATTTTATTTGTGCCAACAAAGTATTTGTATTAAATGTGAGCCATAATCTGCTCTATCCAGGAATTTAGAGTTCTCCCTATAATGGGCCAACATCTTCAGAATCTTCCTTTCATTGTGAAAACGTCAGTTTTACCCTTTCCAAGTATAAAGATGGTCACCACAAGGGCTAAGCTTTGTAAGACTCACCAAAAGAAAACTGACTCGAAGTCTTCATTTTGTGAAATACTGAACAATCCTCCCTTCCCTCATCAGTAGAAATGATCATCAAATCTTAATATGAAACAAATTCGATGGTCTTAGCAGCTTCACATGATTTAAAGAACCAAAGTAATACGAACACTTCATCAATCCCTTTACTTCATCTTTTTATGATTGTATGTAGTTTAAAAAAAAAAAAAATTGGCTCTGCCTCTCTTTTCAAGTGACGCTGTACAAACACAGAGATTTAAGGGAGTTTTACAGAGAAAGCAACTGTGACCCAAAGTGCTGGCTTCAGTCTCACAAATTGATGTGAGAGCCAGTCCTGAAGTTTGCTCCTGTCCTCTTCCTCCTGTTTCATGCGACCTTGGGCTGGCCTCATTCCCACTTGTTTTCTCTTGATATCTGGCTTTCTTCAGTCTCCCTGTCAAACTGCTCAAAGAGAAAGCTATGTTCACCACTTCCCCAGCAGAAATGTCTTCCGAAGTTCTAATAGGTACCCATTTGCTTCTCTTAATGATACTTAAGCACTACCCTGCTGGTGTTGACTTTCCAGATCATCAGATAATGAATTGAGTCACCTCTATGTGCCATGTGGCTGGGACATCAGTTGCTGACTAATGAGAAATTCAATGAAAGGCAGGGAAGCAACTCTGGGGCATGGAATCAGAGGAGTAGATATCGATTCTCTTGGTACAATCCTACTTATACTTATCAGGGCAAGATAACCTACCCCATTGCCAAAATCTTAATAGGAAAAGAGAAATGAGAATTCCTTATAGCTCTCACTAGTCTTGTTTCAACTTATACATCTTTTTAAAATTATAAACTAAAATGAAAGCAGGAATGACAGTAAGGAGAGAAGAGTGATGACCCTAAGACACAAGAGGAAGTTAAAAGCAGAACATCGAGTCCAGATTTCCTACACTCCATGATAAAGAGTTGGCTCTCTTCCTCTACATAAGCAGGAAGACTGCTCCAAGTAGTTGGCCACCTGTGAAATATTGCCCCATGCTAGGTTTTCATTGGGAAAAACAAACGCAAGCCAAGTTTCCTCGTGTAAAATGCAAAACACAATACGTACCTCAGAGTGTTGTGAGAATTGTGTGATATAACAAATGTGAACATGCCCCAGCATAGGCCTGACACACAGAGCGCATTTCTGGAATGTTAAGGCATACAGTGAATATGGGAGCTTCATCGCCAGAGCCCCCTTTAGTGGAGGGCTTCTCATACCTGCTGCTGAAAATGCTGTCAGCAGGCAACCTCCAGCTGTGGGCTCCTCTGGAGATGCCTCAGCAGCAGAGAGACTCCTGGGCCCTAAGACACACCCTTCCCAGGGCAGCCTTGACCCTGGAAAGGCAGGAGTATGAAGGCCTGACCATTTAGGCTTGACACAGGGCAACTTTGATGGGCCATTTTAGTAGCCCAGCTCTCTCGTGGGAGCTGGGCCCTGAGCTGGGCCCGCTTCATAGGTCAACTTCTCTCTCTTCCTTTCCTCTCCCCCTTCCACAGGTGTTGGCCCCAAGGGCACACTTAATAAACATCCTTCCCACTAAACTCTGTCTCAGAGCCTGCTTCTTGGAGAACCCAACCTGTAGTAGGAGAATATCGAAACAAATGTATAGTTGGAATTTAGGGTTTGAAATGGTGTGTAGCTCTGGATGGTGTTACTAAACTTGTCCAAACCTATTACCACAAGACCTATGCAGCACCAGAAATGCAGAGCAACTTTAAAAAATTACTTAGCTTAGTACTACCTGGTATATGGGACTGGGAAATTTGATGCTGGGAAAATTGATTATTTAGAGAGAAAAAAAAAAAAGCATAGATATAGGCCTCACTTTCTATATCTACCAAATAACTTTCAGATACATTTTAAAAAGATGCATCTTTTTTAAAATACAAGAAAAGAAAAAGAAAATAGAGGTGGGTATTTAGGCAATTTTTGCCTTTTATGAGATTTTAAAAGCAATTTTCACACGTGTTAAAATTTTAATTTTTTTAGAAACTTAGAAAGTTATAAAAATACAAAGAAAAACATAAACTCCTCTAGTCCCATCACCCAGAATTAACAAGTTTATTATTAACAAAATTAAGATTTTATAATATTTGCTTCTAGTTACCTGTTAAAATTTGCACTCATGATGTCTTCTCAGTTTGAGTGCTTGGATGCAAGAAAGCAGAAAAACGATTTACTGGTTATTGGGTCATTAGCAGATAGAAGGAAAGTCTGGAGATGGTTTCATAAGATGAGCAAGTGCAAAGACAGCTGAACAATAGGAAGCACAGCCAGGTCACGGCACAGGAACGGTTTTAGGTGCCACCATTGCTCCTACCTTCCCGTGTGCACATTAGACACCCCCGCTTCTGGCCTCCCAATGTGCTGTTTCAACCACGAGTAATTTTCTAACTCTTCCTGAATTTTAGCATCACTCTCTCAAGATTCAAAGTCCATTCAGGTGGCCTAGGTTGCACTCTAGCTGCAAAGGCCGGGGAGAGGGCGTATCTGAGCCCCTTGCAGAAGCAAGACACTGTCTCCCAAAAATACTCACAAAATAGGAGAGTGCCGGTTATGAAGCTATTTTATCGCTGCTTCAAGCGCAGGCTCCTAATATCCCTTTGTGATGTCAGGGCTGAGACTCTCTTTTTCTGTAAACTGCATTTCTCCTTCACCACCTGCTCCCTATATTGACTCTGCCAATAGAGGACTCTAAAAGAAAACTAGAAGTCTAGGGAAGAAAGAAAGGTCAATGTTCTGTCCTATTTACTTCCTGTGCTTGTCAGCATTACTTTAGTAATGCTTTTTCACCCCAGCAGTGGTGATTCATGCCTGCAGTGGCAGTAAATTCCAGATTGCAATATTTCCAACACTCCCAGAACCAGCTCATCATGCCCACTCTGAGCTCAAAGACACCAGTACCAGGCATTCAGCCCTCATCATCCTCAGAGGTCCAAGTTTATGCCCCATGGGGCCCCTCCTCCAAGCCTCTACGTTTTGAAGATTCCAATCTTTTCCCTTGGTTCTTCCATCCTTAGGGGTGGTAGTCCTCAGTGGCTCCTTTTTGCTTTCAGTTGTCCAATACCTAATTGACAATTCTTTAAATTAAATTCTCTCTGTTAAAATTGCTGGTGTGTTTTCTTTCTCTGGTTGAAAAAAAGGGATTCCCCTAAAATAGGAAGAGTGTTTAGAGGCTGAGTACTCCCCACCAAAAATAACCACAAATGTCTGCTACAGGTATTATCCTGTTTCTTCACTATATATATTGAGTATTTAAGTCCTATCCATGTTGATATAGACAGAAATGTTTATCATTTTTAACTACTATATACTATTTCATTGCATGAACCTGATTTGTTTATTGAGGTACATTTATGTTGTTTTTAATTTTTTCACTATTAAAACCAATGCTGTAACTAAGACAAAAGAGAAAACCTATGTTTATCTCAAATGACTGCAGAAAAATGCATTTGACGAAATTCAACACCAACTTATGATAAACTCTCTCAGCAATCTAGGAATATAAGGGAACTTCTTTAACACGATAAGGAATATCTATGAAAATCCTGTGGTTTTCATCATACTTAATGGGGAAAGACTGAACGCTTCCCCCCAAGATCCGGACCAAAGCAAGAATATCTACTCACCACTTGTATTCAACATTGTACTAAGGGTCCTGGCCAGTGAAATAAAGCAAGAAAAATGAATAAAAGAACAGATTGACAAGAAAAAAGTAAAAGTGTATTTCTTTGCAGATGACATGGTGACATGTGTAGAAAATCCTAAGGTATCTATAGTAAAAGCTATTAGAGCTGATAAATGAGTTTAGTAAGGTCATAGAATACAAGGTCTATATACAAAATGTAATTGTATTTCTATATGCTAGCAATGAACAATTAGCAATTTAAATTAAAAATCATTACCATTTACAATAGCATCAAAAATATGGAATACTTAAGTATAAATTTAACAAACTTGCAATTTAGATGCACACTGAAAACTATAAAACATTGATGACTGAAATTAAAGATGAACTAAATAAATGGGAAAATATACCATACTCATGGATTGGAAGACTCAATCTTGTTAAGATGCAGTTCTCTCCACATTGATCTATACATTCAATGCAATCACAATCAAAATCCCAGCAAGCTTTTTTTTAGAAACTGACAAGCCAATTCCAAAATTTATATGGAAATACAAAGGACTTATGATGAACAAAATTAGACTTAAAGATGAACAAAATTAGAGGACTTATACTACCTGACTTCAAGACTTACTATAAAGCTACTGTAATCAAGAACGGTACTACGGAATGGTATTGGTGAAATGACAGACATATAGATCAATGGAACAGAGTAGAGTGTCCAGGAATAGATCTACACATATATGACCAATTGATTTGCCATAAAAGTACCAAGGTAATCACATGGAGAAATAATCTTTTCAGCAACAGTGCTGGAACAAGATATCCACTTGGGAAATGATTAACCTCAGTTCTTACCTCACATCACTCAAAAAAACTTAATTCAAAATGGATCATAGACCTAAATGTAAAAGGTAAAATTATAAAATTTCTGAAATAAAACATAGAAGAATATCTTCATGACCTTAATGGCAAAGATTTCTCAGGGCACAAAAGCATGAACCATAAAAGAAAAAAAATTGGCAAGTTGAACTTAATCAAAATTTAAAACTTCTACTATTCAAAAGAGCCTATGAAGAAAATGAAAAGATAAGCCATAGCTAGGAGAAAATTTTATACATATCAAAAGACTTGTATCCAGGTTGTACCAAGAACTCTTAGAATTCAATAAAAATGAGACAAACAATCTAAATTTAGAATGCACGAAAACAGTTGAACACTTTATAAAAGAATATATGCAAATAGTCAATAAGCACACAAAAAGATGTTTACATCATAAGTCACTAGGAAGATGCAAATCAAAATCACGTGGAGATACCATTACACATCCATTAGAATGGCTAAAATTAAGAAGACTATAACAAGTGTTGACAATGATGCAGAACAACTGGAACCCTTATATATTGCTGATCGGAATTAAAAATGGTACAACCACTTTGGAGAACAGTTTTGCAGTTTTTAAAAAAGTTGAACATACAATTAGGACACAACCCAGCAATTTCACTCCCGCGTATTTCTATTTCCCAAGAAAAGTAAATACATATGTCCATAAAAGACTTGTACATCAATGTTCACAGCAACTTTATTGATAACAGCCAAAATTTGAAAACAACTTAAATGCTCATCAACAGGTGAATGAATAAATAAATTGTGATATGTCCATACAATGGAATGCTACTCATCAATAAAAAAGAATCACTTTACTGATACATGCAAAGACATGGAGAATTTCAATCACATTATGCTAAGCAAAAGAAACCAGATGCATAATGTATGATTCAATTTCTGTAAAACTCTAAAAAAAGACAAACCTAATCTACAGTGACAGGGCAGATCAGTAGTTCCCTGAGGGTAGGGTTGGGGGCTGGGAGAGAGGATGATTGACTGGGATGGGACAGAAGGGAACTTTTGGGGTGATAGAAATGTTCTATGACTTGATTGAAGTGGTAGTTATGTGAGTATACAAATTTGTCAAAACTCATCAAAATGTCCAGCTAAAATGGGTGAATTTTATTGTTTATAAATTATAGTTTAAACGATCCCTCAAAAATACTGCAATGAACATTGGTATACATGTCTCCCCTCTATGCCTGTGAAAAAAATAACCACAGGATATTTAACTAAAAGTTCATATGATATGTGCATTTTCTATTTTGTACATGCTATACATTGTTCTCCAAAGTGGACGTTTTGTCTGATTACCCAGCATCTGTGCCTCCCCATATTATTAATCTGAGCCCTGAACCCATCATGGAAATTCCATCCTCCTTGCCAGTGCTTATTTCAGGAATGGGTGTCTGACTCAATTCTGGCCATTAAGACATGAGAAGTTGACTGGGGGCCTTTTGGAGAATGTTTCTTAGATCCTAAGGGAGAGACCTATAGCTTCTGAACGTAAATTGCAAATTAGTCTGAATGTTGAACTGCCTAGATGTCACATCTAGAACTTCCGTGGCCCTGTTACCCATCATTATGGACAGAATTATGTCCCCTCAAAATTTATATATTGAAGCCCTAACCCTCAGTTCTTCAACTTGTGGAGTCCTTGGAGATAGAACCTTTAAAGAGGTGATTAAGTTCAAATGTTGGCTGGATGTGGTGGCTCACGTCTGTAATCCCAGCACTTTGGGAGGCCAAGGTGGGAGGATCCCTTAAGCCCAGGAGTTTGAGACCAGCCTAGGCAAGATGGTGAGACCCTGTCTCTACAAAAAATATTAAAAGTTAGCTGGGTATGGTGGTGCATGCCCATAGTTCCAGCTATTTGGGAAGCTGAGGTGAGAGAATCATTTGAGCTCAGGAGTTCAAGGCTGCAGTAAGCTGTGATTGTGCCACTGCATTCCAGCCTGGGCAACATAGTGAGACCCAGTCTCTTAAAAAAAAATGAGGCTCTTAGGGTGGGCTCTAATCCAATATCATTGGTATCTTTATAAGAAGAGAAGGATAGTATGCAAAGAGAGACATCAGGGATGTGCTTGCACAGAGGGGCCACCATGTGAAGAAGCAGAAAGAGTGCGGCCATCCACAAGACAAGGAGAGAGGCCTCAGAGGAAACCAACCCCCATGCCCACGCCTTGATCTCAGACTTCCAGCCTCCAGAGGTGTGAGAAAATAGATTCTGTTGTTTAAGCCACCAAATCTGTGGTACTTTGTTATGGCAACCCTAGAAAACTAATACACCAGCTGAGACTGAAACCAACATTAAAGGTGGCAAAAAGGAAAGATGAAAAGAACTTGAGTTCTTTTTAGCTATTATCAAGTCACCAAATGAATCAGTCCTGGAACCTGTCCCGCCTCAAAACTAATGTAAGACAATGCATTTTCTTACTGTGTGAGCTGGTTTGACTGAATCCTCTGTTACTTGCCTCCAAGTAACCGAAACACCACATATGCTTCCAAAAGCAATGTATGAAAGTTTCATTTCCCCTTGTCCTTGCAAACACCCGATATGTTTCAACTTCTTTCTTGCCATTCACATAGATGGAAAACAGTATCTCATTGTTGTTTTAAGTTGTACTTTCCTGATAATGAGGTTAAACATCTTTTCACATGTCCATCTGCCATTCAGATTCCTCCTCTGTTGAATCGCCTAGCCATATATTTTATTCATTACTGTTGCACTGTTTGTCTCTTGCTTATTGATTTATAAGAGTTCTTGGCATATTCTTGATCAATGGTCCCCAACCTTATTGGCACCAGGGACAAGTTTTATGGAAGACAATTTTTCCACAGACCAGGGGTGGAAGGGAGGGGGCAGGGAAGATGGTTTCAGGATGATTCAAGCACATTACATTTATTGTGCACTTTATTTCTATTATTATTGCATTGAAATATATAATGAAATAATTATACAACTCATCATAATGTAGAATCAGTGGGAGCCCTGAACTCCAGGAAAACCTGCAGTTTTGCTGCAACCAGATGGTCCCATGTGAGGGTGATGGAAGATGGTGACAGATCATCAGGCATTAGATTCTCATAAGGCGCACACAACCTAGATCCCTTGCATGCGCAGTTCACAATAGGGTTCATGCTCCTATGAGAATCTAATGCAGCTGATCTGACAGGAGGCAGAACTCAGGCAGTAATACGAGCGATGGGGAACAGCTGTAGATACAGATGAAGCTTTGGTCACCCACCACTCACCTCTTGCTTTGCAGCCCAGTTCCCAACAGGTCATGGACTGATACCAGTCCATAACCCAGGGGTTGGGAACCCCTGTTCTAGATACTAATCTTTGTCAGTTATATATATTTTGAATACTTCTCCTGCTTATCATATGGCTTTTAGCATGTTTTTGATATCATGTGCCAAACAAGTTATTTATATTTTAATACACAAACTTACCATTTTTTCTTTTATGTTTGCACTTTCTATGTCTTATTGAAAGAAAGAAGGGAAGAGGAGTAGAGAGAGAAAGAGAGACAGGAAGAGAGAGAGAGGGAGGAAAGGAAGGAATAAAGAAAGGAAGGAAGCTAACCCAAGATCACTCATTAATTCATTGAAAAAATGTTTACTGAGTGTCTACTTTGTTATTTGTTCTACTATTACTTATAGTAGTAAATAAGACAGACAAAGCCCCTGCCCTTGTGGAGCTTACATAAATATATAATTGACTGTCTAGGAGTGAAGAGGCTATGACGAAAAGTGAACAAGGTTAAGTGGATAGAGAGGAACTTTACCTAGGGTGGTCAGGGGATGCTACTCTGAGCAGAGACCTGGATGGATTAAGAGAATAAGCCATACGCATATCAGGGACAAGAGCATTACAGACAGAGAGAAAAGCCAAAGAAGAGGCTCTGAGATGGCAAAGATATCTCAAGTGTTTGAGGAGCAATCAACAAGAAGGCCACTGGGGCTGGAAGTCAGTGAGCAGGGCCAAGTGGTAGGAAACAAAGTGAGAGAGGTACGCACGGCAGGGGACATGTGTGGGCCACTGTAAAGAGGCAGAAAAGAGAACTTATCTTACTTACAAGGTAGAAGAGTCACTGTGTTCCGCAGGGCAGAGAAGAGATGAAGGGAGGCATGAAAGAAGGCAGGGAGATTCACTGGAAGGGTACTGCAGTGTCCAGGCAAGACATAATAGCTGCATATTACTAGGTCATCAAGATCTATATATTCTTCTCTTTTAGAAGATTGTTTTGTTATTGCCACTGCTGCTGCTGTTGTTGTTGTTGTTTTGTTGCTGTTGTTGTTGTTTTAACCTTTAGAACTTTAATCTAGCAGAATCTATTTTGAGATATGACGTCATTTTAACTTTTTTCCATATGAATAGCCAATTGTCCCAACACCACTTTTTGAATATAGTCGTTCTTTTCCCAATTGATTTGTGAAACAAGTCATGTTATATATCAATGGCTCTCTTTTAAGGGGACTCTCTATTCTTGGTTCATAGAACAGTTTTTCTATTTCTGTATGAATGCCATCTTTTCAAATTGCTATAATCTTGCACTATGTCTTGATATCGAGTAGAAGGGGTCTCACTCCCCTATCCGGCCACCTTTTGCTCCTCTTTTTCAAAATTGTTAAAGATTTTTGTGCACCTCATTGTTTCATATTAACTTTAGAGTCAATTTGCTTTTGAGTTTCCCCAAAATCCTGTAGATGTATTGCGTTTTAATTACACTTAATTTATAATTTACCCTAGGGGGAACTGACATCTAGAAAGTATTAAGTCTCCCAAGTGTAGACAAAACCAGCTTTCCATTTATCAGGTTCTTCAAAAAAATTTGAAAATTTTCTCCTTATAATCTTTTCAGGAACTTTATAGTTTGTATTGTTATTGCAAACATCTTTTTTCCTATTGGGTTTTTTATTGGTTACTACTAATGACAAAGAGCTATATTTTTAGTATGAAAAAATCCTTATCAAGTATAAAAAAGGCAAACAAACAAATAGAAAAATAGTGGGCAAAGGACATGAATGAACAATTTTCAGGAGAAACACAAATAACCAATTAACATACTGAATTTTTTAGCTTGATTAACAATCAAAGAAATGCAAACAGTCTGAGATAATCATTTTACACCTGCCAAAGTAAAAAAGTTTGTTTTTAAATTATTTATTTATTTATTTATTTATTTATTTATTTTTGAGACAGGAGCCTCACTCTGTTGCCCAGTCTGGAATGCAGTGATGTGCTCATGGCTCACTGCAGCCTCCACTTCCACCTCAGCCTCCTGAGTAGCTGGGACTACAGGCACACACCACCATGGCCAGCCTGTTTTTAAATTCTTGTGCTGACTTTGTTTTAAGGATAATGGTAGCAGACATCTTAATATCCACTTGGCAAGAGTGTAATTGGTACAACTTTGAGAAAAAGAAATGTAAGAAAATGTTCTAAGAACTTTAAAAACTGTTCATGCCCAATCCTAGGGATTCCAACCTGAGGAAAAAAAGATTGTCATAAGTGAATGTTCGTCCAAGAGTCATTTCTGATAACAAAAACTTGACAGAATCTAAACGTCTGACACCTGGGGAACACTTCAAGAAAGTGTGGTACAGGCCATGTGATGAAATGATGCAGCCATCATGATAACCATGTCTGAAAATTTTTGAATGGCTGAGAAAAGGTGCAGGAAGAAACATCAAATGAAAAGGATCTATAGGTATACATAATTAGATTAGAGAAAATACATCATGATATAATATTCATCTCTGACAGTAGACTACTAGTAATTTTCATATTTTCATTAAGGTTATATTTCCTAAATTTTTTACAATAAGCATGTATTATCAGGACACGAAAATATTAAATAGATAAATGATCAAAACTGCTACAAGAAACTAAAAGTGTGAAAGGATCTATCAGTTCACTTTTCAATATTTGGTTTATTATACGTAATAACAGATACACACTGCCTGTGGACAGACTATTATCTGCTTGAAAAGTGTGAAATGTTGGTTGTAACAATTTAGCTCCTACCAAGAAGGAGCCCACACGATAGTCTTAAGATCCCTGATTAAAGCAAATGCAGTGGTAAGATGTGAGAGCTAAACAGTGTCAGGAACAGGGCATTTGTCTAAGTATCTTAAAATGTATAGGATTTCTTTAAACCAGCAACTCTTTATAGTTCTAAATTACATATATTGTTCGCTCATTCACTCAATAAATATTTCCACGCATATTTGGATCTAGACTTTAACGCAATGTTGACATTTTAAGAGAGATGAGCGTGTTGTTATTTTGGCAAAAACAAACATGCTGTTTCAAAGGTTTATGCTGTTACTTGGTCCGGTGTCCAAGTCCAGCATACCCGCGAATATAATCACACCCACAACCTTTCTGGGTGCTGTAATCCACTCCTCTCGCTCTTGCAGCCAGGAAAGATTTCAGAGTATCCTCTTACACTTACGTGTAACTGCCTACCGAGATATTTTTATCGTATCCTCAAAACCACTCATCTCCTTTTCATTTGCCTTTTATACTTACAATAACTTCAACTCTTTCCTCTTTCTGAAAACAAGGAAGTTCTCTTGATATTTATGTATTTATTTTGCTAGGAAACAAATTGGAATGGAGCCCATATTTCTATTCAGTGTCAATAGAGCTCATAAAGAGACCAGTTTCCCCCTCAGTTTAGGCCTCTTGGTCAAATTTACTCAGCTTGCCAGTCAGCAATTCATCCCACTCACAAGCCCTGGGCTTCTCCAGAGAATAAATAACCTAGGCCTGGAGCTCTGTGACTAATCATGTTTGCCCAGCCCTCACCATTCCTTCATTAAACGGCTTTTAGAATTCAGCTTCCTCCGTCTACCAGTGAGTAACAAACACAGAGACTCTCCGGCCCAAACTCCACTCTAACATGGCAGCTTCCTCTTCACTCATTCCCGGCAGCATGCATGTGGGTGTACATATTGTTAACGTGCTGTGTGTTCCTGCTCAGCATTTGCTCAACTATACAGACACCCTCACCCTCGTATCTGCCCCCATCGGTGCTGTCTACATTTAGATGCAAGCCCTCAGTCAGCAAGTGCATAGCAAATAGTGCTAGGAGGGATTTTTATGCCCACACAGCAATGATGAAACTGCGTATATGAGGCACCTAGGACAGTCAGGTTCATAAGGAAAGAAAGCAGAAGAGTGGTTGCCAGAACCTGGGGGAAGCGGGGAAGTGGGAGTTGGTGTTTAATGGGTACAGAGTTTCTGTTTGGGAAGGTGACAAAGCTCTCTCTGGAGATGGATGCACAGTGGTGGGTGCACATGAGTGGGAATGTATTTAACTGTATTTGTGCACTGGACTGAACACTCAAACATGTAAATGGTAAATTTTATGTTATGCATATTTTATAACAATTTTTAAAAACCCAAATAGATAGAAAGAAAAAATGACAAGGAAAAAGCAGCCTTGTTTCTGTCGTGTAATCCAAGTCCCTTTTATCTGATGCTGCCTCTTAACATTCCAGATGGGTGAGCTCTTAGATTTTCAGAGTTCCACACCAGGTCAACTGGTGAAAGGGAGCTGGGAAGAACGGGAGGGAAAGGAGACTTAGACGCAGCAACACCCATGAGAGCTTGCAGAGAAACTGCATAAAGCAAGCACCGGGATTCAAAATCCTTGCAGGCTCTTTCGTTTCTGGACTTTGCCTTGTTTTGGGGTGAGCGGCTTCCTCCCCAACTCCAACCAAGTTGATTCATGTTATTTGCCCAGCAGCTTCTCACAATGCCACCCTGGATAACAGATAGTTTCTCCCTCTCCCCAACCCTGTCCAGCCCGTTGGGACTCCACCCCAGCTATGCCTGCCCCTAGCCCGTCATCAGGGAAGACGGATGAGACTGGACAAGTAAACGGCAGCAAGCATCCAACTCTGCATTTTTCTGAGCTTTCTCCCCAATTCCTAAGTAAAATTCCTAAAGTAAAAATGGAATTTTTGCTGGAACAATTTTTAAGTCTAGCAAATCTGCCACATTCCTTAAACGACAGCTGCGGTAAGTGCAGCTACCGGGCTGTTGTGCAACATTCAGCCAATATTGGCACAACCGAGCACATGGATAAAACATGACATGCTTTCTCTGTTTTCCATGTTTTGCCACAAAAATTCTGTTCACAAAAGTCTGTGACTCTTCAATGTCTGTCATTTCTGTGGGCTCATCTGGAAATTTAGAAAGTGCCCTTTCAGTTAAAATTCCTCCCGTCAAGTGGTAGCTGTCTCTCCCTTGCCTTAGGTAACACATTCCTTTCTTACCTGAACAAATGTTTACTTGCATATACTAAAGCAGCAACAACTACTAGTTTTGTTTGGCATTTTCAGGAGATAATATGTAAGGTTGAGGATTTTTTTAAAATCCCGCTTTCCGAGATAACAAAGACCCACTAATCTGTAAAGATCAAATTCTTCCGCTCAATTAACATTTTACAACCTCCCTACTCTGTGGAAACAGTACTGGTAACAATTCTAAACAATTTGCAATCTGTTTGAATAGAAATTAACAGCAAGGTGTTACTTGAAGTGAACTAAAACAACAAATTTTGAATCTGAAATTATAATTTATGCTTTACAGGTCTGACTTATCAAAAAGGGAAGGAAAAATTCAGAAAACTGCTCATAATGCCACAAGACTATCTCTAATTTAATGTGGCTATCCTCAGCAATAGGAAAAACAAAAATTGTCATTTCTAGGAAATGGATTTTTTAAGTATTCAGAGTACCTCCTGCCTTCTTGGAAAAAAAAAAACCTCATTATTCTTTTAGTTAAAGGATTCTAACAAATTGAAAAGAAAACTAGAAAAGAGAGTTGAAAAGCTTTGTCAGATTAAAAACAAAATATCTACTATGCCAAGCCAAAATATTTTTCCAAAGCCAGGTTCTAAGAAGTGAATTACATCTTTCAAGACCCCAAAGGATCATTCCAGATTGGATTTCATAAAAATAAGTACAATTTTGACCAAGAAAGTTTATTCAACAATAATATTGCCAAACCCTAACCAATGACCATTCACTATAACACAATTTTAACACAATATTGATATTAATGCTTTCAGTGAGCAATGATCACACCACTGCACTTCAGCCTAGGTGACAGAGTGAGACCCTGTCTCAAAATAATAATGGTAGTAATAATAAAAGCAATAATAGCCTTTGTGAGGCTTAAACAGGCCTCACAAAGTCCATATACAGTAGGTGATAAATATAAAACAATATAGAAGCAGCTTGCTTAAATACAATAATGTATTCCTGCAAAGATGAAGGTAATTTAGATTTTTGTATCATTAAATCATGTTTTTAAGACCAAGAAATTCTTCATCTAAAAGAACACTTTGGTAAGTTTATTAAATAAAGCATTTTAAAAATAAAATTATCGCCTCCTAACTTACGTGCTTTTTTCACACATCATTTCAGACATCAGGCTTTCCTAAATGGGAGATTCCCACATAATACAACCTTCAGACTTTAACATGGCCCCCTATGAAAGAGTTCATGTCCCCCTTGAACACCTGACTAGTAATGATGTAAAGCATCCACACTGTGGAGAATCACACTTATATAGGCAACTTTATGTGGTCCAATAATTTTCAAAAGTAGGATTGAAACAAAAGATTGACAATAACCTAAATGGCCACGAATGGGGGAACCGGTTACAAAATCTATGGTGTTTCCCTACACTGGAATCCTGTGCAGCTGTAAAAAAAAAAAAAAAAAAAAAAAAGAGAATGTTCTCTATGTACATATGTGGAAAGTCCTCCAAAATATAATGTAAAGGGAAGGGGAAGCAAGCTGCAGAACACGGGGTATAAAAATCTATCATTTGTGTAAAGGGGATGGACAAAAGAATATAAATCTGAATCTATTTGTCTATGCATTTTTTGAAATCCCTGGAATGATATATTAGCAATTAATAACTGCAGTGACCTATGCAGGGAGGTAAATGGGGAGATGATAGAGGAATGGGTTAGGAGAGAGTCTTTTCACCACATCTTACTTTCTACTTTTTGATTTTTGAACCATGTAAATGTATTACTATTTGAAAAAAAAATAGTAATTTAATAAAAACTCCAGGTCAGATCAAGCCATCATGAGTCATGTATTTTCTACATACTCATTCCATCCATGGGAGCCTTTGTTTAGCTTCCCCGACGTTAGAGACATCTGCTTTGCCTAGAAGCAGAGCCTGAGACTGGGATTTGGATGCTTGTAACTGACTGAAGGAATGCGCTCAGGAGAAACCTGTTCTGGTGTTATGGAGTGGAGGAAGCAGAATAGAGCAGGGAAAGCATCAAGCAAGGATACCGTCTTAGGTAAAGTCCAGCCTTGGGCGGAACCACACAGGGACTTAGGAGTACCACAAACTCTCTCCTCAAGACTAAAAGGCCAGCTTTACATACCCCAATATCAGACTCTAGGCCCCAGAGTAGGGGTCAGTGGGCTTTAACCTCTCAGATTCTGTGGCTCCTGTTCAGCAAAGGGCAAGTCTCCTGAGATGGGGGCAGCTGTGAACGGTTAGCAACTATGATGGTTAAGTTTATGTGTCAACTTGATGGGGCCAGGGATGCCCAGATATCTGGTTAAACATTATTTCTGGGTGTGTCTGTGGGGGTGTTTCCAGAAGAAATTAGTATTTGACTGGTAAAGTGAGTAAGCAGATGGCCCTCCCCAATGTGGGTGGCCATCACCCAATCCATTGAGGGCCTGAATAGAACAAAAGGGTGGAGGAAGGTTAATTTCACTCTTTGCCTGTTGGCTTGCACTGAAATATCAATCTTATGCCCTCAGCACTCCCAGTTCTCAGGTCTTTAGACTCAGACTGAAGTCTACACCATTGGCTCTCTGGCTGTCAGGACTTCAAACCACACTGACTTTCCTGGGTCTCTACAAAAGGCAGATCATGGGACCTCTCAGCCTCCATAATTGTATGAGCCAATTCCTTATAATACATTTCTATTTCTCTAAAGAACCTTGACTAATACAGCTGTATTAGTTCATTTTCATGCTGCTGATAAAGACATACTCGAGACTGGGTGATTTATAAGGAAAAAGAGGTTTAATGGACTCACAGTTCCACATTGCTAGGGAGGCCTCACAATCATGGTGGAAGGCCAAAGGCACATCTTACATGGCAGCAGACTAGAGAGAATGAGAGCCAAGAGAAAGGGGTTTCCCGTTTCCCCTTATTAAACCATCAGATCTCATGAGGCGTATTCACTACCATGAGAATAGTATGGGGGAAACTACCCCCATGATTCAATTATCTCCCACAAGGTCCCTCCCATAACACGTGGGAATTGTGGGAGCTACAATTCAAGATAACATTTGGGTGGGGATGCAGCCAAACCATGTTAACAGCCAACCTGTATTCACAGCAGCTGGGGGATGGATGCATAGCCTAGGGTATTTGGGTAGGGTACCAGCAGCATCCACTACACCAGGGGTCCTCAACCTTCAGTGCATATCATAATCACATGGAGAGCTTCTTAAGACAATTCACTGGGCACCTGCCCCAGAGTTGCTGATTCAGTAAGTGGAAGAGGGGAGGGGAAGAGAAATGGAGGGGCTCGATAATTTGCATTTCTAGCAAGTTCCCAGATGATCCTATGCTGCTGGTCCTGGGATCAACCATACTTTGAGAACCACTGTCCTACATCATCTTTGCCTCTTGCTTCTCCTTTACCTCTGTAGCCAATCTCAGTACCTTCTTAATTTCCTTCAAATTCCTTTCTCAATGTACTGCTTCCTCTCTGTTCCTGTTGCTGACACTCCAGTGCAAGTCCTTATTCTGTCAGACCTAGATTAGAGGCAATTATTACATAGATAAAGAAAAAGCGGCCAGGCGCGGTGGCTCAAGCCTGTAATCCCAGCACTTTGGGAGGCCGAGACGGGCGGATCACGAGGTCAGGAGATCGAGACCATCCTGGCTAACACGGTGAAACCCCGTCTCTACTAAAAAAAAATACAAAAAACTAGCCGGGCGAGGTGGCGGGCACCTGTAGTCCCAGCTACTCGGGAGGCTGAGGCAAGAGAATGGCATAAACCCGGGAGGCAGAGCTTGCAGTGAGCTGAGATCCGGCCACTGCACTCCAGCCTGGGTGACAGAGCGAGACTCCGTCTCAAAAAAAAAAAAAAAAAAAGAAAGAAAGAAAGAAAAAGCAAGACTTTTTATGAATTACCCTTATTGGCTGACTATACCAATTAAAACCATAGGGTAATTGTCCAACTCATTTTAATTGTCTGTAAGTACCACACAGAGGGCTTGACATGTGTTCAAACAGTGAAGGAACTGCTGAGGTTCCTAGCCAACAATCCATGTACTATCTTTATTCTTTTCTAGAATAAGTTATAGAGATCACCTAGTTCGATAGTTCTCATGGCATAGTAGCACTGTGGTACAGAGAAGCTGCTCTCAGAACTGGGTGAGGATGGGTCACTGATTTCCTACAAGCCTTCTTTATAGATGAGGAAACTGAGGACCCATTCACAGGCACATGCCCTAGAGTAATGCATAACTCCTTGTCCTGGGAGCACCCCAGCTTGGTATCCAGAATGAGGACCTCAGGTTTGGGCCTTTCACAGCCCAATAACTTCCGCAGCAGTCAGTTCACTAACTTCATCTCCACCTCCTGCTTTCCAGGCTCCTTGTCCCCAAGAAACAATGAAACTAACATTTATTGAGCCCCTAGTTTGTTCAAGAAATTGTACCAGGGCTATCACATATACTACTTCTTTTTCTCCCTTACACATCTCACCAAAACCAATGTTGGGAGTAGGGTGAGGCAGGAGACATGCCTCATCCCAATACAGACCAAGACCACTACCTTGAGAATGGGAACAACCACCTTCTGGATTCCTTGATCTTGGTGTCCCTGACAGAGTCAAATCATCATAAATGACATTATGTATGCAATTATGGCAGTACTACACACCTTGAGAAATTACAGTATTGTGTAACAATCATCAATAAGAAATGACCATTTGATTCCAACAATTACCAACTCCTTCATAAAATAGAGAGTGGTGGCAGCCACCCAGAAAAGCCATCTGTAACCTCAATTTTATCTCCTAGACCCTGTCCTTGGGGTCACGTGGGAATGGAGGCTTCGTTCTACATAGGGTGTCTCCAATGGGAAGATTTCTTGCTCCTTTGACAGAGTGGCTTCCTTCAGGCAGTTCCTGTGTCTAGAACTCTGTCACCCAATATGGTAGCCATTGGCCGCATGTGTCTATGTCAGTTTAAATTTAAATCAGCTAAATAATAACATTAAAAATTTTATTCCTTAATCTCATTTTCCACATTTCAAGTGCTTAATAGCCACATGTGGCTAGTGGCTACAGTATTGGACAGTGCAAATATAAACATTTCCACCATTACAGAAAGTTCTGCAATGGACAGGACTGGCCTAGTTTTCCCTATACTTGACTTACTCAAAATCTTATTTCTCAGAGTCACCTAGAAAGAAAAAAACTAATTTCCTCCTTAATTATACAGAATCTGGCTTTGTCTTTATCATCCCTTAGATCCTCCATGACTTTTAACTGCTTGAATTCACTTTAAAAATAAATTCATCTATGTCCACAGTTCTCAAAGTGGAGTTCAGGGATCCATGAGTGTCCCCAAAACCCTTTCAGGGGGTCTGCAAGGTCAGAACTATTTTCATAGTTATATAACACAAAAAACAATAGTTCTTTGGGACCCTTGATTATCTTTTTTTTTTTTTTTTTTTTTATTTTATTTTAATTTTTTTGGAGGCGGAGTCTCGCTCTGTCGCCCAGGCTGGAGTGCAGTGGCCCGATCTCAGCTCACTGCAAGCTCCGCCTCCCGGGTTTACGCCATTCTCCTGCCTCAGCCTCCCGAGTAGCCGGGACTACAGGCGCCTGCCACCTCGCCCGGCTAGTTTTTTGTATTTTTTAGTAGAGACGGGGTTTCACCGTGTTAGCCAGGATGGTCTCGATCTCCTGACCTCGTGATCCTCCCGTCTCGGCCTCCCAAAGTGCTGGGATTACAGGCTTGAGCCACCGCGCCCGGCCGATTATTTTTAAGAGTATAAAAGGGAGCCTGAGATGAAAAACTGTCAGCACTGCCAAGCAATGTTGTTAGTATTAATGATACCATTGGCCATTTTTGTTTTTATTCTTATTTTTGACATATGCCCATCACTAGATAAGAAATACTAGTCCCAGCCCAGAGTTCCATTGTTCTCAGCTTGCCTGCAGCAGCATTAAGGAAGCAGTCATCTCAAATCCCTTGTAGAATGAAACTGGCATCAATAGGAGAATAAGAGCTCTATTGTCACACTTTTAAAAGAGCAAAACCGAGCATCTTTTCAGGAAACAGAACAGCAGGCAATGAGAGTGAACAGCAGAAATGTCCCTCTACCAGCTCTCCTCAGACCTGCCCCTGCCCTCTGTACCTTAGAGAACTGAAAAAAGTCCAAAGCTGAGGAAGGGAAAGAAGTCAAGCCCAAGGGGTGTGATACCAAGACAAGACTAGGGTGAGCAAGGGTCACATTCGAATCAGTGGCTGCTAATAAGATTGGTATCAAAATAAACTATTTAGAAATCAATTAAGTGAGAAAATATGCACTTGTATATTTTAGAGGTCAATTTTTTTTTTTTAAAGCTGGTCTAAAGAAGTATCTGTTTCAAGTTGTTTAAGCTTAGTGAGATGTACTTTTTTGCTGAAGAGTTAGAATGGTACAGAAATCAGGAACAGAGAAGAGGTAAGGTCTCCTTTTTTTAAAATAGTTGGTATCTGAAAAGATAATGAAATTGAAGAGCATACCAAAGTTATGAAGATCAATAAAGTGAAATCTAGGACCTGGAACCTAGGCTGCTGATCTGAGGGAAATTATCAAAAGCTTGGAAAAAATTATATTCTTTTCTGTCCATTTTTCTCTTTGGAATGAGAATTTTAAAAGGGACAAAAGGAAGCTGGGAAGGGTGAGATAGTCTCTGAAGGCTTAGCTATGCTTCTTCTTCCCTCCTTCCTCACTTCGCCCACTCTCATCCCCTCAAATAAAACCAGCAGCAGCATTAGCAGTAATACCTGCCATGTATCGAAGCCTTGCTGTGTGCAAGGTACTGTTCTAAACACTTTAGATGTAGTGACTCATTTAATCACCACAAGCCTATGATGTGGGTACTCTTATGAATCTTCATTTTATAGACAAGGCAAGTGAGGCCCACAAAGGTAAAGAAATTGTCTAAGGTCTTTGCACTTCTAAGCCTAAGGGGTGGGGAAAGCATAGGTTTAAGTGGGGTGTGTGATACTTGCAGTTTACTATAAGAAAAAAATGTACCATTTGAGCCTACTTTGTTTTTCTTTTGAAGTTACTCTTCAGTGTATTTAAAAATAATTATTGGAAAATTATTTCATGTTTACACTGTTTAATATTTTAGTATGTTAACAAGTTCCAGATGTTGATGGGGTGGTTAACGGTACACACACTTGTCAAAACTCATCAAACTACACTAGAGATCTGTGCTTTCTATTGTATATAAATTATGCCTTCATAAATTTTAATACTGTAAAATTATTTTATGTTTGTATTGTTTAATATTTTCTATTTAGGCCTTAATAGGAAAGAGCTAAATACAAAGGAAAGAGAATGGTATTTGTATTTCTTTCTCTTTACTGCCCACATTTAAGAAGAGCCTAAATGTTGATACTCAGCTGCCTTTTCTGTATAATGGGGATAAAATACCAACTTGTTAAGGTTGCAGAAGAATTGGATGACAAAAGTACAAACGGTGCCTAACACTGCCTGGTACATACTAGGTAGTTAACAAGAGGCAGCTGTGACAGTCATTCTCCCACCCCCACCTCATTCCCACTCCCTGTGTCTATCCTTTTCTTTCCTTGGTATTGGTTTCATTCCAAGGCAGACAAGCTCTTCTCTTGTGGTGACAAGATGACTGTTGGCAGGTTCAAGTTTACACCCCTATCTCCTCAGAAACTTCAGCAGAAAAACGACTAAGAGTTACAAACCAAAGCGTCAAGAACTGTGAAGGATCTGGGATTTTACATTTGTGCATGTTTTGTGAATGCTACGTGAAGATATGAGACTCCTAGGTCAGAAATGAAGGACAGTTTCTTACAATAATAGCAGTAGCTAGAGTATCTGCTAACCAGTATTGTGCTGGTTCCCCAAGATCCAATTCCCACAGGGCAATATACAGAGAGCCAGGTGACACCTCTACATGCAACAGATTGCATTACAGGAGAGGAGCTTTAAGTTCAATGAACCTGACACTTTAATAATGGGCAGAAAACGTGCCTGCTCCTTGATCTAGAGAGAGAAATTATCTTCATTACACTGGACAGTAAGCATACCTGTCTTTTTGGCCTGGAGGGAGATAGTACCACAATCTTTCAAGGTTGTTGATACATGAACCTCCTTGAAAAGATAATCTTCAACAAAGAGCATTCCATGCCTCAGTTGGAAGGCATGCAGTAACGCTAGAGACCAATGGAGAATTGGCTCCTAATGCAGAGTTCCAGAAATGAGTTTCACTGGCTTACCTTGGGTCATGTGCTCACCCCTGAATCAATCATTGTGGTCAAGGGAAAGGACTGCATTGACTGTCCAGGCCAGAGTCATATCCCAGAGCTGGGGAGAGAGATTGACTCCAAAGCAAAAACAATACAATAGCACCATACGTTCCATTCTCGAATTTGACAAGGGATGGCAAGCATCATGCTACGGCTACACATCTGTGAAAATACCTCTCAATTCATATGGAAAGTTTCTATTTTGGCACTGGAACCACAAAATTATAGCACATTAGTGATATGTAGCAACTGTAACTAAGTACAATGCAGTAGTAATACCAAAAGAAAGTAAAATTAAAACCAAAGAATATGAGACGACATTTTGAGGACAGCACTCAATAATTAAGAATTCCTCTAGACAGTCTAAGGTTTGACTGGAAGATAGTTTGATGAAAGTTACATTGATAAACTGCTAACTTTGTTTTAACTCTTCAAGTTATTCTTTTGTAACTTAATAGTTTAGGTGAGTTTGCTTTTTGAAGGTGCCAATGAAATGATGAGAGTCGGTGTGTTGCTCATCTCAGTACCACGGTCTATTTTTTTAATGCGGTTTTTGAATTTGCCAAGGTAACCATCAAACAAAGTCTGGATGACCAAATGTCTGGCAAGGATGTTATGAATGGGATAGGAGGTTATGAGAGATGTGTTTTCCAAACTGAATGGAACCTTCGATTATCTCATATGTCAACAGGTTTTTGTAAAAAATAAATAAAAAAACAAAAGACAAGTTTTGTGGTCAAATTTAAGAAGCATGCTACAAAAGTAAACAGGTTTCTTTACTGTAGGACTTCTAGGTGCCTTTAAAGTATTAACATACTTAGGAATCTCCACACAAGAGGTATAGAATGCAGCATTCCTTATACTTCTTTGACCTCAGAGCCACCCTTTTTTTTTTTTTTTTTTCACAGAATACCTAAAAATAATTCAATGAAACACAGGACAAAATGAATATTAACGATTCTCACCAAATCCAAGATTTCACAATTCTATTACTTTATCTTCCACTTAAGACCTAATAGAAATATGACCAATAATTTTTACATTTTGATATAATTAAGTGACAATGTGTACAGGACTACATTTACCCCAGTAGATTACACAATTCTTCAACAAATCACTGAAATTTTAGTTCAGCTCCAAGTTCTTTTACCATAACAAAGCATTTAGGGTTTCATATGTCTAACTAAATGTGTCAAAATTAAACATGATTATTACAGACCAACAGACAAAATAAAGTCAACACTATCTGAACACTGGCATTTTCTTCAGGCTAAAATATACTTTTTACTGCGTGTGCGGCCATAAAACTAGCATTTATGTCAGGCTAGGATTAGTATTATTGTACTGCAGATACACTGAGGTGCTTTTAGCAATTATGAAAGGCAGCTTCGTATTCCCAACTGTAATAGAGTGCCTGAGAAATCACACCCACCTTTCTAAGACCAGCATAATTATGGGAGTAAAAACAACTAAATAGCTTTGACACAGCCCTTTGGCTGTCTCAAAATACAAAGACATTAAGTTAATGCAGTCTGCTGCTCTGAAGAAATGTGGATTCTGCCCTTCCATTCTAGTTTGAAACAAAAATTGGTAGCATAAAATTGAGAAGTAAATGAGCCAAGAAACATGTCCATATTTTTTGTAATAGCCTTGCCCCTGCAGAATAAATCCCACACTGAAAATGTAGTTAGCCATAGAAAATGAGCAAATCACAGACTCTCAGAGGCAAAGAGGACCTTAGAGATCATCTGGTAGTATGCAGACCAAGTTGTGCATTTATTTTTTTGAAAGCAAGAAGTTTGGCCACGGGAAAAAGATGCCTGAAGGTGGATAACGTCTTACTATACTTACTATTTCACATTCCTTGCCAGTCTGATATTACTCCAACAATTGCACACACTCCTCCCAGACTAAAGTTGGGAGCTGACAAAATATAAAAGCAGGGACGGTGGAGAATCCATCTTGATGATGGTGGCAACAGCATTGACAGCAATGGGAGCCACATCAGGATTCCAGGGCAGAAGGGATAGCATCCACTGTCCAACTCCACTGGTGTGGTGACACAACCTGTGGCATCCAGTGTTCACTGGAAGCGGGAGTGTCACATTGAGATGTGATTTTTAGCAAAGTTTTGGCCATATCAGCTAATATCTGAGCTAGGTTCCAGCCATCCTGGCAACATTATGAGCTGCCCAAAATCTTTTTGTGAAATATTTTCCCACTTTAGTCATCCAGAGTTCAGTTTATTCTTCCAGAGAAAGAGAGTGTGTGGGATGGTCTCCTCTGGGTGGTCTCATTGAAGTGTACTAAATTCATGTATCCATGGCAGATACCCTTTTTTTTAACGGTAGGAAAAGCCATTATTGGTTGCAACAGGAAGTGGAAGAAGAGGGAATAGGAAAGTTCCCTCTCCTGGGGCAGCATCTGCAGACTCGGTTGTCACCCTCCAAAAACCAGATGTCCTTATTTGACACCAGCCTTTTGATCAGATTTCAGCAACACTTCTGCTTTTCTGAGTTGCTTCAGAAATATCATCAAATTCTAGGAGCACCGTGCTATACTTTCATATACTGGCCACAGGAGAGAAGGCTAGAAAGGTCTGTGGGGCCAGGCCTAAGAGGACTTTGAATGTCAGGCATGAGCTTTGCAAGTTTTTGAACAGAAGGATAGTATGACTACAGCAGCACTTTCATCAACTAATGATATATAGAATTAACTGAAAGGAGGTGGGTCCCCTCAGCCCACCTCTGATTTCCATTGCAGCTGTGTGGACAGTTACCATGCAGACTACACGCATCCTAGTGTCCCACCTCATGATCTTCCATGTCTTTCAGTTTTTCTTTTTTTGCCTCAGGACTTTTACTAAAGCTTTTCCAAGGTTGTTTCCTCATGCAGAGCAGTCCAGAAGCACACTTGGGGTGGGGGATGAAGCTATTGTCCCAGAGAAAACTCTCAACAAATAGATAATGGGCTCCTGTGTCCCCCAACAATGGGGAGACATTTCTAACGTGTATTCTACACATTGAGCCCCAGTTGACCACCACGACAACTAGCTCAATAAAGTACATTTGATTGGTTATTCTTGCTTCCCTATCTCACTCGCACAACTCCTTCATCCCTACTTCCTGGGATCATCTCTCAAATAAGCTACCAAACCCTTGTTTTAGGGCCTGCTTTCGAGGGAACCCAAATTAAGACCATAGTGGACATTTGTTCTGTCCAGCATCTTTTAAACAACTCTCTTATATTTGGGGATTTCCCACGTTAGGTTCCCACATCCCAGAGGTGGAAACCCACGTATTTTCCCAGCCTCCCTCAGAGCTTGGGCACAAGTGTTTTTCCTAAGCTCAGCCAGTTAGATGCACCCACCTGCAACTTTGATTCAGAAGACAGCTGGGTGAGAAAGTAGGCATTACATAGAATCATTGTTCAGGTTGAGTGTGGCAGATGTGACAAAAAGGCATTGAGCAGCACTGGCCATAGCATTCCATGCAGTTCGGCCATGATATGAGGCTATGTGGTAATAGTACCCAGCAAGACCTCGACTGGAGCATACAAGTGGTGTAACTAAGGTGTTGTTCCTGGCTGTATAGCCTCCAAGTCAGATTATCTGACCCTCCCAGTGTTTCCTGAAACACTAAATTATTTGGTTGTTGTTGTTTGAGTCTTGCTCTGTCACCTAGGCTGGAGTGCAGTGGCACAATCTCGGCTCACTTCAACCTCTGCCTCCTGGGTTCAAGCAGATTCTCCTGCTTCAGCCTCCTGAGAGGCTGAGACTACAGGCGTGTGCCACCACAACCAGCTAATTTTTGTATTTCTAGTAGAGACAGGGTTTTGCCACGTTGGCCAGATTGGTCTTGAACTCCTGACCTCAGGTGATCTGCCCGCCTTGGCCTCCCAAAGGTGCTGGGATTACAGGCGTGAGCCACCATACCCAGCCCGAATGCTTTGTAATAAATTATTATGGGCCTAAACTAGCTAGAGTGGTAGGGTAGAGCCTGACTAGTGACTCACCAAATCTCTTCTTCCTGGCAGAAAGCAGGATTACTTTTCCCAGCCTCCCTTGCAGTTGGCTGTTGCCACATATTTGATTTTGGGCAATGAACATGAGAGGAAGTGATGCAATACTTCCAGGTCCAGCCCGTTAAAGCCTCTCAGGCATTATCCTATAGCCTCTTTCACCTTTTCCAGCTGAATGTAGAGAATGCTGAGGCACAAAGCCATAGGACAGAAGGAACCTGGGTCCTGAATGACCACTTGGAAGGCCACCTATGAATCAAGAACACCCATTTTGAGCTTTGCTATGGTCTGAACGTGTCCCCAAAAATTCACGTATTGGAAACTTAATCCCCAATGCAACAGTATTAGGAGGTGGGGCCTTTTGGGAGATGTCTAAATCATGAGGGCTCTGTCTTCCTCATGAATAGATTAATGCCATTATAAAAAGGGATATCGGGAGTGGGTTCACTCTCTTCTGCTCTTCTGCCATGTGAGGACACAACATTAATCCCCTTTTGTCCTTCTGCTTTCTGCCATGTGAAGACACAGCAAGGAGGTCCTTGTCAGATGCTGGCACCTTGATCTTGGACATCCCAGCCTCCAGATCTCTGAGAAAATAATTTGTGTTGTTTATCAACTACCTGGTCTCAGGTATTCTGTTATAGCAGCACAAATGAACTAAGACAGGCTTCATGGGAGTGATATAAGGGTTTCTATTGTGTTAAAGCCATGCAGGTGTTGGGATTTACCTGTTACAGCAGCTAACATTACCCTAACTGGTACAAGTGGGTTCTACTGTTCACAACAGAATTAAAACAAAGGCTATGGCAAATTCAGGACACTAAAGATAGTTCAGTAAGCTGGCAAATAGAGAGCAAAAGGGACTGTAGCAATAGATCAGACTAGAGACAAAGGCAGAGGAAAAACAGATGAAGGAACAAGGCCTCACGGGGTTTGTTTTAGTAACTGCAAACTCCAACAATGTCAAACCTCTAGAGAGGGCAGTCAGAGAGGCACACAATATTCTCATTGCATCCACAGTCATTGTTTTCTCCTAAACCCTTGATTATATTTTCTATCCAAATAAATTAATAAGTGGGTTCTGAAGAAGTTGATGCACCTTCAGAGAGAAGCCCCAGAAATAAAAAGGAGCAGGTAACTAAGATCTTTGGAGGAAGGATAAGTTATTTAATGTGAAGGGGGAAAAAAAAACCCAAGCAAACTACTCTGGTGATGGAAGGCAATGACTAAGCTAACAGAAATGAAGGGGTGTCATAGAGGTCCTTCCACATATTTATAGAAGGGCCATAAGGAGAGGCTCTAAGTGGGTTTGCTAAACCCAAGCATTCCTATAGGTACCCACCTGTAAAAGTAGAGGAGGAAGGGGCTTAAAATAAGCTAGATTTGGTTGACAGGAACTTGGGAAATCTGTATAAATCAACACAGATTTGTTTCTCTGTTCTCTGGGAGGAGTATAGGCAGTGCTAAAGAACAGAAAAAGCTGGTTTTCAGCCAAATAAAATCGTGTTGTTTGGAAGCCCATATCTCTCATAAACTCAGCATAGATGCCTGGAATGCTGGCTTTTGATTACAATGAGTTTGTGCATCATCATTTGGCAAACTCCAGCACCTTCTTCTTGTCTCTTTGAAAGTACGCCAAATGTCAATGATTATTCAACAATCAGCAATTTAATGGGGGAAATTAGTAAGTAATGGAAAAAATAATAATGGACAAATAGAAAGTGAGGTATGAAAGACTTACATAAGGTGGGAGAAAAATATGCTAAAGTGGGGGAAAATTCTGTTTAAAGAGATTATTTGCAAAATACTAGCTATGTCCTTCTTGTTCCCAGAATTAGGGGCTTCCCAGATGGACCCAGTATATTTTTGTCTTACTTAACTCTAATAAAACTGTGTTATTGCATTCTCTTTGTTATCACAGGCAACATCCTCCCTTATTAGTTCATTCACTGGTTTTCTTAATAGTATTACGTTGCACTACATTTGGAAAATTTCAGTGTATGGGCTGAACCAGCAAGCCAAGCCTTTACATTTTACAAAACCTTCACAAAAGGCCCTCCATTAAATAGTGTTTGCTGAAAATTATACTATTATCAAGATCCCACAAAGCAAAGAACATTAGACATCCTGGTGAAAATGGCCGCCATCCTCAAGATACAGAGACAACTCTATTATTTTCCCTTTGCGACAGTTCACACTCGCACCAGGAGCAATTACACTCAGCAAGAGCCATTTCAAGGATTATTTTATGTGGAAGTATGACTGATTAGCCCTACCCTCATCTCTCTTCTGGCAACAAAAAGTCTGACCTATGCTTCCTGGAAAAGTGCATATCTAGCTAACAGCTTGTTTAACAAATATAATCAGGGTAATTAATTTGGAGAATTTAAGTGAAAAAAATTAGTGTTTGGATTGCATTCATTCCCTTTAAAGTTCAAGTCCTCATTTTCAAAAATCCAAAATCCTCATTTTTCACTTCAGCCCAGCACCTTTCTTCCAGCTGACTACTGTCACCTGTCAAATGGTGTTGTACGCAATGAGATTTGCTGGTCTCAGTGATAGTGCTAGAGATCAGCACTTTGCTGCCAGAAGCAGCTCCTAGATCTTGTCTACCGACTAAACTCTCTATCTTAGTCAGATATGCAATGGTCAAACTCAGCTGGTCACCTAACATTGGTATTTGCCTTCACATGAGTAATCTGAAACTGGACACAGAAAAATTATTTTAGAGTTAAACTTCTTCCTAATTTGTTCCTCATCATCAAATTCTTTTTGACAATTCTATGGTGTTAACACAAGAGCCAAGAACTTCCTATAAATTATTCCATCTATTCTTCTCTACAATCTGTAAGCAGGTAAAGCAGATGTTATTTCCACTTTACTTGTGAGGAACCTGAGCTATAGAGGGGCCCAGTAATTTGGCCAGGGGCATGCAGATAGAAGGTGACACAGAAGGGACTCAGGCCCAGATCTCCTGTCACCTTTATTCCCCTGCTTGCTTGGCCATGATCTTCTATAAGGAAACATCCTTGTGGTTCCTGATTATTTGCCTGAACTTGGCAAATAATCTTGGCTCTGCTGTCTTTGAGACTGATGTTCTCTTGGTTCTACTTGTCTCATTTCTGACCATCATGTATAAGTATACAGCAGAGGCTATCAGAGCCTTGCCTATATCCCCTTGGAATATGCCATTCATATACATCCTGATTCAATAATTTTCAACTATAAGGCACCTGTGACTGTCTGCCTGGGGCTTTCTCTGACTACTGGAGCCCTCTCAGCCTGTGTGTAGATAACTAACACCTCCTCCCCTTAACACAGACAGAAATAGCCCTCAACCAATTGCTGATGGAAGTTGGTAGATAAATTCCCCAACTCCCTTACCTCTTTGGTAGACTATGAAGCATATTCTATATTGTCTCCTACTGTTCTCCAGGAGCCCCAATTGCTCACAGCAGTTTGATGCTCAATAATCCCCACGATATTGGTGTATTACTCTGTTTTCCTGCTGCTGATAAAGACATATCTGAGACTGGGAAGAAAAAGAGGTTTAATTTGACTTACAGTTCCACATGGCTGGGAAGGCCTCAGAATCACGGCAGGAGATGAAAGGCACTGCTTACATGGTGGCAGCAAGAGAAAATAAGGAAGAAGCAAAAGCGGAAACCCCTGATAAGCCCATTAGATCTCGTGAGACTTATTCACTATCACAAGAATAGCATGGGAAAGACCAGCCCCCATGATTCAATTACTTCCCACTGGGTTGCTCCCACAACACATGGGAATACTGGGAGATACAATTTAAATTGAGATTTGGGTGGGGACACAGCCAAACCATATCATTGCACCCCTTGCCCCTCCCATAAGACCTAACATTTGATAATATAACAGGGTGACTATAGTCAATAATAATTTAACTGTACATTTTTAAATAACTAAAAGAGTATAATTGGATTGTTTGTAACACAAGGGATGAATGCTTGAGAGGATGGATACCCCATTTTTCATGATGCGATTATTGCTTATTGCATGCCTGTATCAAGGTATCTCATGTTACCTCATAAATACACCTACTAAGTACCCACAAAAATTAAAAATTAAAAAAAAATGCCCTAAAACAAACCTCTTATTGTTTGTTCAAGTACTAGACTATCAATTACTGCCCGGGTATCTTTTTAGGAAGATAGTTCTCTCCTCACTTCCTATCCTAAAGCCAATTTAAAGGTAAACACAGGAGCTCCAATTGCACAAACCTCCCTGCTCCGAAACATACTAGAATTCAAATGCCTTTTTCTATCCCCCAAGTCTAGGCCCAACCCACTGGGAGTAGAGTAGGGGAATCAGCCTCTGGTGGAAAAGGCATACTACCAACAAATTCCCTCTAGCCTGCCCAGAATGCTCTAGCATTTCTAGTTGTAAGAAAACAGAAATACACTCAAATTAGCTCAAGGAAAAAGAGATACAAGGTTATGTCTCAGAACTCAATGGCAATAAGCACAGTCAGGCCTCAAAGTAGCCTAAAACAGGAAATTGAGAGGTCTAAAGGCTGCTCTTTCCAGGGCTGCTCTCTGAGGTCACATGGGCTCTTACTTTGCTTTCTTCTGTGCTAATGCTGCTCCCAATCCCTCTCTAGGGGCTGGCTGTCTCTGCCTTATGGAGCATGTGATAAGAATGGTCACTCCAGATGCAGCTTACATGACCTCCCAGCTTCAAGTCCCAACACTGAGCAGCTAAAGTCTCTGTGTCTGAATTCAGATCCCCAAGAGACACTTAGATTGACCTGTTCCTGGTTCTGTGGCCAAGGAGGTGGTCACATAGTAGTAACATGAAGGCTAGAACCACCCATCGGCAGGGATTGATGTTGGAGAGAATGAACGGTTCTCAGAGACAGGGCTATAGCCTGGGCTTCTTGCTAGCTACCATGTTAAAGTATCATTTCCAACTATTCAGAATTAGGCCTCTGATATTGATTCGATGGCTAATAGAGAGGAAACCTTATTTCATCCATCCATTTTCCTACCACTTCCAGGATAGTAGAATGAAATGAGCATTGTCCCAGGAGTCAGAAAAACGTGGGCTCTTACAGTAGTTCTAACCATTATCTTGAACAAGTTTCTGCCCTTGTAAAATGGAAATAGCAAGAGGGCCTTGCAACAAGGCCTGCTTCAGAATTTTTAATTTCTTAGATTTTAGAAAGGTAATATGGCATAAATGCCATGTTCTTCACATACTCCTAATGGGGTCTGGGCAGCACCCAATAATCAGACACCCCAATGTTTCTGTCACAAACATGAATATTCACACTATGTGAGCCAAAAATAAACCTAACAACAGCCCGGGGTAGGTTTTGTCACCAGATGATTTTGGGCACACATTTCACGAAAAAAATCTTGTTCTTTGGAATATTTTTAGTGTTGGAATTATGGATAAGGCATCATGGGTCTGCAGCTGGCTTTACCTGCCTATATCACAAGGTTGCTATGAGGAAAAATAAATATACATTCAGTAATATTGGTTACCATGTGATTTGTGCCATGTATTATGCTGAGGTCTAGTGGATCGGAAATTAATAAAACACAGCCCCTGTTGCAGAAGATCTCACAGTCTGGAGAACACAGTAGGGAAGATGAGTGAATACAGTTGGTATAACAAATACTATAACAGAGATCAGCAGGGGTGTCATAATTAGCAAACAAAGGAGGAGCCCAGAAGAAGGGCACCTCACTGGGTGTTAACCAGTATAGATACCATCCCTTCAGAAAATTTAATTATCTCCCCATATCCCCTCAGATTTCAACCTTCTTGGCCATTTCTTACTGCGAGCACCTCTGATTCATTATCTGAGCCTGCAGATAATGCTAACGCTCCTAGCTACAGCCTGCAACCAAGACAAGTAGGAGTTGGTGGATTTATAACCCAGCTTCCTCGTCCCATGGGAGGGACAATTTTGAGGCCAGGTATATGTAATCTCCCACAGGTCCCCAGCAGGATTGAACCCCAGTTGTCCACAGTAATAGCCTGCTTATTAAACACACTCTGTATTGTCTCATTTCCCCCCTCCCCAGCCAATATTTCCTGGGATCCCCTCCCAAATAAGCCACTCGCACTCAAATCTCTGTCTCAGCATGTTGTGGTTATCTATTGCTGAGTAACAAATCACCCCAAATCTAGTGGCTCAAAACAATAGCCATTCAAGATATTATAGGCGAGGCAGGAGTGAGTGGAGGTGTATATGAAATAAGAATGGCCAGCCGGGCGTGGTGGCTCACGCCTGTAATCCCAGCACTTTGGGAGGCCGAGGTGGGCGGATCACGAGGTCAGGAGATGGAGACCATCTTGGCTAACACAGTGAAACCCCGTCTCTACTAAAAATATAAAAAATTAGCCGGGCGTGGTGGCAGGCGCCTGTAGTCCCAACTACTTGGGAGGCTGAGGCAGGAGAATGGCGCGAACCTGGGAGGTGGAGCTTGCAGTGAGCCGAGATCGCGCCACTGCACTCCAGCCTGGGTGACAGAGCGAGACTCCATCTCAAAAAAATAAATAAATAAAAATAAAAAAGAATGGCCATGAGTCAGTATGTGTTAAGCTGGATGAGGGGGTACATGGAGGTTCCTTCTACTTTACTTTTGCATATGTTTGAAATTCTTCAGAATTACAAATATTTTCAATCAAAAAAGCAGTTATTTATTGCTCATGATTCTAGGGGTCAGGAATTTGGGTAGGTCTCAGCAAGGAAGGTATCTTGGCAAGTTCAGACTGCTATAAAAAATTACCACAGACTGGATGGCTTAAACGACAAATATTTATTTCTTGCAGTTCCGGAAGTTGAAAGTCTGAGGTCAGGGTGCTAGCAGGGCTGCGTTCCTGGTGAGGGCCCTCTTTCTGGTTTACAGACAGCCGTATTCTTGCTGTGTCCTCACATGGTGGAAAGAGCTAACTAGCTCTCTGACCCCTTCTTATAACGGCACTAATCTCATTCATGAGGGTTCCACCCTCATAACCTAATTCCCTCCAAAAGGCCCCACCTTTTTACCACCATATGCTAAAATTAGGACTTTAGCATATGAATTTTAGGAGGACACAAATATTTAATCCAGAACAGATGATTGTCACTGCTCCAAGTGGTATCATCTGGGTTGTCCTAACTGGGGCTGGAGGATTCAAGATGGACTCACTCATGGTCTGAGGCCTTGGCTCTAAGTTGTTGACTGGAGAACCTCTGTGCTCTTCCACATCCTCTTCTCTCTACGTGGCGTCTCCCACCAGCAAGACAGCCTGGATTTTTTACATGGCATTTGGGTTGTGAGAGCAATAGCAGAAGCTACAAGAACTCTTAATGATTAGGTTTGGGAGGGCCAGAATGTCATTTGCACCACATTCCACTAGTCAAAGAAGTCCCAAGGCCAGCCAGCCCAGAGTCAAAGATTGGAGAAATAGACTTCACCTCTTGGTGGGAAGAGTGCTAAAGTCATATTGCAAAGGGCCATGGTCACAGGGAGATGTAATTTGTCGGAGGCCACTATTAGTGATCTACCCACAGAGAGCTTGCTTCTGAGAAAATCCAGTCTAACAGAGCCAGCAAATGGTTTCATGAGAAAGTAATCCTTGAGTGAATTCCTAAGGATGGATGGGAACCATAAAGTAGATAGATGAGGGTGTATTCTAGCCAGAGACAGCAGCATGAACAGAAGCAGGGATGCATTTGTGAATGTGAGACTAGCAGGGGTTTCTCTATGTCTGGAGAATTCTGTATATCTAAGCAGAAGAGAGGGCAGGTGATGACAAAGAAGAGGGGAGCAGAGATTACATCTTAAAGGGCCAGGCATGCCCTGTGAAGTTTAAATTTTATCCTGAAGTCAGTGGTCAGCTCTATAAGATTTCAAGCAGGAAAGTTCCAAGATAAGACTCATATTAAGAATAATTACACTGAAGGCTCTGTGGCAGGTAGACTGGAGTAAAATCTTGTATTAAATCAAATAATGGGTATGAAAGCACAAGATTATTCACAAGTAACGTGTTTTGAGTTCTGGGGTAAATTCCCCTCGAAGTCTTTGTTTATACAATGTAATGCCCTCCCTTATTCCTCCTCCAACCCAGGCTGGGACCCCTGATGGCAGGAGGCAGCAGTGGATTTATTCCACCATTTACTCAGTACCTGCTATGTGCCAGGCACTAGGATTGTGTTGGGGATAAATAATACCAGTCCCTTCCCTGACGGAACTCGCTATTCAGCTTCCAGAACTCCCTGCCCCTGGAACCACCCACATGTCCTACCATAGGCCTAATTACAAGAGTTTGTAACTAGGCATTCCAATGCTCTGATTACACTGTACCCACTGATGGAAACTGGTGTGAGACCAAGAGGAACTGGAAGATGGGGCCAGTACCAGATGGGGAGACAATATTCTTGACTCTGACAAGTGAGAAGAAATGAAGTAAAGAAAAAGAGAGGAAATAGTATGGCCGAATGTAGGCATATTGCACACCCACAAGCACTCAACACACCTGTGTCATCTGGTTCACACAGCCACCCTGACAATGATACTATTATCTCAGGTATAAAGCACACATCAGAGAAGTAGCAGAGCTGAGATTTGAACCCAGAATAGTCCACCATGAAAGGGCATGCTGGTAACCACTACAGCTAATGAGAGATTCAAGCAGACCACTGGACCTGGATGGGGAAGAATCAGATGTGAATGTATGAAGGAAGAATGGCTGATTGGAAAAGATGAGACAGGAGGGGTCTTGGAGCAATCACCTCAAGGGAGGAAACACGAGGTGATGTATTGCCACAGACTATCTTTTACATGAAATTGACAACATATTAAAGTATGAATTACTCAACTGTCATCCTGCAAAATACCAAAATGCCTAAGACAACACACAACACTGGTACCTATTAGTTCTTACTAAAATCATGATTATTCCTTTAATTTTAGTGTACCTTCTAGATTATTAATCCTATATTCCTTAATGAATTGTTGAAAAGTAGACTATACAAATAATTTTGCATGGTTTTATATTAACAACAGGAGAGGTTTTCATCATTAAAAACAAAATTTTTACAGTACTGATGTTTCTCTTTTTCTTCTAAAATAAAACATAATGCCACTGAATCTAAATGGGATATATTTAAAAATTCACTGACAGTTTTACCAACAGTATGAATAATAACTAAATGATGCATTGCCTTGAATGAAGCAAGAGCATTTGCTAACTTTAATAATATAAAAAATAAGTTTTTCTATGGATGATGCTAATTCTCTAAATATAATGTTTTTGCATTGTAATATTCTGCATAATAGCTACTTTATAGCTAACAATAATTCTCTAAATATGACTCAACACACAATAGCTTAGCATTTCAATATTCTTGGTAATGGTTGGTTTATGTCGGAGAGAATAAAGGTTATTATTTGATGTAATCGCTACATTATCTTTTTACATACTATTTTTGATTAAATGTTCCCTTCCAGCATCAGAACTGACCTTTTACAGAAAGGTCTGGTGTAGAGACACCAGAACAGAAATTGGTCTCTTAAGGCAAAAGGGATATTAAATAACAGAGCTTGTCAGAGATGTACTATTGCATCCAGGTCTAGCATTTTGCTGCTTTTGTATGTTGCTAACTTCCTACAGTTATAATTAATATTCAAATGTGAACTCATTAAGGCCATTGATAGTAAACACAAGTCAGTGAGATGGATGAAAACTGAGACATACGTCAACAAGCATCTTGACACATGACTCATAAATTTAAAAAGTAAAACTCAACAAGAGAGTTTCAAACTTCATCTGTGGCTATATGCTATGAATCCGCCTCCTGCCCTCACTATAAAATGCTTTTGCTTTAAAAAAAAACTCAAAATGGAGAATGAATTTGTGCTTTGTATTGTCTCTGTGCACTTTTCTCCTCCATCAATCTTTGCAAACCTTCATTTCCAGTGTGTTTCCTCCGGCTTTAGAATGTTTACAGGGCCCATTCAATTTTTCTTGCTCTTGGGAGGCAGAGAGATAGACTGGCTCATTTTAGAAGGGATAAGAAGACTGTCGTACAAAATGAAGAAAATGATAATGTCACAACTCTTCTAAGGAAAAAAACCTGAGAAACCACACTTAGAACTCATATTGCAAAGATTTTTAGCTAGAAAGAAAGAATGACAAAGAATCTTTGTCCAGAGCAAAGGACTGTCTTGATACAAGATTAATAAAAGATTCTTTCTGTCTTTTAACTTTCCCAAGATGAAGCTGATTAAGATGGTATTGGGGAGAAGGGAGCTGTGGATTTTTTAGTAAATATAGACTGAGAATAGTTGATGCCATCATTTGGATTTTCCTTACCACTAACTCATCATGTAAGTAGTGAATTTCGGCCATGCTTATCTTTCCATTTTGATCATGAGAATTAAGCCCTATACTGACCATCTAGGTAATAGTGATATTTTGATTCTTCAAATGAGCTCAGTCATCTTTGAACTCTCAAATGACGAAAGTCAGAAGGTCAATCAAATCTTGATTTGAATTGCAAATAAAGTATCCTTTTCCCCAAACCCATTCATGTCCTCCTTATATTTTACAGTGCTTCCTATAGCCTCGTAACTAACAACTGATGTTCCTAAAGAAGAGACATGTCGGGATCAATTTACAGGTTACTAAGCATTTTTGAGCTACTGATAGGTTTAGCGCTCTGAAGGGTGATGTGCAACCTCACTACTTGAAGTGGGTCCATGGACCAAAGGTATCAACATCCCCTAGGAGCTTGTTAGAAATGCAGATTTTTCAGGCCCCTTCCCAGACCTACTGGATTAGATTCTGCATTTTAACAAGATCCCCAGGGTATTCCAGTGCACTTTAGAGTCTGAGAAGCTCCAATACAAAGGACTGAGGAAAATTAGTGCCCACACAGGCACCAATGTGATGGGACCTTTCTGGAGGAAATCCAAGGACTCAGAGAAAGACCCCAAAATATGCCCATTTGCAGGCAAACACCTCACATCCCTTAAATAGAGGTCATAGCATTTCATTCACTCCACAATCAGAGTAAGTTTTAAGAAAAGAGGCTCCTGGAAGAGGAAGGACACTGAAAGTTCACACATCAACCTGCTTGCTCTGACTCCCCAGCCTGGGTTTTTTCCCACCACCTCAGCTTGGCTTCCAACTAAAGGCAAGAACGACCTATGCTGGGCAAATGGGAAAAAAACTGTGGTGCCTGAGCCAGAAGTGGCTGCATCATCTACCTACCCACCCACACTCCAACCCCTATTGAATAAAAAACCCCAAAGAGGCAAGCTGCTATGGAAGAAACAATACCACTTCCTGGAGCCTGGGTTTCTATAGCCGGATCTTGAATGTATGCTCCAACATATACACATGTCCTCTGCAGGACTGGGTTCAAATCCCAGCTCCATTATTTAGAATCCTTCATTTTCGGAAAGTTAAAAAAAAAAAAAAAAGAATATTTTAACAAGACAGTCATCTGCTCTGGACAAAGATTCTTTGTCACTCTTTCTTTTCAGCTAAAAGTCTTTGCAATATGAGGTCTAAGTATGGTTTTTCAGATTTTTTTATCTTCAGAACCTCTTGTCTAAGGCTGTGTGGCCTTAGACAAATAACTTAATTGCTCACTTTCCACATCTACAGACCCAGCCATAATCACAGTTCCTACATCATGAAGTACATAATTGTGAGGTACTTGGCTGCAAATGGGCATATTTCAGGGTCTTTCCTACCTCATGGAGTACATAATTGTGAGGGTCAAGTAGCTTAATACATGGAAAGCATTTCTGGCAATGTCTGGAAGATAGTAAGAGCTCAGTAAGTAATTGCAACTATTACTGTCATCATTGCCATTGCTATTATCATTATTATTACTATTACTACCAGAGCTCTTCTAGGTTACCATTAAATCAGCACTCTCTGAGTAGGGTTGTTCAACCAGCTCCAGACACACACCATCCCCTGCTGTTTTTCATCCTATTTGTAATTCTCCATCTTAGCAGGAAATGGATTTTTGTAAAAACGCTGTGACAAACCTATCTAAAATCTAGTTGTGGAGCATGCCCCTAATCTGCCAGGGCACTAACTCTATTCACGTGGAAATGGGACTCACCCAGTATGACTTAGTGGCTCCAAGCCATTTGCTAGCCAACTCCTCTTCCCTTTCTAAGTACCCATAAACCACTCAATTTAATAATTCATTTTAGAATTTTGAGTGAATTCCATTTCCAGTTTGAGGTTCGAGTTTTTGGGAAATTGGGACACTTTCCCTTTCCAGTCTTTGAGCTCTTCTCTTCCCCACGGTCCCTCAGAATTACCAGCAGTGGCTCAGCAATTTCAACTGCATTTGTCTAAATTCCCTCAGATTATCATTTTTTCTGTGTCAGAAGATGAAAATCCATTTATAGCAGCTTGTGGCTCTCTTATGATTACCTCACTTGTCTCTGGCTTCAATTCCTCTTAGCCAAGCGTGTTCTGACCTTGCTGCATTCTCTCTCCTGCCCACTGATGTGACACCATCAGACCCAAGCAGTCAGGCTAATCCCATCCATATTTGGTGGGAGCAGAGGATAAACTGAAAAACCTACCCCAAAAGGAGCTAGCCTTTTTGGTGAAAGCGCAATTTGTTTGGGGTTAAAGTAGTTGTGATAATAGTTTTACAGGTTTGTATTTGTTCTTTTATGGGAAAGAATGTTGAGTGGGACTTTGGGCCTAATGCTGAGGAGAGAGAAGGAGTGAGTAGCTCCACATTCTAAAGACAGGCAAAAACAATTAGGACCAGGCACTTCACACAATGGGCCCCCTTCCTGTCAGTCATCACACCTTGCAGAGGAGAGGAGGGGAGGCACGATTTCCTCCAATCTCTATAAGTTGAATAGTGGGGAAGGAGGTGCTGGAGTCATGGGGTAATCAATCCTCATATGGGAGCACACTGTGATAAGTGGGGCATTTCATCCCCTCCCCGTGGAAAAGGGATGAGGGTGCCTTCTCTTCCACATCCTTAGGCAAGGTCAAGTGGTTCCTACAAAGTGTGGACTGCAAAACTACAATGAGATATCACTTCACATGGTCTGGCTTTAATCAAAAAGACAGACAATAACAAGGGGTGGTGAGGATGTGCAACTGGAACCCTCACATGCTGCTGGTGGGAATGGAAAAATGGGGCAGCTGCTTTGGAAAACAGTCTGGCAGTTTATCAAAAGGTTAAACAAAGAGTTAAAGCATGACCCAGCAATTCCATTCCTAGGTATATACTCAAGATAATTGAAAACATATGTCCACACAAAAACTTGTTCACAAATGTTCACAGCAGCACTATTCATAATAGCCAAAAGTGGAAACAACTCCAATCATCCACCACCTGAGGAATGGATGAACAATATGTGGTCCATCCGTATAATGGAGTATTTTTCAGCCACAGAAAGGAATGAAGTCCTGAAACATGTTACAACATGGATGAACCTTGAAAGCATTATGTTAAGTGACAAAAGCCAGGCATGAATGACCACATAGTATATGATTCCATTTATATGAAATGTTTAGAATAGGCAAATCCATTCATATAGAAAGTGGATTAGCGGTTTCCCAAGGCTGGGTAGAGGGGAAGGTGGGGGGATAATGGCTGAGTGGTACAGGGTTTCTTTTTAGGCTGATGAAAATGTTCTAAAATTGATGGTGGTGATGTTGCAAAAAATCCATGAATGTATTCAAAGGCATTGAGTTGTACACTTTAAATGGGTGAACTGTATGGTACATTAATTATATCTCAATAGCTGTTGCAAAAGAAGAAGAGAAAGAGGAGAAGCGGGGAAAGGAGGTGAAAAAAAGCAGCAACATGGACTGGCCCCCCTTCTCCAGCTGGATACTTGTTGAGGGGCAGAACCTGCAGGCTCACCCTAGTGCAAACATCAGAGCATGATGAAGGAGTGCTGGGCAGTGTGGAGGCTTATGTGAACATAGAAACTAGTGCCTACGTCCAGCCTGGAAATACAGAACAAGGTAGGACAAGGTGGATGCTGGAACAGCCCACCCCAAAATGACAGTGAAGAGGGGTGGCAGTGGACATACCTGTGTGCCAAAGTTTGGCAAGGCAAGAATGAGTACATTTCCTAGCCAAGGAGACATTGAGGAAGAAGGTATCTATGCTTGAGCAACTGTACTGGCATTCTGCTCAAAAGGGCTGCCCACTAGACAAAGGGCTCCCCACAGCAGCAAGAGGCTTAGAGCATACCCCAATAGTAGTAGCTGAGGGAGAGGGAGGAAAAGAGGCTGAGCCAGATCTCCCCCATCAAGCACCTAGAGGTGCACATAGAGGCCCGCAGGTCCCTCTAAGATAGTACATCTCAATCTTTCTTATGCCTGTGGATCACCTGGGGATCTTATTAACATGCAGGTCTGATTCAGTGGGTCTGAGTGGGGGCTCTGCATTTCTAACAAGATCCCAAATGATTTGGGTTCTGCTGGTCCAAACCAATTTGGAACAACAGAGCTCTAAATCAGTGGTTCTAAAACTCTGGTCTCAGAATCCTTTCGTACCCTTAAAAGTTATTAAGGATCCTAAAGACTTTTTGTTTATATGGGTTATAGCTACTGATATTTACTGTATTTGAAAGTAAAACTGGTAATTTTTATATTTATTAATTGATTCATTTAAAAATAACAATAAAGCTCATTATATCTTAACATAAATAACATATTTTTAGGAAAAATAACTGTATTTTCCAGAACAAACCAACTAGTGAGTGGCATCGGTTTACATTTTTGCAAATCTCTGATTTAACAGAAGACAACTGGATTATCGTATCTGCTTCTATTAAAATCCACTGGTCCGTCTTTCACTTTGAACGAACCTTTTACATGGTTTGGTAACATCATGCATTGGTAATTTGAAAGTATTGGTTCACGGAGTTATGCAGATGTCCCAAATGTTGGTAGACATTTCATTAGACAATGTCAAAAAGTTATATTTGTTAATATCACCACTGATCTCACCAGTCATCTCACCAGAAACGTTTTTAATTACTGGGAAGCTTTCAAGCTCACAGTGGTAAAGACAGGTCTTCTGAAATTTTAATTTTTGCTTGAAAGCTCAAATTTTATCATTGACAACAAATACTGTCAGTTGTTTTCCTTGAAGAGACAGGCCTCAGTTAAATCACTTGCAAGAAAATGATTGCAAATGCCCAAGTCTAAATAACCAATTTACCAGTCAGGCATTTCTTCCAGTGAAAATGATGTTCCATGAAAATAAGTGGCCGGTTCAGCTCACAACTCAATCATACACATAATCTTTCTCGAGACAGCCATTACACTTCAGTATGAGACATAAGTGCTGTATGCATTACATCTTAATGCATTTTCTTACACAGAATAGTAAAAAGGCATGTACTCAAAGATCAAAATTCAATACAATTAGTAATTTTTACTGCTTAATCAAGGACATTCTTAATTGCAATTGGAGTCTGTTTTTGTTTGGTTTGGTTTGTCACCAGGAGTACACAACAATGAAGAATACCACAATTACTGGTACAGTTTGGTGCTGCTGCCTTGATTCATGCTAAGGCACTGGCAGTCTCATCCATCACTGCTTTTACACCATCATTGTCAATGCCAACACAGTTAAAAAGACAAATGACATCTTAGTATCAACATGAAAATAGTTATGATCTAACAGACCAAAGAAAAGGTCTCCAAGAACCACAGCCCTAAGGAATTCACCGTGTGCCCCCCAAGAAAGCCAGCATTTGGAAGCCTGCCACCAGAGGGCACAGAGGCCTGGCAGTGTGCACCAAAGAAGGCACACCAAGCAACAGAGAGAATGACAACAGTAGCCCATTAAGAAAAGAGACCTTTGTCCCTTTTCTTCTCTCACCTGGCCACAGCCAACATGCTTGGCGAGCTAGGCCTTGGAAGGGGGATTGGGGATATTTTAGAGCTAAACGAGGCCACTCCAACCCAGCTTAATTTGGGCTCAGGCAAGGAGAGGAAATGAGATTGAGATCAAAGTTGAGATTGAGATTTTAAAATGGGACTGGACTTCCGACAATCAAAAATGACCAGAAAGTTATAGAATTTGCCCAAGATGTTATTAAGAAAATGGGAAGGGCAATAAGACAGAGCACGGTTGGAAGCAGGGATTAAAGCTAAATAAAACACTTGCATGTTTCTATCCCCAATGAGTTGAGACTCTTCATTAAAAAATTATTTCTGGTCACCTTTCCATTTACAATACATAGATATCTGAGTTAATTGAAAAGCTCCCTATGTGACATGCCATATTCCTTTTCTTCCTTGTCAACATCATATCATTATCTATGCAACAAAGTTTGATTGAATGCCTACTGTGCCAGGCACTCTTCAAAGGGCTTGTGAAACACCAGTGAAAAAACAGAGATCCATTGGTGGAGCTTACATTTGTAATTGTTACTCTCTAAAGCTTTTTTTTTTTTTTTTTTTCAATTAACCACGCAGCCTCAGCTGCAAAGCATGCTGGGGTGTTGGAGAAACATAGCAGGGTTCGGTGGGGCTTAACTAAATATTATGAGTGGTCCATAAGGCTGGTCCCAAGGAACATGACCAGCAATCTATATGGCAATGTTCTGGGGCCTGTCCAGCTGGCTCCGACAGTCAAGGTTATCTGATAATCTAGCGGGCAAGATCAATAGGAATGGCAGCATCTTGATTTCAGTGGGATCTAGGAGGCATCCAATCCCAGGCAATAGCTGGGGGTACAAGGAACAGAGTCCAACTCCTTCCAGTAAGAAGGCCTGGTGAAGGCTTAGCAGGGGTAGGATCTTAATCAAATGAGTTGGTGTTCATTTGGGAACTTTAGCAGCGGAAACAAAAATCAACACATAGGCTAGAATAGACACTCCAGATTGGATTCAGGACAAAGTGTCATTTGGATATGTGACTGCTGCCTGCTGGGGTGTGTGGGTGTGCTCCAGGGCCAGTTTAAGACCATTAGAGGAAGCTCTGGACCCTGAAAATACATGTAATATAGAATAAAAACAACACTAAACCAGAAAATAAATATAAGGAAGTCCAAAGTATCTCTCCTTTTCCCCATGTCTTCTTCAAAGTTGTCTCTCAATATCCCACTCCTTTAACAGTATGTGTGTGTATGTTGGTGTGAGTATGTGTGCATTCACACATGTATGTATATACTCTATAGTGTCTGTGTGTACCATGATCTCATGCTTAGTCTGTTGTTTTAGGAGTCATCTATACTGGTCTGTCCCCAGCCCAGAAAGAACGTCAAGGACATACAGAGTGAACCACTGGTATCCATGCGATTAATCCTGAATGGGTCTTCAATCTCATTACCTCCTCTCCTTACACTCTCAGCCTGTTCCTTTACCTCTTTGACTTTATTTTAGCTCAGCATTTCCAGTTTATGAACCAACCACCCTACTACTCCAACATTTTGCAGTCCTGTTTCATTCCTGCACTTGTCTTTCTCCACCGTGGTGCTCCCTTGGAACAGCTCTTTCAGGGATGGTTCATTTGAATTCGTCTCTAAGTCCCCTTTGTACACTCTGACTTTCTGGGGAGACTTAACGGAGCATGATACAGCTTTCGACCCCACCTCAGCTTGGACCCTGGAGGAAATAGTCATAAGACTTGAGGGAAATGCCAAGGCTCTAGAAAAAGAATGCTAATACCCTTACATTTAATTATCATAAAAGTCTCAGAGCAGAGCTTCCCAAAATGTTCTATGTCATGCCATGTGCATTGAATCACTGTGGGCTGCTTGCAAAAAAAAAAAAAAAATGCAGATTATTACTCGACCCCAGACCTATTCTTTTAGTTTGGGTTCTCTGAGAAGAAGACAAGGATTCTATTGCAGAAAGTTGATTTGGGAGGTGGTCCCAGAAAACATTGGTAGGGGAGTGGGGAAATGAGATAGGGAAAAGAAGGAAGCCAATTAAAGGTGCACTCTCAAGCCAGCTACTTTTGTGGGCAACTGGAGCTTAATTCCACTGGGAACTTTGGAAACAATATAGTACATGCATCTCAAAATTATGAAGAGGAGGGGGAGTTGAGGCGATTGGACACCAAGTCCTTCAATAATTGGTCAAAGCTGCACTTGGGTCGCATTAATTCCCTGACACTTCTGGCCTGCAAAATCACAGCCCTCTGGGAAAAGATGCAGGTGCTGGGAGTTGGGGATCAGGCTGGGGTACACTGAAATAGTAAGGACTGAAGAAATATGGGGGGGAGGTGGATGACATCATCTGCTATACCAACCAAATCACCATGCCTGAACATGGGGCTGGAATCTGCATTTTGAACAAACTCTTCACACTACAGCTGGAGAACATAGGGTGTTAAGAATATGTAGTACAAGTGGGATTGGATTCCTAATTTCCTAAGCCTTCTGTGAATAAGAAGGCACCTTCACCCTATCACCCCTCCCCGACCAAAAAAAAAATCCCTAATTTTAGTAAACCCTCTTTTTCTTATGATGAAAGCATAAAACTTGAGTCTACCACTCACCAGTATGATCCCTGGGTTGAATTTTCATTTTGTACCTGGGGAGCTATTTTAGACAAACTCTGTGAACTTAAATAGGGAAAGTGATTCATTGGCATGTAAGGTCCGTTTCATGTTGATGTCGGGATGGAGAAATCAGATGGTGCTAAATGTTCTCTCAGGTCAATACTTGATGACTTCATAGCTTTCACCAGCGTTCTTAATGGTTCGACATTTAGCACTCAAGTCCAGGAGCTTTTTGCCAGCTCTTTGTGAAGGGGGAGGAAGAGGGAGATGCTATTGAAAGGGTTTTTCAAATGGTTAGTTAATGCACTAGGGCATGGATTTCATTACATGATCGCATAACACTGAGTAGCAGAACATATAGTGGGTAATCTAAAAATAATTACTGCTCAGATGTCGAGTAACCAAGGGTTGGCCATGAGCTGGGCTTTGGAAATGTGAGGCGAGGGGCTGAGAGTGCAGGTTCCTAGGACCCCAAGCTTCAATAAGGCTGAAATTTGGGAGGAAATAAAATCAAATTCCTGCCATTGCCATTCTCACTCCTTCTCCCTTCCTGTTCTCTGTAACCAGCACCTACCCCATACCCACAGGAGCTGCAAAGGGCTAATAAAGGGTTGCCATCATCCTTCGCTACAGTCAGGAGCCATCTTGCGTATGTTCAGTATCAATGTAGACTCTCATGAAAGCTTGCTTATCTGTGCTGAGTGCCATGCCCTTTCTACAATACTGCCCTGCTTAAAAAGCACAATGATTGATAACAGACACCAAGGGAAGGAAGAGAAACTAGCCCAGGGTATGAAGCTGAAGCTTCTCCTAAGAGAACCAGCAAGAAATGCTCGGGAGAGGAAGGGAAGAAGAGTACGTGGAACTGAATCGGGCATCCTGAGCTTCTGCCCTCTGCCAAAGTTCTCACCGTGCTATCTTGTCCTGATCTCTTTTCTTGCTTGTCTCTCCTCTCTTCTGCTACACCCACCGAGAGTTCCTTGAAGGCAGGGGCCAGGTGCTGTTCATTCTTGAATCCTCTCTGCCTGATATACAGTGAATTCACACTGCATTTTGGTTGAGTAAATAAATAACTATTTTTTAAAACAGATCTGTAGTGCCAGAAAGTAGAGAAGTGCCCAACACACCCAACACACACACATGCACGCGCACACATTAATGGGGATATGTCAGAGTGAAACATGAGCCAACTAAAAGAGCTCGCAATGGCCAAAGCTGGAACAGTTTGAACAAACAAACAAAAAAAGTAATATTAGATTATAATCCAAAGTATAAAACATTCATGAGTCCATACTGATATAAGTAAATGATTGAACAAATTAATACATGGGGGAGAAGAAACAAATCTCCCATGCAGAAGAATTTCAAATAAATTTTGTAGATACTCCACTCTAAACAAAGTAGAGCAAAATTCCCCGTTCCTTAAACATGGGCGCCACATAATGACTTCCCTGCAAAGTGTACAGAATGGAAAGGAAGAATAAAAGAGTAACTTTACAGTGGAGAAAATGGACAAACACTATTTCAACCGAATGATGAAGGCAAACATCAAGTCATAAATCATCTTGATGGTATGTACCCTTGATATGATGTGATGAGAATGACACTTTACCTCTGTGGCCTTCCTTCTAAAAATTCACAAACCCCAGCCTGATCATGAGAAAAACACCAAATTCCAACAGAACGGCCGCCTACCAAATACCTGACTGGTACTCCTCAAACCTGTCAAGGTCATCAGAACCAAGAAAAATCTGAAAAACAATCACAGCTAGGAGGAGCCTAAGGAGATGTGACAACTAAATGTAACATGGCATCCTGGATGGGATCCAGAAACAGAAAAAGCACTTTAGAGAAAACTAAGAAAATCTGAATGAGCTATATGGGCTTTAGGTAATAATATGTATCACAATTGGTTTATTAATTGTGATAAATATACTAATACTAATTTTATACTAATATAAAATATTAGTATCAATAATAGGAGAACCTATGTGCTGGATGGGGGCAGGAAGTATCTGGGAACTATCTGTACTATCAGCTCAATTTTTCTGTAAATATAAAACTGTTCTAAAAGACAAAGTCTATTTAAAAAGAGAGAGAGAAGGGAAGGAGGTAGGGAAGAAGTGGGAGAAAGAAGGAGATGTGTGTGGGTCATGTGCTGTAGGTTATGGCCAGACCTGCTTTGGAAAACCTGTAAGTAAATATAAACGGAAAACCCCTAGGACCCAGATAAACACAGGCAAACACAGATAAGAGGCAATTGCCCCATGGTGCCACAGCAAGAATTCCAAGGATCAGATGTGAGCTTTGGGCCTGAGTGAGGAGGTGTGTTGAGTACCAGACCACTGCCTTATTTGGCTGTACGAATTGTTTCTGGATGGTGACACGCTAGAATTTAAAAGGCAATGGGGGGTGCGTGTGTTGGCTCACACCTGTAATCACAATTACTTGGGAGGCTGCGGTGGGAGCAATGCTTGAAGCCAGAAGTTCAAGACCAGCCTGGGCAACATAGGAGACCCTATCTCTGCAAAATTTTTTAAAGTTAGCCAGGTATGGTGACACACGCCTATAGTCTCAGCTACTCAGGAGGCTAAAATGGGAGGATCACTTGAGTCCAGAAGTTTGAGGTTATAGTGAGCTATAATTGCGCCAATTTACTCCAGTCTGAACAACAGGGTGAGACCCTATCTAAAAAAAGAAAAAAAAAAAAAAAAAGGAAAAACGGGGGTGGGAAAAGGCAATGGGCCCATGGACTCTGGGCTCCTCTAGCCTAGGGGACATCTCACTGTTTTCAAGCTGCCAAGGTCACCAAGAAAAGCCAGACAAGTGATGAGGAGTAGCCTCTACATCCCTGTGTTCTTTTCTACACATTTGCATGCCTTGTTAACTGCTTTGGGAGAAAACAGAAGTAAAAGCAACCTAAACTTGAGCTCAGGTCGTCAATCTGGCTCATCTTTGCCCTCAAGCCAGAATCTAAACTAATCTCTCTGTAATCTTGGACTAGTTTGGCCCTGGGGCTGCCTCACCCAGTGCATACCGCTATCTTCTTCCACTCTGAAAATCTGGAACTGACATCTACCCAGGGCCTACTGGGTGCCAGCAGGTTTTATGCGTTAATGCTACTGTACAGCAGGGGTTCTCTTTCCCCACCTGGAGATGAGAATTTGAAGTTCGATGAGAAGTTGAGATCACATCATTAAGAGTAGAGCTGTCTTTACACTTCCCCATTGTGAGAACAGCAGAGTAGACAAGTAGTGATCACAGGAGACCCCAGGCCCCTGGTGATCTCACATGTTCTCCAATCCACAGCTCTACTTCCTCCTGCTCACTTATCCTTACCCCTGGCGCACAATGAACTAATCTGTCAGAAGGTAAATCCCGGGTCTGTTCAAGTCTCAGACAGTGATCAGCATAACTATGGCCTAGAGTCAGAGACCATTGGTTTGATTTCAGTTCCCTCACTGACTTGTTACAACATTCTTTAGTGTTCATGCTGACAGACACTCCAGAGTGGTAACAGCATAGAAAATGCTGACAAATTGGGCACACCTGTTTGTTTACTTATATTGATAATAACTAGTATTCACATTGTACTTTGCAGTTTGCAGTGTTCACACAAACCTTGTCTCACTGATTTTCAAAAGAACTCTCTGAGATAACCAGAGAGTTGTTATTATCTCCGTTTTACAGAGGAGGAAGCCACAGCTTGGAGAAATGAAGCAACTGGTAATTAGTACAGTAAGAAAGGCAGTAAGGGGGCAGGGAACATAGCAGACAGCTCCTCTTGACACCTTTAGGAAGCAGATGAGTAAAACTCCAGCTTAATGGTGTCTTCCAGGGTGCCCTTACTGCTCCCCTGATAATTTCCATTGATTGGACTTATTTTTTTAAACCTCGAACTCTCACAAGTCTATAAATCGGGGCAATTGTTACAAATAAAGAAACATATTCAAAGTTACTTGCCCAATATCATACAGCTCATAAGATTTCAGCAAAGAAGAAGCCAGCTCTAATAAGAAAACAGAGCTCATGTTCTTCCCTCTGTCACAGTCTTTTCCTAAAGTTACAATCTCCCTGGGTGACATTGCTCACACCTAACATGTTAACCATTAAATCTGTCTCCAACCCAGACTTCTTTCCTGAGTTCCAGATCTATTTGTACAACTGCCTAGTGGAAATCTCCTCTTAAGTGTCCCACACACATCTCAAGGCCAACATATCCTAGCCTGAATTCATTATACATCCCTCAAGCCAGCTCCTCCTTGAGGTCTTCCGATTGCTGACATCTACCTAGGACCTACCTAGTTAGTGTCACCATAATCTAGTCCATTGGGCAAATCAGAAACATAGAAGTCCTGTGACATTTCCTTTTTGCCCCCACAGTCAATCAGTAAGCCTTCTCAAGCCTTTCTCCCAAACATGTCTCTAATCATTCTTCTGCTTCCACTCCCAGTGTCTCTCAATCCTTTATCACTGGCAATAGAGTGCCCATTGATTTCCTTGCCATGAGTCTTAGCCCCATCCCTCCCTCCCAGGCTCAAATTCCTCTCTGCCTGACCAAGTGACACTCTTAGATTTGGCCCCTGCCTAGCTACTCTTCCAGCCTCATTACCCTCACTTTACCCCTGGCACATTGTGTTCCAGCAAACCCAAAGTATGTGCAGTCTACCAACAGCCATGTACCTTCTGCCTAGAATGCCCTGTCCCCATTTCAGGGCTCAGTTCAACAACTACTGTCACTTCCTTTATTCCATTCCCCAGGGAAAGTTCCTTGCTGCCTCCTTTGTAACACCATTGTAACTTGAACTTGCCCCTTATCACCTTGAACCACAATTCGTGGCTTACATGCCTGCTCCTCCTGCCTACCATACTGGGAGATCCTTGAGAACAAAGACCAGGTCCTACCTATCTTTATAGGTGCAGCACCTAGCCCAGTGGTCAACACTTAGTAGGCACTCCATAAATGTTCATGAAATGTATGCTGGAATATGGATCACCACTGCATTTTAGAATATGAAGGAAACTTAAAGTGAATTGAGTCGACTCCAAAGCCTAATTTTACAGATAATGATACCAAGGCTCAGGGATGATGTGACTTGCTGAGCTACATAATGCCTTGGCAGCAATGGTAATAAATAGATTAAAATCTCCAGAATGGATTCACTCCTTTATTAGTTCTTTTTCCATGATTCCTCATTGCCTCTCAAACTCAAAGCAGAAAAGCCATTGAGCCTCTCAGCATCTCTGTTTTCACTCATAGACAACGGAAATTACTAATGCCTTCCCTTTCTACAGCATAGGGATTTTATTTAACTACGGTTGAATGCTGTCTGTAAAAATGCTTTGACTTCAGAGAGAGATGCACCACAGCCGCGACTCGGCAGCCCACCACTTTGATTTCAACTTCTCAGTTTACTCTCTCACTTCCTCTATTGACTTTTCCTCTCATGCAGCCTGCAACCCAGCAGAAGCTGGAAAAGAAAGAGATTTGTGATTTCCTCTTACCCCAACTCTATTTAACGAAGAAGAAAGGTATTTTAAATAAAATGAAACAAAGGTTCGTGTGCAACTGCATACAAAATATTGCTATTGATTCCAAGTTCAGAATGAGAATAAAAGGAGGTTTATGTTTGGAGTCTTGCACTGGGAATGATTACGACACTACTCAGAGACTCCACATCCATTCGTATGTACATGTATAAATAAAATAGGCTGCCAAACCTAGGAGATTTTTAAAATTCTGACATTCTTTTAAAAAGCAGGAGGATGACAGTTAACTTGGAAAAATAATATAATAAAAGACAAAGAAAGGCTGTGGAAATGCTCCAGATTAAAGGAGGCTAAAGAGACATGACAACCAAATGTAACACCTGACCCTACCAGATCCTATATTGGAGGGGGAAGATGCCATAAAGGACATTATTGGGTCAATTGACAAAATTGGAATGAGAACAAAAGATTAAATAAATGTGTTGTATCAATATTAATCGAATGGAAGTTGATAACTCTATTGTGATTAGGTAACAGATTACTCTTAGGAAATACTCACTGAAGTATTTAAGAACAAAGGCCCATAATGTATGTAACTTACTCTCAAATGCATCAGAAAAGCATTGTGCATACGTGTGTGTGTGTGTGTGTGTGTGTGTAGAGAAGATATACAGCCAGATATAAAGTAAATGAGGTAAAATGTGTACAGTAAGTGAATCTAGGTAAAACATATATAGATGATATTTGTACCGTTTTTATTCTTGCAACTTTTCTGTAAGTTTGAAATTATTTCCAAATGAAAGTTTTCTTTTTTTTTTTTATCATGTCTGAGCCAAGTGTGGTGGCTTATGCCTGTAATCCCAATGCTTTGAGAGACTGAGGCAAGAGTGTCTCTTGAGTCCAGGAGTTCGAGACCATCCTAGGCAACACAGAGAGACCACATCGCTACTAAAAATTTTTTAATTAGCCAGGTGTAACAGTGAGCACTTGAATGCCCAGCTACTTGGGAGACTGAGGTGGAAGGATTGCTTGAGCCCAGGAGATTGAGGTTGCAGTGAGCTATGATCACACCACAGCACCCCAGACTAGGTGACAGACTGAGACCCTGTCTCAAAAAAAGAAAAAAGAAAAAAGAAAAAAAAGCATGTCTGCACAAGACTTTGCATTTGTGATATTTAACAAGTTCAATTGTTATATCTCTATTCATCCATCTATCTTCAGTAATCATGTCTCCAGCACTTTGCTAAAATGCTGTAGAGATTGAAGAGAGAAATAGGCATAATTTTTTCTTTAGTTCGTTTCTACTTTAGAAGAGAGGAGACAAACACATAAAAAGAAATCATGATAAGCAGCAAATTCTGAAGACCAAATGAGCGGCACAGGGAAGACGAAATGGAATTTCAGGGCTTTAGGGAGGAGGTGGAAGTTGAGTGGGGCCTTTGAGCAGGGGCTGGGTTTGGAAAGGAGCAGAAGAGCAGAAAGAGCACTCCAAGTGGAGGGCACAGTGAGACCCAAGGTGGCAAGGTAGGAAAGCATACCCTGTTGTGAGCAGTATGATTTAAGAGGTTTCACTGGCAGGAGGGTGGGGAGGATCAGGGTAGGAATGTTAGTTGGGGCCAGTTGCAGACACATGGAAATACCAGGTTAAGGAGTCTGGAGTTGATTGCAGAGGCCAGAGGTCAGCAACAGCTTAGAAGTGCTGACCCCCCTTTCTTCTGCTTCTAGACAACACAGTTCAAGCTGGGAGTGGGCTATGTCAATGATGGTGGAAGGACACCAAGAAGGATCCAATATTTGGAAACATCTCCTTCATAGATCCTACCAATCAGGAATCCATTTGAAAACACAACTATCTTTCAGAAGCAAATCGGGTAGTTATTGTTTACAATCAAGTGTACTTTAATCAGTTAAACACACGACTGTTTGCAGCTATGTTGTCAGTCACACTGAGGGAACGGAAATGTTTAAAGGAGGATGAAGAGCAGTAATTTTGGAGAATTGGGTGAAGGAAGACTGACAGGGCAGGTGTATTAATGAGGGTAATTAATGGTAGCTGCTGTAACAGAAAAAAATCTCAGCAATTTAACATAGTAAAGGTCTATTTCTCATTCATTAATGTCAAAATCTGGTACAGGTGGGGCAGCTCTCCTTAGTAGGTCTCTTCCAATTAGTGACTCATAAATCAGCTTCTATCTTGTGAGGCTGCCATCTTAAACACACGGCCTCTGAAATCACCATAGGAAGGAAAGATTGAGAGGGATTATCACACCAGGAGTTTTGTGGCTAGGCCTGAAGGTGACATCGATCACTCTGCCCATGACTTCAGTCACATAGGCTCAACCAGACTGCAAGAACCACTGGAATATGTAGTTGTTCCATGTGCCCAGGAAGAAGAAACAAGATGGTAAGTATCATAGTTTTGGGTTCCCCCAAGAGCCAGCTGTGAGACAAGGATATGGGTACTAATAGCTTAGGTGAGAGGTGACCTCGGAAAATGCAAACAGGAGAATAGGAAAGTAAGACAAAAAAAAAAAAAGAAGGAAGCCAATACAGTGTGTTCATGAGCCTACTCTGGGCACCACAGGCTCAATCCTACTGGAGACTTCTGGTATAAAACAAGCCCCAAGTTGTTCCACCTGAGACATGAAGAAGCTGATTGATTTCTCCACCAACTCATGTCCTTCGTTGGTTGTGGGCTAATCCCTGGGAAATTAACTCTGGCATTTCTGGCAGCAGGTCAGGCATGCTCCAGTGGCCAGAGAAAGTCCTCGGGCAGAGACGTCACATGTGCTTCCTTGTGAAGCAAGCAGTGTATACTGAATAGTGAGTGCTGAATGCATGTGAAAGGGACACTAAGAGCATCTGCTACAGTGAGCACCCACTGGTAGCAGATAACCCTGATCAAAGTGTTCCTTGCAGGGCAGAGAACAGTCTGAGGTCATGGCTCTAGGGTGAGTCCTGGAAATGCATTTTCAACAAGCTTGCCAACATGGGCTCAAGCAGTCCATTTATAAATGAGCACTTGGAAATACTTCCCATTCTCTACTCAAACTTTTGTCATTTCACTTCTCTCAAAAGCACTTTAGTAGACCTGTTCTCTGTAAGGTCACTACTGCCCTCCACTTCAAATTCCATTGTCTCCTCAAGTCCTCAACTTAGTCATTTGACGAGTGTTATTATTTCCTTCTTCTTGAAACACTCTTCTTCCTTCTGGGATCCTCTGCTCTCCTAGTACTTCTCCTACCTTCCTGGGTGCTCTCTCTGCTCCTAATAACCAAGCAACTCACTTTTCCTTGGAGGCCCGCCATTGCTCCTGGTCACCACATCTAGATTTTGAGAAGAAACCAGAAATGGTAAGTGGCTTTATTGATAATAGCTGCCTGAAGCCATGCATTGAGAAGTATTCTGAGGCTGTGTGGTCATTTACCTATGTCTGCCATGGGTTTTGGCATAGGGTGGGCAGAGTTCAGACATTAGTCAGCTCTGCTATAGATCTTTCTCAAGTTTCTATCTTCCGTGATCTCCCTTGACAATCTCATCCACTCCTGAGGCACTAGCTACTATTTCTATGTAGACACCACCTAAATATATATTTCTATTCATGACCTCTCTCAGGAGTTCCAAACCCATATTTCTAACTTTTCAGGGAACATAATAACCTCGATTTTTATTTTCTAATTACATTCTCTCTTATCTGCATTCTCCAAGTCATGTGATGGATTTACCATCTTTCAAAACACCCCAGCTTAAAACCTTGGCAATACCTTCACTCCCTTAATATTTTCTCATCACCTTTCCCTATAGTTTAACATAATGCTCAAAGAATTGTATTGGAATTACTTGTTTACTCTCTGTCTGCCCTAAAACACTGTGGATTCTCTAAATAAAAGAACCAGATCTAATCCATCTTGCATCTTCAGCTGCCAGAACTGTTTCAGGCACAATGTAGACGCTGAGCAAGTGCCTAAGGATATATTTACATGTATATGATGTATATATGTGTGTATATTACGTATATATAATTACATGTGTAAATTATGTGGGTGTGTGTTTTGTTTCTTCTCTTTAGCTCTTCCACCCCTTCCACCCTATATAGCTAATCAGTCACCAAGCTCCGTCTGTTCAATTGCTTCAGAAAGACATCCACATATGCCAGCTGCTTTTCCATCCTCATTGCTTGTCACAGGTTGTGTGCCCTGGAAAACAGACTCTGAGATAGAGATTTAAATACAGGAATTTTATTAGGAATGCTCTCAGGAACAGCACCTGTGGAGCAGTAAGGGCAGCAGGAGTAGGCAGAGGGAAGAGTTGGGCTACAACACAGTCATAATAAAAGTATCAGTTGACCCTAAGGGGAGCTCTGGAGCTTGGATGGACCTTTGGGTGATTTTCCAAATTGGGAACAGTGCCTGGGCCTTTGTAACACCTCCTACCACCATTGACCAATTATTAGATGTGGGCTGCTCCAGAGAAAGTCTGTGATTTGGGGCTAGTAAGGTCTCTTCAGCTGAGAGCAAGTCCCAGAAAGAGATTCCACCGAGAGCCATCAGTCACCAACATTTCCTGCCACTGGGGTAATGAATGTCTCATTCCTGAAGTGGGGATCTTGGAAGCACACCACGGCATCCACTACACTGCTGGCATCCTAGTCCAGGCCCACTCCCCTACTGCAGGCATTGCTAAGCAGTCTCACTGCCTCCAACCTCTTTTCTCCATCCTTGGCCCTGACACCCAGACTAATTTTTCACAAATCAATCTGATATACTCCTGATATCAGAGTCAACACAGCTTATTAAGCACTATGTGAAAATTCAACTTGCGTGTGGGAAGGGGGAGAGAAACGTGTGTGTGTTTATAAATACACACATAGGAAAGTATTTCTGGAAAAACCCATGGGACATAAAGTAGATTCGTGGTTGCCAGGGAGGGAGAATGAGGAGTGACTGCTAATGGGTATGAGGTTTCTTTTTGAGGTGATGTAAATATTCTGGAATTAATGGTGATGGTTCCATAACCTTGTGAATATACTAAAACCCACTGAATTGTATACTCTGAAATGGTTAATTTGATGGCATTTGAGTTATATTTCAATTTTTTTTAAAAAAAGTATCTCAGAGTCGACATATGAAAGTGATAGTGGTGATTATATCGGGTTTTTATCCTTTACGTACCCTGGCTTTTCAGACTTTTATAGCATTTTTTTTAATATCAATTTAGGAAGGATAAAAATTCACCCTTCAAAATCACTTTTCTGCTTTAAAACCTCATCCCTCTGCATGGAGTGAAGGCCACACTCCTTGCAAAGTTGTCCAGGCCTTTTCTGAGCAGGCCCCAACCTGCCTTGGCAGACACTCATCTTTCACTCCCCTGTGACTGTCTTCCCTTGACTTCAGCTAATTCAGATTTCTTCATTTCCCGACATGCCCTGGGCTTCCTTGTCTCCGAGGCTTTCCTTCCTGCCACTCACAGCCACCCCTTTCTTTGTCTTCACTCTGATCCAGCCCTACCTGCAGAAATATTTCCTGGTTCAGAACAACTCTCACTTCCCCAAAGCTGCAGTTGAAACGTCTCCCTCTCTCTAGCTCTGCTAACAGTTTGTTTAGCATTTGCTTTGACAGCATGTATTACATGCTGCCATTTTCTATAATCAGTCGTGTATTTCTTGTGAGGCTGATTCACGTTTGATTCCTCTACAGTATACGGTACACGGAGTAGATATTCAATAAAACTTAATTTTTGGTTTAAATTCTTTGGAAAAAAAAAAGCAAATCTATATTTACACATTTGCTCAGTCAACAAGTTCTTAGTGGTGGCATGCTCTGTGTCAGGCAATAGTCCCCAAATCTGAAAATTTTCTCATTCCCATGGAACCTATTTTTTATTTTTTATTTTTATTCATGTATGACATACATACACTATGTACAAATCTTAAGTGTATACCTCAATGACTTCTTAAATATGTATATACCCATGTAATTACCACCCACATCAAGGTATAGAATATTTCTAGCATCCCATGCTCCCTCCCAGTCAATATCCTCCTGTCTAGAGGTAACCACTATTCCAAATCCTACCTCTATAGTTTTGCCTGTTCTTGAATGCCATATAAGTGGAATCATATAATATCTTCTCTTTTGTGCCAGGTTTCTTTTGTTCATCATCATTTCTGTGATATTCATCCATGTGGTTGTGTATAGCAGCAGCTCATTCTTTTCATTGCTGTATAGTATTCCATTGAGGATATTCCATTGACTATTTCACAATTTATTTATCTATTCTCCTATTGAAGAACATTTGGTTTGGTCCCAGTTATGAATAAAGCCACAGTAAACATTCTTGAATATGGCTTTTGACGGACATAAATATACATTCCTCCTAAATATATACTTAGGAATGAAATTGCTGGATCATAGGTGGCTTAGTAGATACTGCCCAACAACCTTCCCAGAGGTTTTGTGCCAGTTTACACTCTTACCAACAACATATGAAAACAAGCAAGCAAATAAATAAGTAAAACATCTGATAATGAAAAAAGCAATGTGGAAAATTAAGATCAGATGATGAAGCTACTTTAGATTTGGTGACCAGGCAAGGCTTCTTTAACAAGGTGAAATTTAAGCCTGAATGACAAGAAGATGGCAGCCGTGCACTAGTCAGAAGAAGAGCATTTCAAGCAGAGGATAAAACCACAAAGACCCTAGCGCAGCAAGTAACTGGGCTTGTTTAAGGAACAGAAAGGAATCTAGGGGCCGTGGAGTAAGTGGGGAAGTGAAGACAGCAGATAAAGTGTGTGTTATTAAGCCAGCTGCCACAGTAGGTGACTGGTGACTGGAGCTTAATTCAGTGGGGGAAATTATGAGGAAGGGATAAAATACGTGCTTCAGAATTACCCAAGAAAAGGGAATGCTTACATGCTGTTGGTGGGAATGTAAATTAGCACAACCTCTGTGGAAAACAGTAGGGAGATTTTCTTTCTTTCTTTCTTTTTCTTTTCTTTTCTTTTTTTTTTTTTTTTTTGAGGCAGAGTTTCACTCTTGTTGCCCAGGCTGGAGTGTAATGGCGCAATCTCAACTCACTGCAACCTCCACCTCCCAGGTTCAAGCAATTCTCCTGCCTCAGCCTCCTGAGTAGCTGGGATTACAGGCACCCACCACCACGCCCGGCTAATTTTTTGTATTTTTAGTAGAGATGGGGTTTCACCATGTTGACCAGGCTGGTATCAAACTCCTGACTTCAGGTGGTCCACAGGCCTCGGCCTCCTTAAAGTGCTGGGATTGCAGGCATGAGCTACTGCACCCGGTCAGAAATTTCTTAAAGATCTAAAAGTAGGTCTTCCATTTGATCCAGCAATTCCACTACTGGGTATCTACTCAAAGTAAAACAAGTCATTGAATCAGAAAGACACCTGCACATGTATGTTTATTGCAGCACAATTCACAATCGCAAAGATACGGAACCAGCCTAAGTGCCCATCAACCAATGGGTGGATTTTCAAAATGTGGTATATGTACACCATGGAACACTACTCAGCCACAGAAAAGGAATGAAATAATGTCTTTTGCAGCAACTTGGATGGAGCTGGAGGCCATTATTAGAAGTGAAGTAACTCAGGAATGGAAAACCAAATACCGCATGTTCTCACTTATAAGTGGAAGCGAAGCTATGGGTATACAAAGGCATGCAGAGTGGTATAATGCACATTGGAAACTCAGAAGAGGGGAGGGTGGGAGGAGCGTGAGGGATTAAAAAAAGCACATATTGGGTACAATATACACTACTTGGGTGATGGGTGCACTAAAATCTCAGACTTTACCTCTAAAGAAAGGAAAAGAAAAGAATAAACAAATAAATAAATATTTTAATAGAAATTATCTTTAAAAAAAAAAAAAAAAGAAGAAGAAGAAGAATTATCCTACCCAAGAGCCGAGAGACCAGGGGTCATTGGTTGAGGATTGCTGCTGGCAGGTTGGGGTTGGAGATGTTAATTTCCTAGTACATCTGTATCTAATATAGACATTTTCTTCCATGACTGAGATTCAGTATCTTCCTCTTTATCTGGGCCTTCAACTTCATCTTGTTTTCACTGGTCTTTCCTTGACCCTTGGCCCCACACCCAGCTCCCTGAATTCACTATTCTCTACCACCATAAATGTCATCAGCCATTTGGCCCACGTTCATTCCCACGGTCAGCCTCTCTTAATCAGGTCCACCATTTACTTTTGCTTTTCCTGGACTCCCATTCACTAGGTATTCTACCTAGCAGAGAGTCTTGCTAATAATAGACTCAGTACATGCATGCAGCATAACTATTGGTAGGGGATCCATAACCATGATGTTTGCAAAGACTTCAAATTACTGTTAAATCGCAGTTTGATTCTTGCTACTTCCTGCAGTCCTTCCAGTCCTTAGGTACTTCCTGGATGTTTTCCTGACAACTAAAGCCTCAGTTTCTGTGTCAGTTATCAGTGACAACATAATTCTGTGTAATAAAACACCCCAAGACTCAGTGTCTTTAAACAACAATCATTTGTTGTGTTCACAAGCCTGTGGGTTGGCAATTTAGGCTGGGCTCAGATGGACAGTGCTTCTGATTTCAATTGGACTCACTCATAGATCTTACAGTCATCTGCAGCTCAGCTAATCTAGGATAACCTCAACTGCAATTGACTAGAATGATTCAACTCTGCTCCTCATGTCCCACCTTCCAGCAGGATAACCTGGGTATGTTCTCATGGCAAACACAGAACAAGTAAGTGAAAACACTCAAGGCCTTTTGAGGCCTAGAGCTGGAACTGGTCCACCATCACTTCCACCACATTCTATTGCCCAAAACAAGTTACAGGGCCAGCCCAGATTCAAGGGAAAGGAAAATAGACTCTGCCTCTTCAGTGGATGAAATTCCAAGGTCACCTGGTAAAGGAAGAGGTGAAGGAAGAGGTGAAGAAGTAAGGTCATTAATGTAATCTCTCATACTATAACACTTGCTTTTTGACTTAGATGGTTCAGTGTATTTTGTATGTCAATCACACCTCAATAAAACATTTTTTAAAACAAGAAGGTTGAATCTTTATTTCCTTCCCTTTTCGGCTCAAAGTTTCTAAACTTTAAAACATCCAAATAGATACAATATAAGCAGCGCTGACTTTTTGGTTTGAATTATTAGATACTGTTTCAGTTCTCCATTTCTATAGATGCAGACATCAAAGAAAGAAGTATGGAAAGTATTATTTCACTCATAAACATCCCAGGAGACATTAAAGACAGGATTTTAAGTAACCAACTAAAGACCCATCTTGAACAGAAGTTAGATAACATCACTCACAATCTTAGAGTTTATTTATTTTATTTTATATTGAAGATAAGGATGTTCTCCCTACATCTGATGTCTTCACTGGAAGAGAGGCTGTGCGAAAAGGTGCTTAAATTGTATGTCATTCACAAAAGGAAACAAAGGAGTTGCCACTATTACTGCAGTTGCCATGGCCATATCATATTAAATCAGGATACAGGAGGTTATTGAAACGGCTCTTCAAATAGGGTATCTTCTCGTAAGACATCTCTGCCAGTGACATCAGTTGGAACATTGGGTACAGAGTGTCCAGTGGAGAGAATGTACAAAATATTCAAGCCAACGAAGATCCTGTGAATCAAATGGCCTTGCCGTGCTCCACTCAACACTATTTCTGTCTTGCATGAGGTGTGTGTGTTGAACTTGATTTACTATCTTTAATGCCATTCATCCACAGTCCATAGTATATACTATGTGGATGCAGCAAGGCACTCCAATTAGGACCTGGAAATCCACTACAGTCCAATTGAAGCATAGCAATTTGAAACATATTAAATGGTGGAGAGGAAGAGGGATGTGAACGCAACGAGTTCCTAATGTCCTGCTTAGAAAGAAAGGGCAATGCAGAATGGTGATTAAGAAGCCAAATATCCGTGACAGTCTCAGGTTTGAGTCCAGGCTCTGCCACTGATCGTTACGTGACTTCAGGTAGGTTTCTTACTATCTTTAAGCCTCAGTTTCTTTATCTGAAAATGAGACTACTGTTGAAACAACCTCAAAGGTTTCATGGAGGGGAAAAATCAGTATGTAAAGCATTTTGCAAGGTGCCTGGCACAAAGTGAGCACTTAATTAATGAGAACTATAATTTCTGTTTTGGAGACAGGGTCTCACTCTATTGCCCAGGCTGGAGTGCAGTGACTCAATCTTGGCTCCCTGTAACCTCCACCTCCTGGGTTCAAGTGATCCTCTCACCTCAGCATCTCAAGTAGCTGGGACTACAGGCGTGAGCCACCACACGCAGCTAATTTTTGTATTTTTTGTAGAGACAGGATCTCACTACGTTGCCCAGGCTAGTCTCGAACTCCTGAGCTCAAGCGATCTACCCGCCTCGGCCTCCCAAAGCGCTGGGATTACAGCATCAGCCATCACAACTAGCCTGAGAACTATAAATTTTTAAACTGGAAGGGACCTAGGAGGTCATTGTATAAAAGCTCATCATTCAGAAGATGAAAAACAACCACAGAGAAGGCTAAAGGAGTCCCACCTGAGTTACATAGCTTAGTGGCACAATTAGGGCTGAAACCCTAAGACTTTCTGATTCCTCTGCCGTTCTGTGTTATCCCTCCGCCAACAAGCCCCTCTTGCCTACCCTCTTCCACATAGTGGAACTTCAATAAATAGGTAGGAGTTTTCCCCTTTCCCCTGGAAAGCCACATCTCAGGCACAGGAAACTCTGAAAGGTATGGAATTTTCTAATGAGGCATTTGCCGCCTGCTCACTTTAATCCACTGCAAGTGTCTCTGGGAAATAAAATATTGGCAGGTCTGTCCAACAGCTGCTCAGCCTAGAGACCACAGCTTATTTTGGTCCATTTATGTTAACTCATCTGTCTTAAGCTCTTTGTTAGTGACTCACCGCATACTGCTACCAAAAATATACACCAAAAATCCAAGAATCATTCATATGAAGGGCAAACGTCTTGCTTAAAATACCACATTTCTGCCGTCGTGTTTTTATGAAGTTTTTCCTTCCTCCCGCCTCCACATCACATTTTCTTCTCTTCTTTCTTCCTTCTCCATCTTTGATCGCCTTCAGGGGCATGGAAGCTGCATGGGGTGATCAAGAGAATTCTAGAATGGACATCAGAAGGCCTGGTTCTGGTCCTGAGCTGGCATTCTTTAACTGTAAAACCTAGCAAGTCACAACTGGTATGTGACTCGGTTTTTTCTTATCCATAATACAAGAGGGTTGTATTAGCTCTACAGTTCCCACGAATACAACTGCCAAGAACTTCTTCATTGCTTTCCCTTGAAGGATTCCAAGCTTTGAAAGATTTTCATCTGCCACATAATCTACCTTTTAAAATAAAAATTAATATTCCCCATTTTCTATAAATTTTGGGTAAACAACCTAATTAATATACATTAGAATCAATAAATAACAATAAGCAGGAAATAAAAATGTTTAAAGTATTAAATTGACTTTTTTATTAAGATGGCTGCTATTTCAAATACTATGCCCAGATGTGTCACAGAAAATACATCATCTTTGTTAGAATTGTTGAAATATTGAAAATGGTTCATATACTATGTCATATATCTAAAAATAGGTGGGCACAGTGGCTCACGACTGTAATCCCAGCACTTTGGGAGGCTGAGGCAGGAGAACCACTTGAGGGTAGGAGTTCAAGACCAGCCTGGGCAACATAGGAGACCCCAATTGCTACAAAAAAAATTTTTAAGTAATAAAAAAATTAGCCAGGTACATTGGTGCAAATCTGTAGTCCTAGCTACTTGAGAGGCTGAGGCAGCAGGATCACTTGAGCCCAGTAGGTTGAGGCTGCAGTGAGCTCTAATTGTGCCACTGCGCTCCAGCCTGGGCAACAGAGCAAGACCCCCATCTCAAATAAAAATAAGAATAAAAATAGACATGGTAATGATACACAGCAACTTCAGAATGATGGTAACTTCCAGGGAGGAGGAAAAGGATGAAGATGGGGGAGACAGCCTTCGAGTATATCTGTAATATTTCACTTATTAAGACCTGACACAAATACAGGAAATCATTAACCAGTTAAATCTGAGTGATAGATACATGGCCAGCAGTTATTAATATTATCCTTTCTTTTTATGATGGAAATATTTCAAAATTAAATATTTTAAATTTAAAGAAGCTTATCAACTGAAACTCTTATACATTGCTGGTAGGAGTGTAAAATGCTATTACAACTTTGGAAACCTTTAGCAGTTACTTAAAAAATTAAACCTATCCCTAACATACAACACAGCAATTCCCTTCATAGATACATGCCGAAAATAAATGAATACACATATTCATAAAAAAACATGTACAAGAACGTTTATGTCAGCCTTATTTATAAGCCAAAAATAGAAAAGAGCCCAAATGCCTATCAATAGGTGAAAAAATAAACAAATTGTGATGTATTCATTCACTGAAATACTACTTAGCTCTAAAAAGGAGAGAACACCTTTTATCCAATAATATGGATAAATCCTGAAAAACATGCTGAGCAAAAAGTCAGATACAAAAGAAAGAATACATACTGTGTGATTCTGTTTACAAGAAGTTCTAAACCAGGTCAAACAAATCCATGATATTAGAAATCAGAGCAGTGTTTGCCTGTTGTGTGGGGAGATTGCCTAGAAAGAGGCACAGGGAAATTTCTGGAGCGAGGGACATGTCTTGAGGAAATAAGTATCTTTTTAAATTTTTTCTGTATTTTTAGTTTCTGTGGGTACATAGTAGGTGTATATATTTATGAGGTACATGAGATATTTTGGTACAGTCATGCAATGCATAATAATCACTTCATGAAAATTGAGTATCCATCCTCTCAAGCATTTATCCTTTGTGTTATAAACAGTTCAGTTATACTCTTTTAGTTCTTTTTAAATATACAATTAAATTATTATTGGCTAGAATCCCCCTGTTGTCTTGATTGGGGTAGTGGTTACACGAGTGTTTGCATTTGCAAAAAAATAAAAACACCTCTTCAAATTGTATATTTGAGATCTGTGCATTTCACCCTAGATAAATTTTACCTCGATTTTTAAAAATACCTTAAGCTCATAAACTCACATACTGTTTTCAAGGACTCCCAGGAGAGCCGGGGACCTCAAGACAGGAATCAGTCCTGGAATGAGGATCCCTGCTGTGATTTTCATGTCTGAACAGTGTAAGATTTTACTTTCTATATTGCTCTTTACTCTCATTACAAATGAAGTCTTTCTTTGAGGAGGTCTTTCAAAGCAATGTGCTGTAGTGGAAAGAATATGGGCTTTAGAAATAGCCAGAGCCCTGGGTTTAAGCCTGTGCTCCCTGGCTCATTGGCTATGTGACTCTGGGCATGGAAGTGACCTCCTTAAGTTTATTTTCTTAACCTTATGCAGGAGCGCACAAAGTCTACTTCCCGGGGTTATTCGGAAGATTAAATTAGATCACACAAGCAAAAGTGTATTTCACACAGCCAGGCTCAGCACAGATGCTCCATACATTCTGGTTTCCTTTTCTTCCTTCCTTTACTTTTTATAGACCCTCTACAGAACGAAAGCTTCATATCTCCTCCATCATCACAGTTCAAATCCTGAGGATATAGGAATAGCTTCCTTGTTCCTCCTCAAAGGTAGCAAGCAAAAATGCCACACTCAAAGGTAGCAAGCAGCAAAAGAGGCTATTTCCCTGAGCCCCGTGATTTAATGCATTCTGCTCTGACACCCCCCATAGCCACATTCTTCCCCATAGGGCAGGAGTCAGTAGGGTCAAAAGACTATGCCTATCCAGAGCCTGTGCCCCACCTAGACCACAATCCAGGTACCAGGACCCCAGAATATACTGCCCAGAGGACCAAGAGCTGGCTTCCACAGCCACCATGGTCCCCTTCACTGGTCCATCTTCCCAACAGCAGACCGTGTCACAAATGAGCACATCTCTAGTTTGAAGGAACCATCAAAGGGCAGTTGTTTGGGGCTGTGTAAACAGAGCTTGGACACGTAGGCAGGGTATCCATCCACATTGTGCAAGACCCCTCGCGGTGTTTGGAGGATTCTGGGGTGGGAAGAGAAAGGGAGCTTGACCTCTGGCTGGGTCCAGGAGCCAGGGGCTGATTCACCCTGTACCATCAGGTTCTGGTGCAGAACTCTGAGGAGGCCAAGAACTCTAAATCTGTACCTGGCCTTCCAGGCCAATATTGATATGTCAAGAAGATGACAGAAAGCATTTTATAGTATTTTATAACTTTTCACAATTAGACATAGAGTACGTGGGTTTGATGTGTACTCTCACTCTGAGCTTGCCAATGTTAGAGAGAGACCTGTCCAGCATATTCCCCTCTCAGGGCCTTTGCTGTTCTTTTGCCCTCTCTTCAGATCTCTATTTAGCCTCCTCCCTCATTTCTTTCATGTTCCCCTTCCTCTCTCCCCCTTTCACTTGTCTGACCATCGTATTTGCTCCCCAGCCCTCATACCTCTATGCCCTTGCTATAATTTCTTTTTCTTATTGCAACTTGATATTTTATTTGTTAAGTGCCTGACTCCTTCATTAGAGTATAAATGTCAAACCAACTGAAAATTTTCCGCCTTGTTCACTACTGTATTTCCTTCACTCAACATAGTATTTGGCACATAGGAGGGGCTAAGCAAGGTAATTATTGCATTAATGCATGAATAACTTAATGAATGGATTTCTATTCCCATGCCTTATTCTCTGTTCTTTTCCCAATGTTTCACAACATAAAAGTCAAAAAAAAAAAAACGTTTTAAATAGGCCAACTCACTTGCATTTCAGATTTTATTTCAAATTTAATAAACCTGCTGAACACAACCCCCAGTCTTCCAGCTCTCTTGCTCTATTTTTACCACTACCGTCTGTTCTTATTACAGAGAACTCCGGCCCCTTGACATCCCCTACTTTGTCTTCATCTATCAACCTTCATCTGCCTCCATCTCCTGCCCTTTCTGCCTAGAACTCACAGCCCATCACTTCAACCATTCTTCTGCTGATACTCTCAAGTACTTTGCCCTTTCGCCTGGCAAAACCCTAACTCTGGATCAAATCAAGGAGCGTTTCCATTTCTACACTTGAGCTACATCACAGGATAATAAATTAACAGGGGTAGCAAAATGATCTAAAAATATAATCATTTCTTTCCTGGCCAAAACTCTTGCCTACCAACTATTGCACATTCTTTACATGGCTAAAATTAAATATGCAAGTCTTCCGTGGCATTTAATTAGCAATCTGGCAGCAAGAAAATGCTGCTCTACTTTCATTCACAAATTTTAGTTTAATTACATTTCATACCCTTTTCCAAGCCAAGATGGTTGGGTTCAAATTTCTGGTTAAGCAAATCTAAGGTAAATGTTACATCACTTTTGAAAAGCCTGAAACTCACACAATCAACACATGTCTCTCTCTCTCTCTCTCTCTCTCTCTCTCACTTCTTCCAGCTAGAATATCCCTATAGAAAATGTCAGATCTCGGCGGGGTGCGGTAGCTCACGCCTGTAATCCCAGCACTTTGGGAAGCCGAGGTGGGTGGATCACGAGGTCAGGAGATGGAGACCATCCTGGTTAACACGGTGAAACCCCATCTCTACTGAAAATACAAAAAAATTAGCCAGTCGTGGTGGCACGTGCCTGTAATTCCAGCTACTCAGGAGGCTGAGACAGGAGAATCGCTTGAACCCAGGAGGTGAATATTGCAGTGATCGCGCCACTGCACTCCAGCCTAGGCAACAGAGGGAGACTCCATCTCAAAAAACAAAAACAAAAACAAAAAAAAGAAAAAGAAAATTCTAGATCTCTTTTCAAAAGAGAGTTAAGAATAACTAGCAAAATATAAATTGCAGTTACATAGGAGGAATAAGTTCAAGAGATCTATTGTGTAACATGGTGACTATGGTTAATAACAACATATTGTAGGCTTGAAAAATGTTACGAGTTTACACTTTAAGTACTCTCACCACAAAAACGATACTTATGTGAGATAATACATATGTTGATTAGCTCAATTTAACCATTCCACAAATACATAGATTTCAAAATGTCATGTTGTACTTGACAAATATATACAATTTTATTTCTTGATTTAAAAAGTAAAATAAACATTTAAAAAGAATACAATATCATATATTAAATACAATATACAGGTTGAATATGTTTAAGAATACAATATTGTATGATTGCTGTGTTTAAAAACATAATGTGTATGGGCAAAGAGTGAAAGCCGACGAACAGAAAGGATAGTAGTGATATTAGGAATTTGAAGTTTTTTCTCTGAACACTCTTAGATGTTATAATATTGTTTTTACAATTGAGAGTGAGGACAGGGTAGGGAGAAGGGAGAAAAAGCCAAATTTGCTGCAGAGAGGGCATGATAACCTTTTGAATTTCAAATTACCGTTGGTTCCATTGACACCTAAAAGCAGCATTTCTCTGACCTTTAATAAATGTCCTAAATAAGTCAAAGTGGTCACGGTAGAGCCATTATAATCCTGTAGTTTTAATGTCACATGTACTCCACCTATTACATATATCTTACTAGTCTGTGCATTTGTTTGTTTTTAATCTCAAAAATACAGAAAATTTAAGCCATTTCACATGAATTCCAGGGTCTGGATCAAGTTGCAAGAGAAAATCACTATAAACTCGAATGAAAATACAAAAATATTTTAAAGATTGTAAGTAATAAATGTCTTACTAAAATTACCTCATAATACAGACATATTGCTTTTCCAAGGATAAACATGAAAGCATTAGAGCCCAGAGGCTCAATTCTTGCAGATGAGAAAACAAACTCCTTAAAACTGGTATTAAATCTCTGAACTTAGAGAAAATATGAGGAGGGGCCTTACCATCCCTTCAGGTCCATACCCACAAAGAACCCAGAGTTTCAGTAAACAAACGAGGTACATAATCCATTTGTGATAGCACTCAATTCATGTGGTTACTTCCTAATCAAGACGAAAATAAACCCTAGGCGTAAATGCATCTTGCTAGTGGTTTCTCCATAAATAACACTGCAAATCAATAATTATGCTCATTTCCTTAGAAATGCCTTAATTATTACTCCACATTCTTGCATAGAAATATGAGTAGAAAATAAACAAAACTAAATAGAGAACATTCCAGCATCCCCATAGATTGACTTTGGATGTATTTTTCTCAGCAAATCTACTGTTCTTTTATTTTATTTTTCAAACACACATGCTTGTTTATCTTAAGGAATCCTTTGGGGGTAGGAGGACTAAACTGATACAGTTAAATGTCACAGTACTTTCTAATAAGGAATGATGATAAGTTATAAACGCTTTAGTTGAATTATCAATAGTAACATGTCTCTACTAACACACAATTTTCTCCAAGAACAAGCTATTTATTATTTCATTTATGTATGTGTTCCTTTATTTGGTGCCAAAATTTGTCAACAGAAATAATGAAAGAGTATTGGAATAAAAATTAAATGCATTGATCACGGAACAACTTTTGCAGAAGCAGCAGCAAGTGAATGTGCCACCTATTAAGCATGAGACTGTAATCACTTCTTGGGTGGCCCACTTACACTTTAGGTAAAAGAGCATTATTAAGTAAAAAAGCACAAATGGAGTGAAGGATGATGTAATAATTCAAGCTTCCCACATTGTGCTGTTTGAGCTCCGGTTGAGCTCCAGTCAAGGGACAGCTATACCGCTAAATGTGTTTTATTAAGCAACAATAGAGTCCTGGGAGATTCTCTTGTAATTCTCATTTTTAAATAACAGCCAAAGAAAAAGAATCATTTCTAACAACATGGGAATCCACTAGGACTTTTTTATACACATAACTTACAAATAAAATGTAAATAATACTCGAGGGAGGGAAACTAGTCCTGGGGAATAATGATGGTGATTCCTCAACTATCTGTGGTGTGTTCCCAGGGGCACAGGCATTCAGTGCAAGCCAATAGGTTGCTTTTGGGTTCTTGATACTTTTAGGCTTCTGTGTTGGGAGGGGAGTCATAAAAGGAGAATAGGTTAAAGTGCTTTTTCAGAGTTTACCTGGATTATTGAAGAGAGTGTGTGGAACCTTACAGATGAGAGACAAGTTAGCGAAGAAGAAAGACTGAGTAATGGGCCATGCCATATTCTATCATAGAATGCCTTCCTCCATACATCATGGACTATCATGGAATATTGGCCTTCCGGGATTCTAGATGTTATTCTGTATTTCAAGCTTTATATATCTAAAATAAAGATACTCATATCTTGACAAATTATAAGTTTCTTCCACCTCTTCCTGTTTTGAGGGACCCTCTCCTATTTTTTATTGTTGATGTGAATTAATCAAGCAGACGTAAATCAATGTTACTCTAAAAATAAGAGATACTATGGATAGCAAGTACGGTCACTAAAATATCTCTATAGGTATCAATATTTTTTCTCCAATCATGAGAATGAGAGAGAATGAATGAGTGATGGCATGAGAGAGAAGGAATTTTTTCCACTCCTTTTACATTTTTACCAGTTTTGTTCTTCTGAGATTTCTCTATGAAACTACAAGAAGATGTAGATTATTCAGTGGTTTTCAGCTTTAATACAATATACTGAAACCAGATTATCCTCTGCTTTTAATTGCCTCTTCCTAAAATACTCCATTGTCATTACCCAATGATAGTGTTCTTTAAGAATATTATACTTTCAACTTGGTGTTTATTGAACAGGGATATTTATTGTCTGTGGTGGCCTGCTGAATTGCATGGTGAAGGTACCCTAAAGGGAAAATTAGAAGTTGTTTGAAATGATCATTTTCCTTTGACTCTTGTTCTGAATATTCTGAACTGTTTTCTAACTTAGCTTTAAGGTTTTCATTAAGTCATTTTTAAGATTTCCAATTGCGTGAAATAATAACATCACACAATGCATAACTGAATAGAAACCTAACCTCTTCTTATACAGAGGATGAAACAAGCCCAGGGAGAAAAAAATGATTTACCAAAGTCAGAGAACTAAGGAGTAACAAGGATCCAGAACCCAGGTGTTCTTTTTTTTCTTTTTAAATTTTTTTTTAATAATTTCATGCTTCCACTCTTATGTATATACCTACAGAACCCTGGTGTTCTAACTCCTGGACAAATGATCTTTAGCCCACAAGTACAGTACATACATCTAAACATACCAACTTTAGGCAAAATTGTTATATGAGATTTGTATCCTGAATCTCATCCCCTATGCCCTGAGCTTTTCCTTCCTCCTCAAGAAAACTTAAGCTTTTCTTTCCCTGTTGTCATTCCCAACCCCTAGCAGAGTTTACTTGTCCTAAACTCAGGACCTTTTCTTCTCTGTTTCGGGTAGCATCTAATTACTTAAGTAATTAAGTCATATAATACTGAGTGTCATGTGGCTTCATGCTAAGCTTTTCAAATATAGATTACCATCAGTATAAGACCAACTTCTGTGGGTTAAGTTAAGCCATGGATTAAATATTATGGTCCATCTTCATCAACCATCAAACTTTCTGAAGAAATTGGTTGTAGAAAGAGAGTGATGAACATCTTTACCCCACTCCAGATCCACTCTCTACCCCTCTCTACCTGGTTCTGTGCTCCTGGAGGCTGACCTGTATGCAGTGCATCAGTGGGCTCCCTTGTCTTCTGGCTCCCAGTTAGGTTTGAAGAACGAGGGGCACCAATGGGAGATCAGAGGGTGCAAGGAACAAAAGGTTGAAGTATTGATTCTTCCAGCTCTGTCTCCACAGGATCTCTACAGGTTGGCTGCATGTCCCACCATGGAAGGCCACAGCTATTGTCAGACAGCCCTCTACAGATAGCTGAGTCACGATAGCCACTCTCTCCTTTTGCTCCTCCTCCAGGCCTAGAGGTGGTAATAGCTCCTCAACATTACTTATCCCAGGGTACTGCACTAGCCCTTCCTGGTTTCCCTAACCCCTGCAGATACTTTTGTAAATAGTCCCTCTATTAAACCCTCCTCAGTTACCCAGTTTGAATGGGCCATCTGTTTCCAGGCAAGACCCTGACCAATATAGTGTCAAATGGGACATTAAATAATTTGACTAAGTAATTTAAATATTTTTATATTTTATTATAAAAATATATTTTATAATAAAATATATTATATATTTTATATTATATATTATAATAAAATATATAATATATATTTTATATTATATATAATAAAATACATAATATATATTTTATATTATATATTTATAATAAAATACATAATACATATTTTTATATTTTATATTATAATAAAATATATAATATATATTTTTATATTATATATTTATAATAAAATATATAATATATAATATATAATACACATTTTTGCAATAATTTTATTATATTTTATAAATTTAATATTTATTTTTAATGTAACATTTATTATATAATTATAATATATTTAAATATTTTTAATATTTATATTTAATATATTTTATTACATTTTAATATAAGATATATTATGAAATATGTTATATATTATAAAATGTGTTATATTTTATAATATCACAAACATTATATAATATTTTTATATTATTTAAAACACAAACACGGATATATAAAAGAGCAGAATGCAAAATACGAATTTACTGTTCTCTGATAAAGGGCATCTCCGTGGAAAATTTCAGGGCGCATTGGCAAATGTCATTCTCTTTCCTTAGGGAAAATGTATGATAAACAGAGCTCAATCAGAACTTCTGCATTACCCCTTTTTCTGGTTCTTTGACTTGTAGTAAAAGAAGAAAACGGAAAGAAGAAAAAATGAAAAGAATTTCATGGCAGGAATTCACCTTATAAAAATGTTTTTAAATTATGCCCTGAGATCAGAACACTTAATTTCCTATTGTTAGGTCGGGCGCGGTGGCTCAAGCCTGTAATCCCAGCACTTTGGGAGGCCGAGACGGGCGGATCACGAGGTCAGGAGATCGAGACCATCCTGGCTAACACGGTGAAACCCCGTCTCTACTAAAAAATACAAAAAACTAGCTGGGCGAGGTGGCGGGCGCCTGTACTCCCAGCTACTCGGGAGGCTGAGGCAGGAGAATGGCGTAAACCTGGGAGGCGGAGCTTGCAGTGAGGTGAGATCCGGCCACTGCACTCCAGCCTGGGCGACAGAGCGAGACTCCGTCTCAAAAAAAAAAAAATTTCCTATTTTTAAAAAGTGAATCTTTACATTTAAAACTTTTTTCTTTTTACATTTCTACCCATAAACATGATTTTACAAAAATGCATAACTGTTATCATATTATACACATTTGGATTTTCGGTGCAGTCTTTTTTCCTTCTTTTTTCTGTTCAGGTTGGCTTCCCTCTCCCCTTCTGAAGCTTGCCCCACCTCCTGCACATATCTCCCTTTCAAATAATCCATGATAGCAATATAGTCTCTCCATACATATATTCTTGAAGCTCATATAATTTTATACATAACACACACATATGCATACATGCTCATACACAAATAAGGGGTTATTTTGGTCATTGCTTTAGAATGATGAGATTATATTATACACGTTTTCTGCATCTTGCTTTTCTCACTCAAAAATACCATTTGGAAGTTTTCAAGTACACTAGTATACCTCTCATTCATTTTTTAGCTGACTGAACAATACTCCATTGGATGGATATACCATAATTTATTCAACCATTTCCTATTGATGGGCATTGACTTTGGTAACCGTCTTCTACCACTATAAGTTGTGTGTGTGTGTGTGTGTGTGTGTGTGTTCACAATTGTTGTTTTTAATTTCTAAGAGTTGGATACCCTGAAAAGGGATGACTCGGTCCAGTGGTATGTGTATTTTTAGTTTTAATAGATGTTGCCAGATTGTCTTGCAAAAAGCTGTAGCAGATCAAATTTACTGTAGCAGATCAAATTTTCTCTAGCAATAAATGAGAGTGCCCTTTTCCCTGCATTCAACCAACAATAATTGTTATGGATCCTTTCAAATTTTGTACCTGTTTCATGGGCAAAATATTATTGTTACTTTAATTTGTGTTTCCCTTTGCTAAGAGTATCTTTTCTAGTGTTGTTGACCATCTGGATTTGCTCTTTGGCCCATTTTTCTATTTGCAGAGAAATTGTATGTATAAAATAGAAATGTTGAAAGCTTAGGACACGTAACTGCAATGATTTTTATATTTATCTTCAAATTGCCTATTCTACAAAGGATATTGTTGAAGCTTATAAAGAGTAAGCTGATTTAGATTTTTAATGTTTTTCAATTGTTTAGTAAAACATGTGTCCCTTCAAAAAATTAAGTTAATAAATTACTTTCGAAAGTGAGTTTTGAAATAACTGCCCCTTTAAATCCTTTGCACATTTTTATATTGAGTTAAAAAGTTCCTTCCATTAAAGATATTATTGTGTTTGTCTGCTGTTGCTAATGTTTTTCCAAATATGTTGTTTGTCCATTAACTTTGTGGGCATTTTTATATTTCTATAAAGTCAAATATACCTCAGCCCAGCTCTGGTTAATAAGGTCCAACCCACTCCAGCTTCTATATATAGTTTCCTAGATTTTCTAATGGGATGTTCTGTTTTTTACTTATTTAATCCAGCTTAAATTTATTTATTTTTGACTACAGTGTATAAGGTCCAATTTTATTTTCTTCCAGATGCACAGGACACTTCTGCATGCCCTAGGTATTTAATATTAAGTCCATCTTTCACCCACATTTCTCCCTTCTAATTCTTCCATTCTCTCCCACAGTTCCCCACCTCTCCCACAGTTCTCCATTTTCTCCCCCATTCCTGTTTCTCCCACAATTCCATTTTTCTCACAATTCCCTATTCTCTGCCACAATTCTCCATTCTCTCCCACAATTCCCTATTTCTTCTATAATTCTCCATTTTGTCCCACAATTATTTGTCTCCCACAATTCTCCACTCTCCTTCAATTCCCAGTCATTCACGCAAATTCTTGTCACTCATGCAATTCCTTGTCTCTCCCACAGTTCTCCCACAATTCATTATCTCTCTCACAATTATCCAATTTCCCCCACAATTGTCCATCCACTGCTACGATTCTGTTTTCTCCCACAATTCCTTGTCTCTCATACTATTCTCTGATTTCTTTCTTGACTCCTTGTCTCACACAGTTCTGTCTCACAATTTCCTGTTGTGGCCAAATTCTCCATTCTGTCCTACAATTCGCTGTCTCTATTACAATTCTGTTTCTATCATAATTTCCTGTCTCTCACACAATTCTCTCTCTCTCTCTCTCTCTCTCTCTCTCCCCCCCTCTCTCTTATTAACTGTCTCTCATACAATTCCCAGTCTTACACAATTCTATATCTTTCACCCAGTTCTCACTGTCTCACACAATTCTCTATGCTCTTCCACAATTTTTTGTTTTCTCCTACAATTTCTTGTCTCTCCCACATTTCTATGTTGTCTCCCTCAATTCCCTACTTCCCCCAGAATTACCTCCCTCTTCTGCTTTCTTAAAATTCCCTGTCTTTCACATAATTCCTTGTTGCTCCTCCAATTCTCTGCTCTCTCCAACAATTCTCCATTCTTTCCCACAATGCCCTGTCCTTCCCACAATTACTTGTCATGTATTAAATTCTTGTATGCGTTGAAATCTTTTCCTGGACTCTCTATTTTGTTCCATTGAACTATTTGTCTATTCTTAATTACTTACCATATTGACTGGGTCTTATAATATGTTCACTTATCTGGTAAAACATATTGCCCCTTATATTCTAATATTTTCTAAAACGTTGACTTTTCTCAGACATTGTTCTACTCAAGAAAAAAGAATATTGTATTCAGTATTTTTAAAAGACATACCAAAAAATCGCCTATTAGGGTTCTAGCTCGAATTAATTGAATTTGTATATTAATTTGAAGAGAATCAAGGTTTTTGGTTCTTTTAGAGACAGAGTCTCACTCTGTCACCCAGGCTGGAGGGCAGAGGTGTGATCATAGCTCACTGCAGCCTCAACCTCCTGGACTCAAGCGATCCTCCTGCTTCAGCCTCCTGAGTACCTGAGACTACAGGTGTGCACTACCACACCTAGCTAACTTTTTAGTTTTCTACAGATAGGGTCTCACTATGTTGCCCAACCTGGTCTTAAACTCCTGGCCTCAAGTCATCCTCCTGCCTTGGCCTCCCAAAGTGCTGGGATTAGAGGCATAAGCCACTCTGCCCAGCTGAGAATCAAGTTTTTTATGTTGTCTGTTTCTCTAATATTTGAAGTGTCTTTCCATTTGGTCAGGTCTTGTTTTACAACCTTCAATTCAAACGTATAGTCCTTTCATGGCAGTTCTGAATCTTTCTTGATATCTTTCTGTTATGTATCTCATGGAATTTTTTTTTAATATTAAAGCTATCACCATGGCTGGTGTTAGTGGGCAATGGGAACAGTAGTAGAAGGTGGAATCAGAGAAATATCCTTGAACAAGATTACATAGTACCTTACAGGTTTCATCAGTTATCTATTATTATATAACAAACTACCTCACATTTAGCAACTTAAAGCAACAATAAACATTTATTATCTCACGGTATCTGCAGATCAGAATTTTTTTAGTAGTTTAGTTGGGAGTTTCTGGCCCTTGGTCTCACTTGAGGTTAACGTCAAAATGTCAGCCACAGCTGCCAACATCTGAAGATTTGACTGGGGCTGGAGGATCCAATTCTAAGATAGCTTACTTGTAAGAACTCTGCTGCAGTTATTTGTGATTTTACACATCCAAAGCCAATTCCTACTTAATGCCTGAAGTAAAACCCTGAAATGTGTGCATAACCACATTTCTTTGACTATATTTCCTTGGGTTCTATGCTAATTTTGAAAGACATGTTTTCAATATGAATTCATCTAAACGTCAAATCCTGGTTACAAATGTCATGACCCATGTATATGTCTAAAGCCTATAAGTAATCTCTTTTGGAAACATAATAGAATTTATGAGATCAAGAGGACAGTAAGAAAGGAAGCATGAATATTTTAAAGCAGGAAATATGGGGAGCCTACAGATTTTAAGATAATTTATTCGACAAAATACTGTATGTAGCTCCTATTCTATTGCAAACATAGTATCTCTCAGCACAGAGGCTCTATTACAGCCACCTATTTATAAAAGGGGAGGACCCATATAAATGAAATGGGAGCAGACTGGGCTGGAGAAAAATTACTCCATCCTCCAGTAGCCAAGTTTCTTCTTTCAGAGTTAGGTTATAAGCTTATTCTCAGGCTGTGACCCTACAATTTGCATAAGTTATTGTTCCATCTTTTTGGTTGTTTTATTAAATTTATTCTTATTATGGGAAGTGGAATTGCTCTCAGTAGCCAACTTTCTGTGGACCTTCTCCTGATCAAAATTCCTGAACCTGAGAAGTAATAAAGAACTACAAGCCCAGGAGGTAAAGGCAGAAGCCAAGAACTGGGAGAATCAGGCAAAAGTCAGAAAGAAGGCAATGTTTCTGATGAAAACTAATAAAATTCAAGAAGATATACAGGACCCATCCAGCAGAACAGCTGCCAAGAAAAAATTGTCAGTGCAATGAAAAGGTATTTATAACTTTCCCACCGGCTACAATTTTGTTTTTGAGAAGAGTAGTTCATTAGTATCTAGCAAAACCTGGATACTATATTGCTTATCATCATCTGATTTCCTCTCTCTGTAATTCCATCCTCATCAGCATGACCTTCTGATAAATAAGATGGCTTCTAGGTGTACCAGAAAGGTAGTACCTTGGAGGAAAGACTGTGGTTCAAGTCACTAGAAAAGTCTACACCCTTCTGTAAATTAATAAAAGTTTCATTCTGGTTCACAAACTGAACACCTATAAATTTTATTTTATGGTTTGCTTGGACTTGATTGCTTTCCAGAGCAAGAGGAAATAAACTGCTGTGCTATTGTTTCTTTTCTTTCTCATTTTATATTCAAAAGGAAAATCAATATACTAACGTTAAAAGCACTTAAAACTTTTTAAAACAATCTTAGTAAATACAGATGGAGAAGTCTGAAATAGGGGAAAGTCTGAATTATAGGACCCTGCTAATGAAACAGAGTTTGTTACATACACATATACAATAATCTAACCTGCTAACAGACTTTTTATAAATGAGAGACATGTAGAACTTACTTCATTTAATAGGAGATTCATGTCTAATTAGCAAAATCCATTTGATCATGAGTAATTACACTAATGCACAGAGGACTTCTTAGCTCCTAGTGAATCCCCTGATATTGCAAGGACAGTTTCATGTACATCTGTGTGTATTAGGTAGTACCCTTTCTGTTGCAAGTGAGAAATACTCAAACTTGTTCAAGCAGAAAAAGGAAAGTTAGGATAAAGATTTCTGACAAAATCTAAAATCAGATATGTGATTTGCTGAGCCTTAGAAACTACTAGAATAAAAGATACACCAAGATTCTCTTATGAAGTGGATTCTCTCATACTTCTTTACACTCCTTGGCTTTATTTTTCTTCCTTGTTGCAAACTGACTTCCTCCATGTGATGGGAAACATGGCTAATGATGGGGTTCAGGACACACTACCCCAAAACATGGGACTTTAGCATTTGAGAAAACCACAGAAGCAGGAAGTTTACTCTCTGACCTTCCCCTCACCCCTATCCCCTAAATCAGGTCATAAAACCTAGGAAGGATTCTCTAACCTTCCCCTGAAGCAAGTCATAAGATCCTCATTGAAGAAGTGCCCTCCTTGTATCTATAAGGAACATTGTCAGGCTAGGTGCGGTGGCTCATGCCTGTAATCCCAGCACTTTGGGAGGCCGAGGCGGGGGCGGGTCACTTGAGGTCAGGAGTTTGAGACCAACCGGGCCAACATGGTGAAACCCTGTCTCCACTAAAAACACAAAAATTAACCAGGTGTGGTGGTGGGCGCCTGTAATCCCAGCTACTCTGGGAGGCTGAGGCAGGAGAATCGCTTGAGCCCAGGGGGCAGAGGTGGCAATGAGCCAAGATTGGGCCACTGCACTCCAGCCTGGGTGACACAGTGAAACTCCATCTCATAAAACGTAAAAAAAAAGGAACATTGTCTTAGTCTGTTTTGTGTTGCTATAACAGAATGCCACACACTGGGTAATGTATAAAGAAAATAAATTTATTTCTCACAGTTCCAGTGGCTGCGACGTCCAAGAGCGTGGTGCCAGCATCTGACAAGGGTCTTCTTACTGTATCATCCCATGGCAGAAGGCGGAAGGGCAAGAGAGCACAACAAAAAGAAAGCAAAAAAGGGCCAAACTTGCTTTTGTAAAAAACTCACTCTCAAAATAACAAACCCGCTCTCATGATAGCAACATTAATCCATTCACAGTGGCAGAAACCTCAGACCTAATCACCTCTTAAAGGCCCCACCTCTCAACACGATTGCATTGGGGATTAAGTTTCCAACACAGGAACTTTGGGGGACACATTCAAACCATAGTCAATATCATTATCTCTGAAGATGAAGAATCTGAACAAACAGGTCTTGCTAAATTCCCCTCCAGTTTATTACCATTAGATCATACTTTTTAATCCAATCATACTTCTCTAAGACTATCCACTTCTCTGTCAAACCTAGCAGAAAAAGTATACAATTTTACCTGTTTCTTCGTGTTTTAATTTCCTTATGAAGGCTCCTATGTCACATAAAGCTTATATTTTACACATTTATATGCTTTTTTTTCTTGTGCATCTGTCTTTTGTTATAGAGGCCTCAGCCATTAACCTGATGATGCATGAGGAAAAGATATTTTTCATCCCCTACACTAACAAGTGCTTCTGAGCATTATGTCTTACTTTTTCAAGCATCTTGAAGAGAGACTGGCTGTCTTTCTCCTTTCCAGTTCTAAAGTCTTAGGTTCAGACTCTGATTGGCTTGAGTTGGGTCAGGTAGTCACCTGCTAACCAATCAAATGCAGACATGGATGGGTTCGTGTTGTACCAGGATTGGGGCTCATAGACAACCAAGTGGATGGAAAGGCAGTTCCCAGAAGGGAGGTACTAAGCAGATAATCCCTGTATGTGTCTGCCATTGTATGTAGGTTTTGTGGGGAGATAAACCCACAAATTCCATCAAATTCTCATAGGGTCCTGACCTCAAAATGTTTATGAACTCCTGTCTGAGTGCACCTTATGTTCTTAAACATTCTGCCACCCAGATCAGATAAATATATACTCCCCTCAATATTTCTATACTAAATTATTGCTTAAATTTTCTTAAGGTTTGCACAAGGTTAATACAAATAAAATTGACACAAACTCTAAATTATTAGAATCCAAACTAACAACTTTATCATCCCAGACATACGGATTCCATAGTCAACCTCTTGACAGTGTTTAATTGTTTTTTCTTGTTATACATTACTATTCAGTTTCTGTGATGGTAGGCACCAATCATGTCTTCGATTGGAAAAGAATCATCATTATGTGTGTGATCTTTGGTTAATGTCTAGCAATCATAGTTCCAAGATTTATACTAGTAAGAAATGGAGCATAAGCAATTTCAGACTGAGAACCAGAACTCACTAGAGAAGTCCCTGCCTCTGTCCTTGAATGCTATTAATATATTTGATAGTTAAGGATTTCTCTCAACACCTTCTCCCGAGCTTCTTTGTAAGGTAATAACTTCTGGAAACTCATCAACTCTCATGACCTCTTTATTCAGCCTTTATTATGCAAGCCACAAAATAGTATGAGTTATTAATAAATTTGGCATACAGACTTAATAAAATAAGGAGCTATTTTTTGCATCAACCTAAACTTATGCCTAAAGAACATTCAAGTTAGAGTAGATTATATTGTATATGGCTATACCAATTAGTTAAGCATTATTTTATAATCCAGCTGTATTAGCCCAATTTGATGCCCTCATAAACAGAGACAAAATTATGGTATTTTCAAGCACGCAGTTAAGAGATTAACAGATATAGTAGGAGCACCTCCTTTTCCATCAAATACTCAAGTCAACTCACTAAAAGGTTATTTACTTGTGACTGGTGATACCTGTAATGTAACTTAAGTCGATGGAAAAAATAGGAATCAGGTTACAAACTGCTTTGATAGATGCATATCATTAAATAGGCAATGTGCAATAAGAAAGAAAGACCTGAAGTGAACTGGATTTTAGACCTGGATTCATTCCCATTCTACTTCTGTGATCTTGGTATACGATTTAACGTCCCTGGTCATCAGCAGTCAAATGAGAGCAGTGAACTACATAAGCTTTGATTGAGCCATCTTCCAGCTGTAACACCCTAAAATCTTATTTCTATCAGTAGGATTAGATTTGGTAGCAAATAACAAAGGCCTAAAATAACTGTGGCTTAAACGAGATAAAGATTTATTCCTCTCACACATAAAAATTGAAAAGTACTCAATTCGGACCCAGTATAGCAACCCTGCTTCACAATTCCTCAAAAACTCAAGCTCTTTACAACCCTGTGGTGTGACCCTCATCCTCATTGTCTAAAATGGTGGCTAAAGCTTACCATCACATCCGTGCTCTCAACAGCTAGATGGAGAAAAGGAAAATAAGATGAGAAGCAAAGGGCACGCTGGAGTGCAGTGGCGTGCTCTCAGCTCACTGAAAGCTCCAGCCTCCCGGGTTCACGCCATTCTCCTGCCTCAGCCTCCCGAGTAGCTGCGACTACAGGCGCCCGCTACCACGCCCAGCTGATTTTTTGTATTTTTAGTAGAGACGGGGTTTCACCGTGTTAGCCAGGATGGTCTTGATCTCCTGACCTCGTGATCCGCCTGCCTCAGCCTCCCAAAGTGCTGGGATTACAGGCCTCACAGAGCCCAGTCATGCCACCTGTCTTTTAAGGGACACACCTGGAAACTGCCAAGCATCATTTCTGCCACTATCCCATTGGCCACACTGAGTTGCCAGGGAAATTGGGAAATGTAATGTTCATTTTGGGTGGCCATGTTCCCAACTAAAGGTGGGGAGAATGGTTACTAGGAGCACCTTGAAGTGTCAGACACATACATGATCTAAAAGAATTGATGTGTCTAATAGGGTGCCAGGAAATCTCATTCAATGTTTATCAGTGGAGTTATTCACATCCATAAGTACTTAAGACCCTTTCTATTTCAATTCACTTCAACAAATATTTGATTATTTCCGTTTGCCAGTCAGTGGACCAGGCTCTGGGGATACAAAAAATAAATAAGACATATTTACTCCCATTTCTCATGGGACTTACATTAGAATGGGTAAGATCATAAATAAGTAATTATAAGTGTGTTGATTATCACAAAAGAGAAAGAACATGGTGCTTTTATATCTGTATCAATTTATCTATCAATTCCTCTATATTCTCTAGATGTGGAAAGAACATGATATCCATTCCCCATCTTTTGTCACAAGGATCAAAAAGGAATTTTCTAGGACATTAACTGGTTCCTTGCTACCCTATTTCCTTTCCTCCTCTTTCTATCAATGCTAGGAAGTGGTCTGAGTTCACCAATTTTCCACAGACCTCTGATAAATTACTGGCCAGTTTTTACCCTGAGAGTCCAGCATATTAAAATCTGTGTTCATCTGAACATCTAAGAAGTAATGGGAGAAAAGCACCAGAGAAATTTATGAATGGGTTTCCTTGAGCTTATATTCATGGGAAGAAGAATCCCTGAGAGAGATTGAATGAAGAACTTTATAACTGACTGGACACACTTGGGGAAATTGTATTGAGAATCCTTCTTTGTTAATTACTGTCCAATAAGGATTTGCTGTTTCTGTTTTTGCTTTATTTTAATATAATTTTCTTGAAACTTTTCAAATGTGTATTTGCCATTAATCATTCACTATGAAGCAAGTTGTCTTCCATCTACAGTATTCATGTAGAGTTTCATACATGTATACATATAGTGCATGAGCATTATACAGAGAATTGCTCAATACCTATAATGTATTCAGAGATTTTAAAAGGAGCCCTTCAGAAATAAAACAGGTTTAGCAGAATTGTATGTAGAGGAGTGTGTTAAACACTTATGTATGGGAGTATAATTATTTTAATAGTGAAGGAAGTTCATTACAATGTTCTTCACTTGCCTTCGAACAGGCAATTGACTCTCCTTTAAGACAATTATTTCTTTCCCATTAAGTTGCCAAAGGTCAAAGAGCTCTAGAAAGCATTTAGCTACCATATTTGGTTAAATAGTGTCCCCCAAAATTCATGCTACCCAGACCCTCAGAATGTGACCTTATTTGGTATAAGCCAAGGAATGCCGCAGATTGCCAGCAACCACCAGAAGCTAGGAGAGGGGTATGGAACGAATTGTCCCTTAGAACTTCCAGAAGAAACCACCCTGCTGACACCTGATTTTGGACTTCTAGTTAATAGAACTATAAGAGAATACATTTCCATTGTTTTAAGCCACTCAGTTTGTAGTACTTTGTTATGCCAACCCTAGGAAACTAATACAACCATCATGCAAGTAGAAAGGATTCTCAGGAATTGCTGAGTCTGTATATCTGAAGGATGGAATAGTCTCCAAGATAGGGTAGTCAATAGGAAGTACATTCTGATGTCACCATTTTCTAGAGCTTCTGAGGGGACCATTCACAAAACCAAATAAAATAACTGATTCCGTGCAATGATGATCTACTTAGTGCCTGAGATTGTGCTAGACACTGTGGGAGGTTGCCAACCCCTGCAGGAAGTTGCCACCTGGTGGAGCTGGGTCATGGTACTGTAGCTTTATCTTTTCCCCACTCACCCCACAAACACTCCATTTTCTTCTCTTACCAGCTGACCTGTGTTCAGCATAGGTGCTCTTATTGGCATCTCCTCCTGTGGTTAACACTACTGATTGTCCACCAGCAAGGAATTGCCTGTCCCTACCTTCTTCCTTGCTCAGAGAATACAACTTCATTAATTCATTCATCAACAAATATTTCTTTATGTACCTGCTGCGTAGCTGGCACTGTTGTATGCTCTGGAGGCACAGTGGTGAACAAAACATACCACCTTGTTCCAGTAAAACTTACAATCTAGCCAGAAAAACATTCTTTCTCTCTATCTCTCTCTCACTTACTCGTACTCTCTCTCTCTCTCTCTCTCGTTAAGAGCTATCAAAAATTAAAACAGGGAAGAAGGATAGAGAACAATGGAGGTGAAGCCTGCTATTTTAGATAGAGTGGTCTCTGTTCTTATGTCAGCCGAAGGAAATGAGGGATTAAGTCATGTAGATACCTGGAGGAAGAGCTATCTAAACACTGAGAATAGTATGTGCAAAGGCTTCATGTATGCGTGCCCTGTTAAGAGAAAAAGAAGGCTGAAAGTGTGGCTAAAGCAGAGACAGCAAAGGAGAGAGTGGTATGAGATAAAGCTACAGAGAAGGAGGACTATATTGGGCCTTGAAGGAGCTCTAGGCCTTGACTGATATCTGCTTTCCCAGTCTCCCTTGCAGCTAGTGTATGGGCATGTAACCAATCCTGGCCACTGGGACATGAGGGGAAATATGCAGGTTGTTGGGTTTATAAAAGGGATTTTCTTCTGAATAAAGAGAAAGAGAGAGAGAGACCTATGAGGAGAAATTTCCCTACTGTTCCTTAGGCTACTATATTGTCTACATATGACAGCTAGAACTGTTGGGCACATCTGGCAACCATGATAGGACAAGTCAGGGGACCAAACAAATTATCTGAGAATTCTAGGACCAAAAATATGGAAAAAGCCTGGGTTGCAACTGCATTTTCAAGCCACTGAATTAACTAACCTCATAATCACCCTATGACTAGTGCTTTTGCTATATAAGGAAATGAATACCCTTATTCCTTAAATTACTTTAAGTATTTAGTTCTTTGCAGTCAAAAACATTTCAAATGAGAAGGCTTCTTTGGTGTAAATACAAAGTACAACACTTTAACTTCATTTTACATTTGCTTTTGTGTACCACTCTAAAAGCTTAAGCACTAAGATAAAAAGATGAATAGAATAAAAATTTTGTGTGAAAAGCGGAAAATCTCTTCTACAAAATAACTTGAAGAGAGAAAAGATTATTCATCTTCAGTCGAATATGTTTGTACAGATAACAATGACATCAATGGTCTTGAATTATTGAATACCTTGTTCCACACTGTCACTTATGAGCAATGTCTTTCGCAGTTCAAGATTAGAAGCATCTTAACTTTGCATTTAATTTACCTTGGTCACATAGTCTTCAATCATGTATTTTTCTATGTTGGCTATGCTTCGATTTCTCTTTTCAATGTATTGAAATCTTCTGGGTTGAACCTGTGCAAAATACAACAGAATACACGCAAAATACAAAAACAGGGAAAATGGGAATAAGCAAACAATCACCCCAAATAAAAAATTCACAATGTAAAACATTGATCTTGTTATACAAATAGTTAACACAGCAAGTAAAAAGAACTATAAATAACCAGCAAACTGGCAATAAAACCTGTGAATAGTTCTATTAGATTTAAAAAAATACTAAAAAGTATGTCTCGGCTGGGCACAGTGGCTCACACCTGTAATGCTAGCACTTTGGGAGGCCGAGGTGGGTGGATCAAGAGGTCAAGAGATCGAGACCATCCTGTCCAACATGGTGAAACCCTGTCTCTACTAAAAATACAAAAATTAGCTGGGCGTGGTGGCGGGCACCTATAATCCCAGCTGCTCGGGAGGCTGAGGCAAGAGAATCGCTTGAACCTGGGAGGCAGAGGTTGCAGTGAGCCGAGATCGGGCCATTGCACTCCAGCCTGGCCACAGAGCAAGACTCTGTCTCAAAAAAAAAAAAAAAGTAGGCTCTCTAAGGTGAAGCTCTTATGACATTAATGGGTTTAGTGAATGAGTTTAGATGCTGAGTAGAAGCCTGAAATAGTACGAGAGAAAAAGCATAGTTCAGCAGCAAGGGCTGGAAAACTAGAAAGAATAAGTAAAATGAAGCCAGGGAGGAAGATGAGATCATAAAAAGCAGTCTACTTAAGGTTCAAGTCTGATATTTGTCTAATTAAAGTGAAAACTTTTCCATTTCAGGGACTGGAATTATGTTTAAATGGATTTTGATAAAACTCACTATTCAAACTTTGTGAGTAAAGCCCTGTAATTGCTAGCTATCCATTATATTGAATGGAATTCTGCTGGCCAAATTAGTCATGACTCATTGGCATGTTTTTATAACATTTAGATATATTAGTTGCATGAACATTTCAGGGAGCGTTGTTCAAATGTGCCTCAGTCAGAATACTTCAGTAGCCTCTACTATTTCTAATGAAGCACTAAAACATTAAGAACCATTAATGAATTTTAAAAAATTCATAACATAGACTTGATTGAGTAAATTATGTTTCATTAATTCCGAAGAAATTTAGCAATAACCTAAAAATTATGTTTCATTAATTCCAAAGAAATTTAGCCATAACCTAAGACCGTTGTTGGCACTGTTTTTAATATTAATAATACTCCCTTTCAATAGAAATGAATATTGACTTTGTTATTCATTCATTTACTCAACATTCATCAGCATTGCTCTGTGCAAAGCCCTGTAGTATGCCACATGGGGAATGCTCAGATGAATCAGGCAGGGACTCTGCCCATTCTGATGTCATAGTTAATGACATAGTTAAGGAAGATAAAACACATACAAAAAACACCATAACATTATATAAGAGGTAGTAAATGCTAAAAGAGACACGGACATAAAATTTAAGGAGCATAGAGTATATTTCCATCAGAGAGGTACAAGAAAGGCTTTATGGAGAAAGTGTATTGATGTTGAATTCACTTTCAAGAAATTTTCTTTCAAGAAAAATTTACTGGAAGTGCCCCTGCTCTCACAGAAAGTGCAACCTGATAGGGAAGACAGACAATGGGCAGATAAAGATTTAGGAGTGGAGTGTTGTAGGGAAATGTAAAGAGCTTGGTAAAATCACGAAACAGAAATAGGGTAGAGTGTAACGAGAAAAAGGGAGAGTGATCAGAGGTGAGGTCAAAGGGTTCAGACCATGTAAGACCATGTAAGCCATAGAAAGGAATTTGGATTTTAGTCTAAATGCTTTGGAAAACCACTGACAGGTTGAGCAGGAGGGTAACATGATCTGGTTTTCATTAAAGATCACTGTAGCTGCTGGGTGAAGAATGCATTATAGGGAGGTAAGAGCGGGAGCAGGAACATCTCTTGGGAGGCTACTAAAAGAGTCCCAGTGAAAGATCATGGTAACTTAAATTCTAATGGTAGCCAAGGGGCTAGAGAAAAGTGGATATATTGTGAAATCAGAGCCAAAAGGACTTCCTGACGGACTGCATGTGGAGAGTAAGGGAAGTACAAGAATGTAGATGACTCTCAGACTTTTGGCTTGGAAATGGTGGTGACATTTACCAGAACTGAGAAGGCCTAGAGAGAGAGGGAATTTGAGGAGAGAGAGAAACAAGAATTCTAATTTGACCATGTTAAGTTGAGATGCCTGTTGGACATCCAAGTGGGGATATCAAGTTGACAGTTACATATACAAAATTGGAACTCAGTGGAAGAATAAGGGCTGAAGATCTATTGTGAGTCATTGGCAAATAGACAGTATTTACAGCCATGGAACTGGACAAGATCAATAGGGATAAAGTGTTAATAGAGTAGGACAGGGACCCGGGACCCAGCCCTGGGGCACTTGAAAGATGGATACTATTTTAATAGCCAGAGATGGAAAGGGCATTGAACAGGAAGGAAAAGCTCAGAGACAGGAAAGTGCTTAGCATAAGTGGGGAAGCATGGGCAATCCATTTAGGGAGAGCTCATAACAGATACCAAGTCCTAGATTTAGTCCACAGGCTTCAGTGGAGAATCATGGAAGGTTTTTAACTTAACGAAGTGGTTCTGCTTCTGATAATATATGAGTAGTTCCTATATGTGATCACCCTTCTCTAGATAATAACTACAAACATCGGACAATAATATTTTTAAACCCTACCAAAAGGCACAGAGAAAAAACAAAAGCAGGCAGATAGTAGAGGGGGTCAATACTTGAAGAAAAGCACCAGATCTTTGTGAGTTTCCTATATTGATTTTACAGCTTTTTGCCCGAAGAGCAAGTCCCAGTTTTCACCAAGCCTAGTAGCTAAAACCAGCAGTCTTATTGGCTTGAAGCACCAGAGAACAGAGTTTGGAAAGGGGGTGGAAATTTTTGAAAGGAGAGAGCTTGAAAGGGGATACTTAAGTTTAAACTTTGTCTAAATCTCTGGCTGATCCTGGAAGTACACACGTATAGGGCAGACTCCAGGAAGCCTAGCTAAGGCTAAAAAAGGTGGACTAAGATTTCAGCTGCTGCCTACCACAAGAGAGACGGAGTTTGGAATTTGAGCTCAACCAAGTTCCCTGCCTACAAAAACGAACAAAAAGACCTTTGAAGGTACAGAACAGAATCCCGAATCCCTAAAATGTGTCATTTACAATATCCAGGATATAATTCAAAATTGTTAGACATATGAATAAATAGAAAAATAAGACCATGCTCAAAAGAAAAGATAATCAATGGAGAGAATCAACGGAAATGACCCAGATGTTAGAATTGGCAGACAAAAGGAAAATACGCTTGTAGTGAATAAAGTTGAGAAGTAAATTTATTATGCTGTATCTCAGAAGAATCTTTAACTGGTAAATAAGATTAATTTGAGGATGCAGAGGCCAGAGGTGGGAAAAAGGTAGGGAAGCTATTGATAGGCCAGTAGTTCTATAGATACAAAGAAGTAAAGTTGACAAAAAGATACTTTGAAAGATGTCACTTAATTATGGAAAGAAGAAAAAGGAATCAGATGACACTGAGGTTTCAAGTGTGGTTGAAACAATGGTAGTACCACCAGCAGAAACAGAAACATCAATGGAGAACATAAGGCTTGGCTATAGGATGACAAATTCCAGTTTGGAAATATTGAGTTTGAAATATTAACATGATATCCAGTTGTAGTATTCAACATGGAGTTGCAAATTCAAGATGGAGCTGTAAGAAAGGCAGGATCAAGGCTGAGGAGAATAATTTCAAGTCTTTCAAGTGATCATTGAAGTATGAAATTATATTAGATTTCCGAAGAAGAATGTATATAGTTAAGAGAGAAATAATATGTATTAGTTACCTATTGCCATGTAGCAAATCACAAATGCTTAAGGCAAAAACCATTGATTGGTTTATAATTCCACAGGCTGGCAATTTGGGCTGGGTTCAGCTGGACATTTGTACTTGTCTCTTGTGGATTCACTCATGCATTTGCAGTCAGCTGTCAGGTCAGCGTTGCTGATCTTGGTCAGGCACCCTCCCATCTTTCAAGCCTTATCTAAGATGGCTCATCTCTGCTCTATGTGCCCTCTCATCCTTTAATAGTCTAAGCTGGGTTTGTTCACACCAATTCCAAGAGAGCAAACCGAAGTGTGCAAGACTTCTTGAGGCTCAGACTTGGACCCAGTACCACATTGCTTCCATTACATTGTATTGGCCAAAGCTAGTCATTAGGCTGTCCTAGATTCAAATAGTAGGAAAATAAAACTTTATACTTTGATGGGAGACTGCAAAGTCGCATTGCAAAGGAGCATGGATACAGGAAGGGGAATACTTTGTGGTCATTTTGCAATCTGCCACACGGCCAAGGATAGAACTTTGGATTTGCACACCCATGTTCATAGTAGAATTATTGACAATATCCAAGAGGTGGACACAACCCAGGTGTCCATTGACCATGAATGGATAAACAAAATGTGGCATAAACATTCTGTTTATTATAAAGGATATTACAAAGGATATGGATGAAGAGCCAGATGTATAGAGTGAAGTCCAGAAGGGTCCTAAGCAAAGGAGCTTCTGTCCACATGGAGCTGGGATGAACCACTTTCCTAACACATGGATGTGTTCACCAACCTGGAAGCTCTCCAAACCACATAGTTTAGGGATTTTTTATGGAGGCTTCATCACCTGGGCATGATCAATTATTAACTCAATCTCCAGTCTTTCTCTCTTCCTGGGAGGATGTGGAGTAGGGAGCTTGCAAGTTCCAAGTTTCTAATCATGCTCAGTCTTTCTAGTGAGTAGCCCTCATCCAGAAGCCCATGAAGAGTCACCTCATTAGAACAAATGGCACTCTATCACTCAGAAAATTATAATGGCTTTAGATGCTCTGTGTCAGGAACTGGGGAAAGAGACCTAATGCATATTTCTTATTATGTCATAACATGCAATTTAATATTTTTCAGCCTTAAAAAGGGTGCGGGCACAGTGGCTCATGCCTATAAGCCCAGCACTTTGGGAGGTTGAGGCAGAAGGACTGCTTGAGCCCAGGAGTTCGAGATCAGCCCAGGCAACATAGTGAGACCCCCCACCTCTACTAAACATAAAAAATAAGCTAAGAGTGGTGGCATGCGCCTGTAGTCCCAGCTACTCAAGAGGTTGAGGTGGGAAGATGGCTTGAACCCACGAGTTTGAGGCTGCAGTGAGCTATAATTGCACCACTGCACTCCAGTCCAGGCAACAGAGCAAGACTTTGTCACCAAAAAAAAAAGAAGAAGAAGGAAATACTGTCACATGCTACAACATGAATGAAGTTTGAGGACATTATGCTAAGTGAAATAAGCCAGTCGCAAAAAGACAAATACTGTATGATTTCACTTATATATATAGAATAGTCAAACTCAAACAGAGACGGAAAGTAGTATGGTGGTTGCCAGGGACTGAGGATAGGGGAAAAAATGGGAGTTGCTGTTTAGTGGGTGCAGAGTTTCAGTTTTGTAACATGAAAATGTTCTGGAGATTGGTTGCACAATAATATGAATGTACTGAGCACTACTGAACTATACATTTCAAAACTGGTAAGATGGCAAATTTTATGTTATGTATTTGTTACCACAATTAAAAATAAAATATTATAAAAATAGAACTTTATATATGATCCATATTTAGGGGTGAACAGGAAAAAGGGAACAAAAGGAAATATATGTTGCCCAATCTGGAACTAATGGAAACCAATCTACCCAGTGGAGTTTGAAAATGGTTCTCTTCTCTTTGTTTTTCTCTACCACTTTCAGATAAGGGGCTCCAGAATTTAGCCTTTCCTCACTGGAGGGAAGAGGAGAGCCATCCGCTCATCTGGTCCTCATCTCTCCAGGATTCTAGAGTTCACATGATTTCTCCTATTTTCCAGGCTGGTAATATCCTTGTGGAAATTCCAGCCCTGGACCTACCTTCTTTTCTTATTTTTGCCAGTCCCATCTCCTGATCCTGGACCTCAGTTCTAGCCTTGGCTTCATATCAGAATGACTATCCACTATTAATAATATGGTCTGCCTCCAAGCCTTCACAGAACCACAGCCCCATCTTGCTCCCAGAGAGCAGACATTTCTAGAAGAGTGATACATGCCTAGAGTGGTTCTAAAGTTCTGCCACACTCAGGGATTTGTTTACCATGGGCTGTTCTTTTGCTGCCAGGGAAAGGACAGCCCTTCTGCCATCCCAGATGCCCACATTTGCCTGGTTCAGCCTTGCTCCCTGCTTGCTCATTCATTATATCCAGGATGTTTTGTGATCAGACCTGGAAAACTTCTCACTTGAAGCTACCACAGATGTTAAAATTGGGGAAATGGGCAGACTCCAAGAGCCAAATGGGATACCAAATTGCAGCAACATTTAAAAACAACCGGAATTCTATCCATAATCATATTTTCATGATGGTCTCAAAAATGTATTTACAATTGGTTTGTTCAAATCAAGATCCAAACAAGGTCCACACATTACTTCTGGATGCTTCTCTCAATGCAAAGGATTACCTCTCCTCTTTTTCATTCATTCCATTGACTTGTTGTAGAAAGTAAGTTAACCAAACCTACAGAATATATCACATTCTGTATTTGGCTATTTGCTTCCTTGTGTGTCATTTAATTTATTTCTCTAGTCCTTTTGTCACCCCACAAAAATGAAAGCTCTAGAGCAGTACCTTCCAATAGAACTCGCTGCCGTAGTGGGAATGTTCTATAATGTGCACCGGCTGATACCATAGCCACAGGTGAAGATTGACATGTGAAATGTGGTTAATGTGAATAAGGAACTGAATTTTTAAAATTTATTTTATTTTAATTAATTTGAATTTAAATAGCCACATGTCACAGCTACCATATTGGACAGTGAAGCTATAGAGGCTTAACTTAATTCAGCTTCAGTTTTTTAAAACAATACTTCATAGGTAGTACTAAGTATTTCTTACTGCATGACGTAAGAGGCTTATAGTGACTGGTTGTTCACCTTTACTAATGCTAAGACTAATCAGTGGGTTCAGGTGGTGATAGCTTGATCCTTCCCATTTCAAGTTCCCCATCCACCTTTCATCTAATGGCTTTATTCATTTATGATTGTTGACTGAATCAGTTATTCCATTATGGTTTTCAAAGTGGTGCTTTTCTTTTTTTATTATTATACTTTAAGTTCTGAGATACATGTGCAGAACGTGCAGGTTAGTTGCATAGGTATACATGTGCCATGGTGATTTGCTGCACCCATCAGCCCATAATCTACCTTAGGGATTTCTCCTAATGCTATCCCTTCCCTTGCCCCCCACCCCCTGACGGGCCCCAGTGTGTAATGTTCCCCTCCCTGTACCAATATGTTCTCATTGTTCAACTCCCACTTATGAATGAGAACATGTGGTGTTTAGTTTTCTGTTCCTATGTTAGTTTGAGGAGAATGATGGTTTCCAGCTTCATCCATGTCCCCGCAAAGGACATGAACTAATCCTTTTTTATAGCTGCATAGTATTCCATGGTGTATATGTGCCATATTTTCTTTATCCAGTCTATCATTGATGGGCATTTGGGTTGGTTCTAATTTACACTCCAACTAACAGTGTAAAAGCATTCCTATTCCTCCACATCCTCTCCAGTATGTGTTGTTTCCTGACTTTTTAAATGATCGCCATTCTAACTGGCATGAGATGGTATCTCATTGTGGTTTTGATTTGCATTCCTCTATTGACCAGTGATGATGAGCTATTTTCATGTTTGTTGGTCGCATAAATGTCTTCTTTTGAAATGTGTCTGTTCATATCCTTTGCCTACTTTTTGATGGTGTTGTTTGTTTTTTTCTTGTTAATTTGTTTAAGTTCCTTGTAGATTCTGGATATTAGCCCTTTGTCAGATGGATAGATTGCAAAATTTTTCTCCCATTCTGTAGGTTGCCTGTTCACTCTGATGATAGTTTCTTTTGCTGTGCAGAAGTTCTTTAGTTTAATTAGATCCCATTTGTCAATTTTGGCTTTTGTTGCAATTGTTTTTGGTGTTTTAGCCATGAAGTCTTTGTCCATGCCTATGTTCTGAATGGTATTGCCTAGGTTTTCTTCTAGGGTTTTTTACATTTAAATCTTTGAAACATCTTGAGTTGATTTTTGTATAAGGTGTAAGTAAAGGGTCCAGTTTCAGTTTTCTGCATATGGCTAGCCGGTTTTCCCAATACCATTTATTAAATAGGGAATCCTTTCCCCATTGCTTGTTTTTGTCAGGTTTGTCACAGATTAGAGGGTTGTAGATGTGTGGTGTTATTTCTGAGGCCTTTATTCTGTTCCATTGGTCTATATATCTGTTTTGGCACCGGTACTATGCTGTTTTGGTTACTGTAGCCTTGTAGTATAGTCTGAAGTCAAGTAGCATGATGCCTCCATGTTTGTCCTTTTTGCTTAGGATTGTCTTGGCTATATGGGCTTTTTTGTGGTTCCATATGAAATTTAAAGTAGTTTTTTCTAGTTCTGTGAAGAAAGTCAATGGTAGCTTGATGGGAATAGCACTGAATATATAAATTACTTTGGGCAGTATGGCCATTTTCATGATATTGATTCTTCCTATCCATGAGCATGGAATGTTTTTTCATTTGTTTGTGCCTTCTCTTATTTCCTTGAGTAGTGCCTTGTAGTTCTCCTTGAAGAGGTCCTTCACATCCATTGTAAGTTGTATTCCTAGGTATTTTATTCTCTTTGTAGCAATTGTGAATGGGAGTTTGCTCATGATTTGGCTCTCTGTTTATTATTGGTGTATAGGAATGCTTGTGATTTTTGCACATCGATTTTGTATCCTGAGACTGCTGAAGTTGCTTATCAGCTTAAGGAGTTTTGGGGCTGAGACGATGGGGTTTTCTAAATATACAATCATCATGTCATCTGCAAATAGAGATAATTTGACTTCCTCTCTTCCTATTTGAATATGCTTTATTTCTGTCTCTTGCCTCATTGCCCTGGCCAGAACTTCCAATACTATGTTGAATAGGAATGGTGAGAGAGGGCATCCTTGTCTTGTGCCAGTTTTCAAAGGGAATGCTTACAGCTTTTGCCCATTCAGTATGATACTGGCTGTGGGTTTGTCATAAATAGCTTTCATTATTTTGAGATATGTTCAGTCAATACCTAGTTTAGTGAGTGTTTTCAATATGAAGGGGTGTTGAATTTTGTCGAAGGCCTTTTCTGCATCTATTGAGATAATCATGTGTTTTTTGTCATTGGTTCTGTTTATGTGATGGATTATGTTTATTGATTTTCACATGTTGAACCAGCCTTGCATCCCATGGATGAAGCTGACTTGATCATGGTGGATAAGCTTTTTAATGTGCTGCTGGATTCAGTTTGCAAGTATATTATTGAGGATTTTCACATCAATGTTCATCAGGGATATTATCCTGAAATTTTCTTTTTTTGTTGTGTCTCTGCCAAGTTTTGGTATCAGGATGATGCTGGCCTCATAAAAGGGAAGAATCCCTCTTTTTCTGCTGTTTGGAATAGTTTCAGAAGGAATGATACCAGCTCCTCTTTGCACCTCTGGTAGAATTTAGCTGTGAATCCGTCTGGTCCTGGATTTTTTTGGTTGGTAGGCTATTAATTACTGCCTCAGTTTCAGAACTTGTTATTGGTCTATTCAGGGATTCGACTTATTCCTGGTTTAGCCTTGGGAGGGTGTATGTGTCTAGGAATTTATCCATTTCTTTTAGATTTTCTAGTTTATTTGCATAGAGGTGTTTATAGTATTCTCTGATGGTAGTTTGTGTTTCTGTTGGATCAGTGGTAATCTCCCATTTATCATTTTTTATTGTGTCTATTTTAACCTTCTCTCTTTTCTTCTTTATTAATCTGGCTAGTAATCTATCAGTGTTGTTAATCCTTTCAAAAAACCAGCTCTGGGATTCATTGATTTTTTTGAAGGTTTTTCATATCTCTATCTACTTCAGTTCTGCTCTGATCTTAGTTATTTCTTGTCTTCTGCTAGCTTTTGAATTTGTTTGCTCTTGCTTCTCTAGTTCTTTTAATTGTGATGTAAAGGTGTCAATTTTAGATCTTTCCTGCTTTCTCCTGTGGGCATTTAGTGTTATAAATTTCCCTCTAAATACTGCTTTAGCTGTGTGCCAGAGATTCTGGTACATTGTGTCTTTGTTCTCATTGGTTTCAAATAACTTATTTATTTCTGCCTTAATTTTGTTTTTTACCCAGTAGTCATTCAGGAGCAGGTTGTTCAGTTTCCATGTAGTTGTGCAGTTTTGAGCGAGTTTCTTGATCCTGAGTTCTAATTTGATTGCATTGTGATCTGAGAGGCTGTTTGTCATGACTTCTGTTATTTTTCATTTGCTGAGGACTGTTTTACTTCCAATTATGTGGTCGATTTTAGAATAAGTGCGATGTGGTGCTGAGAAGAATGTATATTCTGTTGATTTGGGGTAGAGAGTTCTGCAGATGTCTATTAGGTCTGCTTGGTTCAGAGCTGAGTTCAAGTCCTGAATATCCTTGTTAATTTTCTGTCTCATTGATCTGTCTAATATTGACAGTGGGGTGATAAAGTCTCCCACTATTATTGTGTAGGAGTATAAGTCTCTTGGTATGTCTCTAAGAACTTACTTTATGAATCTGGGTTCTCCTATATTGAGTGCATATATATTTAGGATAGTTAGCTCTTCTTGTTGCATTCATCCCTTTACCATTATGTAATGCCCTTCTTTGTCTTTTTGATCTTTGTTGGTTTAAAGTCTGTTTCATCAGAGACTAGGATTGCTTTTTTTTTGTTTTCCATTTGCTTGGTAAATCTTCCTCCATCCCTCATCCCTTTATTTTGAGCCTATGAGTGTCTTTGAACGTGAGATGGGTCTCCTGAATGCAGCACACCGAATGGGTCTTGACCCGTTATCTAATTTGCCGGTCTGTGACTTTTAATTGGGGTATTCAGCCCATTTACATTTAAGGTTAATATTGTTATGTGTAAATTTGATCCTGTCATTGTGATGTTAGCTGGTTATTTTGCCCATTAGTTTATGCAGTTTCTTCATAGTGTCAATGGTCTCAAAGTGGTGCTTTTCTAAGTCTAGCATTCCTTCTACATTTATAAGCCAGAATTCTTCTGTAAAGACCATTCTTTCATCAACTAATGCTACATGGTTCACCTGAAATACAGTTTGTACAAGAAAAAGCAAGATAAATTCTTAATTTTTTTATATTGCCATTAATGGCTGACAAAAAAAGAAAGAAAGAAAGAAAGGCAGGCATCTTGCATCTAGGCAAAGGTGCCAGGATTTTATCCTGAGCTTTGGAAAGCCATTGTGGGTTTTAAGCACATGGGATGAACAAGGTAACATTTTCTTTTTAGGATGCACCCATTTTCCCTTGTATAGAGAATGTGTGAAAGTCAGGAAGGCTCTGAAGGGAGCTGTCATAATTCAGACCAAAGATGGGGAGGGCCCAAACTGGGGTGGGGGTAGTGGAGTGAGCGAGAGAAAGTTTGACAGAATCCAGATTAGAAAGGAGAATCCAAAAATCTAGTAAAATAATGTGGGAAGTGCAAGAAGAAGGGGAGGAGGGTAGGATGACATAATGAACCCTATATTTCTGATTTGGTGAATTAAATAAATGGTGATGCCACAAAACTTCTTGAAAAATACAGGAAGAGAAATAAAGAGGAGTTAGCTTCTAAATGAAAAACGAAGTCTGCCCAAACATGGACTTCCCAGACAGAAGGAAAGATTTAAGAAGCTACAGTATAATTTTTTTCACTTCAGTCTAATAAATAATAGTGAGTACATACTAGGGGAAAATTACTCATATATAGAGTTGTCTGGATTCTGGAGATCTATAAAGAAGAATCAGGGATTATTTTGTTAGCATTAAATGTTTAACCTGAAGAAATTAAATTCTAGGCTCTATTCCTAATCCATTTGTAAACACATTCCAAATTCCTCTCTGTTGTTATTTTGTTCCCTATTGCTTACAGAGATATGAATACTATTTTAGGAAATCCTTAATAGTGGATGTAGTGTTTTCAGAAGTGAAAAATGCTTTGCAAGTGTATAAGCAAAAATATTCCCAGTCATTGTATTAGTTTCCAAGGGCTGCCATAACAAAGTACCATAAACTGGGTGGCTAAAAACAACAGAAATTTATTGTCTCAGAGTTCTAGAGGCTAGAAGTCCAAAATAAAGATGTTGTCAGGGCCATGTTCTCTCAGAGACTCTGTGTAGAATCCTTCCTTGCCTCTTCCTAGCTCCTTGCCACTTCCTAGCTTCTGGTGGTTTGTCAGCAATCTGTGGCATTCACTGGCTTGTAGATGCATCATTCCAATCTTCTGTCATTACCTGGCATTCTCCCTGTGTCTCTGTCTTCACATGGCTATCTTCTTATAAGGAGACCAGTCCTAATGGATTAGGGGCCCACCCTACTCAAGTATGACCTCATTTTAACTAATTACATCTGCAACACTCCTATTTCCAAATAAGGTCACATTCTGAAATACTGGGGATTAGACCTTCAACATATCTTTTTTGGGGGAATCGTAATTCAACCCATAACAGTGTTCTAAAGACCCATGGTAAACTATGAAAACAAAAATTTTCATTTGAAAATTATCTATTTTAACACTCTTTCAAAAGCTTTATATTGCTCTTTGGATAAGCTGAAACTTATTTTCTTTTTTTCGAAATGAAATTTCATAGACTCTTACAGTGTCCACCAATGCAAAATAAATAAAGAATAAGAGAGCGATATGGCACATGAATATATTTAATAAACATAGTCTTTTAAATACTTATTTCATTGTATTTTGTGGTACATTTTCCTAAGCATTTTCCTGAAATTTTGGGGAGAACTCATTATAGTAAGAAATATTCATTCTTTATCAGAATGAAACACTAACCTTTGCTAACAGTACCTATTGTTTAAATAAAATGAGATGATATATGTAAATCATTTAACAGTTTGCAAGTACTCCATAGCTGTTAGCTGCTTTTTTGTTTTTTGGGGTTTTGTTGTTTTGGTTTGGTTTGGTTTGGTTTTGGTTTTCGAGACAAAGTCTCATTTTGCTCCCCACGCTGGAGTGCAGTGGCACAGTCTCAGTTCACTGCAACCTTCACCTCCTGGGTTCAACTGATTCTCCTGCCTCAGCCTCCTGAGTAGCTGGGACTACAGGTGCATGCCCCCACACCCGGCTAATTTTTGTATTTTTAGTAGAGTCAGGGTTTCTCCATGTTGGCCAGGCTGGTCTCGAACTCCTGATCTCAGGTGATCCTCCCGCCTTGGCCTCCCTAAGTGCTGGGATTACAGGAGTGAGCCACTGCGCCCAACCCTGTTAGCTGCTATTAATATATATTTAGTACTCTTAGCATTGCAGTGATGATTAAATTACATGTCAAACACTTACATCAATGCCTGACCCATAGTAAGTACTCAGTAAGTGTCTAGCTATTATTATCATCATTACTATCATTACAAAAAGTGTCCAAAACTTTCGGTAAAGTGTCCAAAACTGCCAATACTACTTCCAATTGGCTTATTCTTGCTTAAACATGAACTCACTATTTGCATACAGTCTTATTAGTCTTAAAAATTTTAACAAAGCCATTTAATCTATAGAATTTATCTCTTATTTACTAGGCAGTTATAAGTTATTTCAATTCAGGTTTCTTATTTAAAAAGGAATTCCTTAATGTTTAACCCCTTCCCAGGTTTTTATTCTTATTTTATTTATTAGAACATGACTTGAAAATAAGTTACTGAAATATAATTGATCTTTTGCTTAATCAAAATGTACTTTACTTACAAACATGGCACTATTAATCCATGAGCAGTTTTTCCAGCAGTGGACCTGATTTGATAGTGCCTCACTCACACAATTTTTGTGATTAAAGCTGCAGAGTTTCCAAACAGAGATTTGGGATTCAGCTGGTGGTCAAAGAATAGAGTTCCATTTAATTCCATAGTGTTCTGCAAAGACACTTCCAGTTGAGGTCTGGCTATGGGCTGGTCTTAAATACAAGTCATTAAAAAAGAATTTTTTTAAAAAAGTATCTTTTCCAGCTGCAGACTCAAATTTGCATTCAAAAGCACAAATATAAAGTTTTAAAAAACATAACCACAATAACAGCCATATTTTAAAGCAAGAGTTCCATAAAGTTTGAATTTTTTTTTTCATGGTGATGAGTAGGAACTGGTGGTCCTTGGGTTTTTGCTTCAAAATGGTTTGTGGACTGAAAAAAAAAAAGTGAGAACCACTGTTCTAACCAACCAAAGTAAATTGATAGTTATAAAACGGGAATGTTTATTCTCTGAAGGAATACTTTATACTGAGATTTTTGCTTAATGTTAAAGCAGCCATTTTTAATACCAGTTTGAAATGAAATTTTAATGTATTATCTCCCTCTTATGAATTAGTGTTTATAAACAAGAACATTTAGAGGGTCTTTTCAGTTCTAGTAAAATGAAAACTAAAGTAAAACAGTAGCTTATTAAAGCTTCCAGAATGGCTTCTCAGTTCCTTGTCAAGTATCAAAGCCCCATAATTCTTTCCCTTCAAATGACTCTTGAAACAAAATGACACCTCTAAGGATTAAACATGTCGGAAACCAATAAAAGAAGAAAACATTAAAGCACGTCTGACACAGGCCTCTCCTTCATAGTTCCCTGTTCCTCTCATTCTCCCTACATAAGTATGAGTCAGGTAATGTTAACTTTGAATCATATATTTGTTAGTTTATTTTGAGCATTACATAAACAAAGTTCTGATCATAGCCTATGAGGCAATTGACCTGTAATCATTTGCATTTCAACATATGTAGCGCAAAAAACAGAAGAGTAAGTTGCTCTACATTCTTTTATTTGCATTTCACGGGTTACTTACAGTATCACTTTTTGTGATACAAGAGTGTCCTAAATAGATCACACTACAATAAAACGCTCACATAGCAAATGGAACGAGGTAACTTTCAAGAGTGAGATATCTGAATTACATTATGTATGCAGGAGTACTCCCTTTCTGAAGCTGATAACAATACCTTCATTTATTGAATGTTTCCTATGTGGCAGGCACCATGCTTAATGCTTTACAGACGTTACCTCCATTTAATCTGCCTACCAATCATACAAGGCGAGTATTATTATTCCTATTTTCAGATGAGAAAAACAAAGTTTATTCTGCAAATATTTGTGGAACAGCAACTACATGCCGGTCTAAGCAAAGTTGAAGCTAAGATAAAGAATCCTGAAGTTTGGACACAGGCCTGTCTCTGCTCTTATCATGATCCCATCCTGCCTAACTGGAAAGAATGTTAAACATTTCATGTATTTGTATTATAGATTGTCTTCACCTTTATAGATTTTACTGTCTTGCATCATATGCAACTCTAAAATCTTTGAACTTTGTATCTGGAAGGGAACCTAGAACCTTACATTTTCCAAAATTTTAATTTTCTCAAATAAAATGTTCAAATTGTTGTAGAAATGCCTTTCTTTAAGACCTGTGTCAGTCAGGAAAATAGCCTTAATAATTTTTATTTGAGATATTTCAAGGAAAAACAAAATTCGCACACATGAAACATATGTAACCATGTATTTCGTTAAACTGTTGTCTTATATGAGATAAGATTTGAGTCTAAATCTTATCTTTCTTTCTCTCTGGAAAGAAATAGTTAAATAGTCTCTGGCTATTACCTTTCCTTTTTTTGTGAAAAAATAAATAGGCTTTGGATAAGTATGGATCCAAATAGATATGCTTTGGATAATATAATTTGGATAATCTGGATGAAAGGAAAAAGCTTTTTCCTAGAGGTGATGATGATTACACTTTTGGGATTTTCTACAGTAGTGACAAATCTATATGTACAGAGCTGTGAACTTTGGATGTATATGAGGTAGAGATTGCACCATGAGCCATAGTTAGTCATCTTGCAACTTTTCCAGACTGATGTAACTCCATTTTTGAACAAATGTTATTTTGTTAAATAAATGCCCATTTAAACTTGTATACAAAGGTTATAATTATAGCAGGAAATTGTTGGGGGCAGAGGAGGTTAAATCTAGTTGTCCCGTCATACATTAGGAATGATTTCTTGGAAACCTCCTTCAGATTTTCTACTGAGGTTTGCTGTTTCCCTCTACTGTAGTTTCAAGTAATAACTTTCCAATATTTTGGTTCTGACTGGGAGATTTGTTGGGGAGGGTGGGGATCAGTAGGTAACTGAATCAGCCCTTTCTGCTGATCCTGCACTAAGGAAGCCAAAAAGACATTGGAATCTGTAGATATCACTTAACATTACATGACTTGTAGGAATACATAAAAGGCTCAAAAGCCACATATGTAAGTATATATTTATAGTAGCCACATTAAAAAGTTTTTAAAAGGTGAAATTAATTTTAATGAAATATTTTAACCCAATATATTCAAAATATTTCAACATGTGAATATAAAAAATTATTAATGAGATACTTTATATTCTTCTTTTTTTTTTTTTTTTTACTAAGTCTGAAATCTGGTATGAACTTTACATTTACAGCACATCTCAACTTTGACCAGCCAACCTCATTTGAAGTGCTTAGTAGCCATGGGTGGCTACTAACCACCATATTAACCCATGCAGGTCTGGCAATCTGAGGCAGTTATTCTTTGAACAGCCACACTTAGAGTTCTCCTCTGTTAAACAGAGGGGGAAAAGTAATCCTGCCCAGGGCAATATCAGCTTCTATGTTCAAATAACTCTTTTTGCTGCCACCTGCAAGAAAAATCCTTCAGCCTCATTTGATTTTTCCAAATTCTCCTAACCAAAGAGAGTGGTTGCACTGCTCTTAGATTTAATACTAGAAATAAAAGAGAAAAAACTTATTGTTAACAACAAAAAATCATTTTCTTTGCTTTTGGGGCAAAAGAAAGAATAATGTTCTTCTAAATAAATTCAATCAATTCATAAATACTTATCAAATTGATCCTATGTGCAAGACATTTGTGGTAGTGGTACTTTAACTGGTTTTTGTTGTTGTTTTGTTGCTGGTTTTTTTTTTTTTTTTTAGACAGAGTGTTGGTCTTGTCGCCAAGGCTGGAGTGCAATGGCACGATCTCGGCTCACTGCAACATCTGCCTCCCGGGTTCAAGCGATTCTCCTGCCTCAGCCTCACCCATAGCTGGAATTACGGGTGTGCGCCACCATGCCCGGCTAATTTTGTATTTTTAGTAGAGATCGGGTTTCACCATGTTGGCCAGGCTAGTCTGGAACTCCTGAGCTCAGGTGATCCGCCCACCTCGGCCTCCCAAAGTGCTGGGATTACAGGGGTGAGCCACCGCACCTGACCACTTTAACCCATTATTAACAGTTCATGTAATGCTTAATTCACTGAAACGTGACCAGTGCTCACATTACTTTTACAGATCAGGTAACTCTGTTTTAAAAGTTATTCCTCTGGTTCTCAAGGTTAACAGAGATGAATAAAAGTTGATACTGAAAATCGCATACAATTTGCTTTATTTTAAAATGTTCATTCTTTGCGTGGGGGTAATTAGCACTGAACAGTGTTAGCCACTCTCTTCAACTATGTATGTTTTTACTAATGCAAGAATGTTAACTGAAATAATTGATCAAAGGGTAGGGGGAGCTAATTTACTTTAAGCCAACCGAATTAGCGAACTTCTTTTCGCTATAAGGAGTGGTCATGTGATGCTGCAATGCAAATGAATAAATTAAGCATTTCGTACATAAATGCAAAATAGCACACAACTCCTTATCCTCCAAACTTCTGCAATCACGTTTTATCGTCGGGAATTACACAGACAATGTGCTGCCAAATTAACTGAGTTTGGGCCCAGGTTGGATTTGCAACACCTGAATATAGCATATGGAGGGAAGTGACAAAAGCATGAGCCAAGTAGCCGCATTCGCCTTCCCCAAACCACGTTGAGTCTGCCCAGATGTTGCCCAACCTGAGCGGTCCCCCTGAGTTCAAAGCTTCGGGAGAAGGCGCGCAACGAAGACTTCCTGCCGCCTTCTCAGGCTCCCTAAACAGTTGGAGCCTCCCTAAATGGCCACGAGGTTCCCCGGCCTCGAGCCTGTACCAAGGGGCGCGCTGGCGAAGGCAACAGAAAGAGCCCAACACCTGCTTCTCGAAGGCCCAGCGAGAAACCTCGCACCGACCGCGTAGACCTGGCCGGCTGGGTGTGGGGCTCTAATCTCATTCTTACACCTGCTTAGGGAGGCAGGCGAGAGTTCTCCAGGTGTCTGGGTCCCGGAAGGACGAAAGGAAGCTGTTAATAGGCGTGCGCTGGGAGCGCAGCAGGGGACGCGCCTTGGTCGCTGGGCGTGGGAAGACCGGGATGCCTGGGCCGCGGCCTGAGGGACTGAAGGGACACGCCGGCTCGGAGATTTCCCTTTGCTTTTTCTCTTCCCCTCGCTGGGCGACTAGCCAAGGGCTGCAGTAGCTTTCCACTCAGCCCTGCGACTTTTACACATTTCTGCCCGGGCGCACTTAGCGCGCAGCGGCTCCTGGCGCAGTGAACACAGGGTCGAGTCCTCTTGGGACGCACCCCGGACGCCCAGGCCTTCCCCCGCAATCTCTCGCAGTCCTGTGGGGCTCCATCGCCGTCGGGGCATTGGGTTTCCTTAATCCAGGGCTTCCCCATCTTGGGCAGGAGGAGGAGTCAGAACCCCTCCCCTCCCTCTGTCCCTCTCCTCCTCCTCCTCCGCCCACGGCCAGCCTGATTTTTAAATCTAATCTCTTATTTAAAGTCAACAGAGGAGCAGGAACCCCGCGCTCCTGCCTACAAGATATTTTAAAACAATTCTCCAACCTCTCCCGTGAGGGACAGCCTTAAGGAACCTCCCTGTTTCCCCCTCTTGAAGATTTAGGTAGCAGACGTAGGGGGGCAGGGGTTCGAGGGTCGCAGCTGAAGGCCAAGAGCTCTGCGCAGTTGGGGAGGAGAATTTGGGCTGGGGGTGGTGCGGGGAAAGCGACTAATACAAGACGAATGAATCCCAAATAGCCACAATTTAACACAAGAGCGTCAACTTGAAGAGATTTGAATCAAACCGGGAGCCGAGCCCCCAGGAGACTCCCAGGCACGAAGCCTCCAGTGCCTCCGTCGGGGGAGGTGGGGGGCAGGTGATTTCCCAGCATGTGACCCTGAAGAGGGAGGGTCTTGGGCCATTACGGGATGCGCCCAGAGACTAGGCGCGCCCACACGCACGCACCCCCGGAGTAGACAGGCCGAAAAGACACTCCGCACCCCTCCCCGAGTCCTTGGCTCGGGACTGCGCCTCCGGTACTTTGCCCACCTCCCTCCCCAGCTGGGCGGGGACCACTGTTCTCCCTCATTCCCAAGGAGCCTCCGACCTGCTTGGACCCTTGGCAGTGAAAGGCTCCCAGCCTTCGCCCCTCCTTCCTTTCCCATTTCTTTCCCCCGCCTCCCGCCGACGCCCCCAGTTCTCTTGGGCTCGCCCTTCCTGAAAGTAGGCGAGGCCCAGAAGCTGAGGTTGGGGCGCAGAAGGAGGGGGGTGGGAAGAGGGAGGAGCCGAGCGCGGTGGCTGGGGGCGTGTCTTCCACTAGCCCAGCCCCTGGGTGCGCGCGGCGGTGGCGGCGGCGGCCGAGCCTCGCTTTGAGAGACAGGTATCGCTTAGGCGCCATGTTGTGAGCGGAAGTGGGGGAGCGCGCGGCGGTCGCTGTTCTGCTGGGAGCGGGCGCGGGAACCGGCGGGGGGGGCGGAGCCGTAGTCCCGGCGGCGGAAGGAGGAGAGGAAGAAAGGGGCGAGACCCGGTGCCCGGCGGAGGCGCGAGGCTCTCGCTCGGCGTGCGGGCGTCTCTGGCCAGGCGCGCGGCTTTCGGGCGGTCGGCGTCGGCGTCGAGCCCTCTCTGGGGCCGCTGCTGCTGCTGCTGCTGCTGCCGCCGCCGCCGCCGCCGCCGCCGCCACTGCCACTGCCGCTGCCGTGGGGCTCGGGCGGCGACGGAGCGGGGCCGGCCGTGGGGCGGGCGGGGAGGGAGGAGGCGGTGAAGGCGGCGGGCCGGGGGGGAAGATGCCGCTGGCGCAGCTGGCGGACCCGTGGCAGAAGATGGCTGTGGAGAGCCCGTCCGACAGCGCTGAGGTGAGTGCAGCAGGGCGGCCGGGGCCGGCGCATCTCCTCCCCGCGCCCCCGCCGGCTCGCTTCGCTCCCCGGAGCTGGCCACTCGGCCCGTTCTGATCCCGCTCACGTCTTCCCCCCGGGTTCAGGGTTTTGGTTTGGGTTGTTGGGCTGGGTCTGTTTGCCCGTCTGTCTGTTCCTCCCACCCGCACCTTCACCTCCTTCCTTCGCTCGGGGGGCTGCCAGTGTGTGGCGCGTGGGGTTTGGAGTGGGCGCTGGGGCTTTGCAAGAAGCCAATTTTAATCAACTTTGCGTGGGGGAAGCGGGAGGCGGAGCGGGGGCCGGCGGGGAGTTGGGAAGTTTGGCCCAGCCAGGTCGGGGGCTTTCCCGGACCTTGGCGACTTCGGGAGTTGAGGGAGGAGTAGGGATCGGGTTCACCGGGGAGCAGGGACTGTCGAGTCCGGCTGAGGCAGGGGCTGCTGCGGGGAGACCAGCGCGCGGGGCACGGACGGCGGCGACCTGTGGGGGGTTTCGGGTAGGGGGTGCAGCGTTTTGCCTTCCCTCCGTCTGCCGCAGCTGTTGCTGCTGCTGCTGCGAAGAAAGTGGAAGCCTAAGGTCCCCTACCCCCTCCGTTTCTGAGGTCGCAGAGCTAGACCCCCGTCCCTGCGAGTTTAACTTGAGTTTCCTGTCCGTGGAGGTGAGAGGGTGATACTCAAGGAGATCAGCGGCCGCCGTAAAGGGCTTTCTGGTTTTCCTCGCCCGGGATCTGGTGACCGTCCCTGAGACACCCACCCCAGTGCCCAAAACCCAAACAGTATACCCAAACAGGGCAAAACAGAATTTCCCCGGGCGCATCACTCCACTGAGCTTTTCTGAACCGCCCCTGTCCCAGAACAACTCGGGGTCTGCGAAAATAATCCAGACAAGACCCATTCCAAGGTATCACCGCTCCTCTCCGGAGTGGAAAATCAATTCCTGATGGTGGCGCGTCTGTGATTCTTCCTTCTTGACTTTTTGCTGCCTTCTCTCCCCGCAGCGGACTTTGGGGGATTACAGGATGATAGGCTGCGTGTGTGTAATAGTTACTGAGTGAGTGACCCCATTTCTGGAAAGCATGACTGAAACGCGGGGGTGGAATGGGGCAGGCTCTGATGAGTGGTGTGCTTGGCGGCAGCCGCTGCCCTGCCGGCCTCCGCAGTGTGAGAGGTAGATAGGGTTACTGGTTACGTCAGTAAAACCGAGGCTCAGTTTGATCTGAGATGCGGGACACTTGCATTCTCCAGTGTAATGGAGAGGGCGGGGGATCAGTTCAAATCGCTTTTCACTTTTTTCCCCCAGTCACCTCCACTGCTGTATAAAAATTTTGCTTGTTCTCCTTAACGCACGCAGAGTTGTAATAGTGCTTATGATTGGTGCTTAGTATTTTGCGACTTGGATCATACTTGTAAAACCTGAACTAAATGCTGCTCTTCAATGGAAAAGACATTGATATATGTTGAAAGAAAATGAAAGAAAGAAAGGAAATCATGTTTTTAAGACTGACAGAATCACAAGAACTTTATTTAAAATTGTTAACCAGACTAATACTATGAATCTTTTATTAAAAAAAGCCAAATTTATGATGTTTAATCATCCTTTGGATGGGTAGTGTGAAAAACAGCATGCAAGAGCTCTTTTCATATTTTTCCCCGGAAAATTTTTTGCATTAAATAATATAGCTAAAAGGTTAATAAAATATTCTCAAAGTACTGAACTTGTGGAAAGAAATTAAATTTGCTTTGAGCCTTTTACATACAAACATTAATAATTGCAACTCAAGATCAGTCCACATTTCTGCTTGGCATTTATCGATGTGATAGGAAAACAATGTCATTTAAAACTCCACCTTATCCTTTTTCTATCTAGAATGCATTTGGATAAGGAAGCACAAAACTGATATTTATTTAGCACCAACTATATGCCAGGTACTGTACTACATTACTATTTCATTTTATCCTTCCTATGACCCAGCAGGGTAGGATTATGGTCCCCATTGTTATAGATTAGGAAACAAAATCTCAGAAGCTGAAAGGTACAACGATTATAAATAGTAAATGGCAGAGCCATAATTCAAAGCCGGGTGGATACAATTCATGTGCTTTGTTTTGTATCAGGGTAGCTGTTCCAAATCTTTTGTGGAAAAATTCGGGGTATAAATAAGCCAGTAGTTAGAGGTCATCTATTTTCCAAAAACAAATAGAGTATTATAAGAGGTCTCATTTGGTAAAGCCTTGTTATTTCAGTTACTGTCATGTTTTCCAGAACTTGACAGATAGGATTCCACAATTTGCTATTTTCAAAGAATTTTCTTGCTATTCTGGCATAAGGTATGTCAAACAGAGCCAATGTAGCCAAGATTTATTAAAACTAAATTCTAACAAATTGCCTTTAGATATTTAATTTCCTTTGCTTGTTCAGCTATTTCAAGTAAATTACTTCTGATACAATTTGGAAATATTGAAGACAGTGAGGGAAAGGTTGAAAAGTTCCACTCAGAGGTCTAATATTTTCACTATTATGCCGTTTCCTCCCCAGTAGGTTCCTATCAGATAATAATTGTATTTTACCAGAGTAATATCGTTTTTTTAAAGCGTCATTTACTTGAGTAAATACATCAAAATATTTCTCTCCAGGTTAAAAGATTTCAGGATTGGTCTGTGTAGGAGTTTACATTTGTGGTCTCATCCCTAGTACACTGTGAACTCTTGAAAGCAGACTTTTTTACCCACCCCCCCCCAATCCTCAGCATTCAACACAATGCCTGGCACTTACACATTGTGGACTTAATAAATATCTGCTGAATGAATCATGAAAGTCAGGAATAGGATGATTATGAATCTTATCTCTGTTTTTTATCATTTTAATCTCATTAAAATATGGACAATTTAAAAAGACCTCAGTGCCTCAGTAAAAACATAGGCAGTTTCTTCAGTTCCTTTACACTGGCCTTCCTGCTTTAAGACCTCACACGAATCTCATGGTGTTCAAAACAAAAAAACCCTTGTGGTTAAACTCAAACGTGGGTCAGAACATGATAGGCTAGAACTAGGCCAAATGTTTAAAGAAGCAAATTTAGGATAATAAAGGAAGTACTATGTAAGCAAAGTAAGGGTTGGTACAAGATAAAAAACAAACTAGCTTCCTAACTGGTCTAGGTGAATTCTTTAGTGAGTTACTTAAAGATGCTAATATGCTTTTGAATATTTGACTGTATAGAGAATGGATAGGTAGGAATTATGGCTCTTCTGTTCTACAAATCCCTTGCCACTGCTGTCAGAGACAGCATTTACTAGATCATAAGCCTGACCTAGAGTGATACTTTTTTCTCCGCTGCAGTAGAGTAGGTATAAATGATAGTAGATCTAAATATGAAGTTTTCAAAATAATAAAACTATGGAGGTTATTTTTGTTTTACAGAAATGTGTTACATAAAATAGCCACAATATAATGTGTTGTATACAATGTGTATTACACAATGTGTTGTATGAAAATAGCTACCTCGACTTCCTTTAAATAACAGGTACCCATGATGCACTGAAAAATATCAAAAAATATCAATTATATAAGTATTTTATTATAGAAAATGAGGCCTTTGTGTGGGAGATCATGTTTAGTGAATGTGCAGCCATTTTTAACCTCAAAGATTATATAGTATTCTATAGTATAGTACATAGATTTTATAGTATTTCTACTATATCAATATTATGTAGATTTCTTATTTTATCTATAGGGAAAATGTTCTGTTAAAGTATAATCACTGATTTTGAAAAAAATGTTTTATTGTTTCTTTTCCTTTTCCTGTTTTATTTTTACCACCTTTCAGGTTTTTTTCTTTCCCCTAAGTGAAGATCTGAGGAGAGGAGAGGTATTGTTACATGTCAACTGTCAAGTAACTGTGACACATTACTGAACACTTCATTGTTTTCAGTGATTATGATAGAGGATGTCAGTTTTGTAAAATGTAGAAAACTTTGCTTTATTTTGGCAGCTTGGTCCTGTAGTAATGGGGTAGATTCAAAATGTGAAACTTGCTGAATGCATTTAAATTTTATTAATAAAACTTTTATCTAATTACAGGAACAAATATAGGCAGACTTTGTCTTCTCTTTAGTGAACATTTCTGGAAACCACAATAAGTATATCTTATTTTTAATAAGAAGGGTGGCATAATTGGACTGTGTACTCCTGACCAAGGACTTGACATTTGCTAAATTATGGAATGACCAAAAATATAGATCACTTATCTAGAAGTCTGAGTTGCAGAACGATTGTCCTAAAGTTTTTTAAAATTTTTATTACTAAGAAACTCATACCATTGTGATAATTAACAAGATTTGCTCTACAGTTCAATGCTCAGGGACATGTGATCTGCCAGACAGTGAATGATGGGTAAGGTCACAGTTGCCTGTTGACCCAGTGCAGAATGGGTGCTTTAGACTCAATGGTTCAGATTGTAATGAATGACACACTGACATGTTGGTAGTCTCACTGGTAATGCCTGCGTGTGATAGTGCTCAGTTGTTTAGGTGCTTTGGTGGATAACACATTTTAAAGCATTGGAATGCAGCTGTGCAAGTACGTATATATATACACACATCCTGTTCCCCAATTCACATAAATAGAAAAAAACAAGTATCTAAATTGTAATACCTAGCATTCGATATCTTCCTTCCACCCCGCTCCCATCAGTGTGTTCTTTTGGAATTAATACAGTGACCTGTATCATTAACTTGGAGATATCAGATCTCACATATTCTGGTTTATCAGTTTAACACCAAAAAGCATTAAAGCAAAGAAAAACTACCCTATTTAATCATTCAGTAAAAACTACCATGTTTAATCATTAAGTTTTGTCATGATTTAGCAAAACAAACACAAATGTGTGTGTGTGTTTTATAAAACAGGTTCAGGATAAAATGTATCCATATAGCACATAATGATTATTTTAATACATTTGGCCTACTTATTTTTTGACAGTTTACCAAGTTGTACAATTTAAAAGCCAATATTTATTAATCCCTAATGTACAGAAACATAGGAGGAAGTTGTCTCTTTGGTTAAACAAACTGTACACCAAAATTTTTACTTTTTAATTGATAAATAATATTTGTACATTTTTATGGGGTCATGTGATATTTTGTTCCGTGCATAGAATGTGTAATGATCACATCAGGGTATTTGGGGTATCCATTAATCATTTCTGTGTGTTGGGAACATTTCAAATCTTCTAACCATTCTGAAATATATAATACATTGTTATTAACTATGGTCACCCTACTCCACTCTGCTATCCATTGTTAGAACTTATTCCTTCTATCCAGTTGTATGTTTGTACTGTGCCTATTAACCAACCTTTCTTCACCCCTACCCCCTCTGTAACCCCCCACACTCGTCCTATCCTCTAGTAACTCTCATTCTGAGTAGAAACTCCCTACCCATGAGCCCCACATGTGAGTAAGAACATGCAATATTTGTCTTTTTGTCATGTGGCCTGTTTTAAGCAAATATGTTAGTTACTGGTAATTAAGTATTTTGGTTTTTGCTCATTCTTAAAACTTAGAAGGGACTTTGTGGGGTTATTTGGATTAATAGCAAAGTGTTAAAGAACATAAGCTCTGGAGCCATAAAGACCTGTGTTTGAGTCCTGGCTCTGTCACTTAATAACTTTGTAACGTTATGCAAGTTATATTTAATATCTCTATACTTCAACATCCTAATTTGTAAAATAGGGATGAAAATAATGTCTACCTCATAGAGTTTTGGTGAGAATTAAATGAAATGATAATATATGTAAAGTACTTGGTTCAGTACATGGTTTAAGTTTTTAATAAACAACAGTTACAATGAATCGTCCCTCTTAAAGAACTGTCTGAGTTTGTTTTTCCTCTAGGGTAATTTTTTAGAATCCAGCAAAACAATTAAAAGTGATTTATTTGATCGATCAGTTTAAATAGTCATGGTAATATCTGAATGTAATTGAAAGGGCAAGGGGAACAGAAATCTCTTGAATCTTGTCCTTTTTGCATTGATCCCTTCCTCAATATTGTCTTTAAAGGGAAAAAACAGCATTGTGAAGAATATATGTGGAAGAAGGAAGAAAGGAAAGTTTGTTCACATTTTTAACATTGCTCAGATTGGAAGATGTCTCACAATCCATGGCATGTCATAGTTTAATTAGCAGCATGTTTTTCCTTAATATATAAAATAATAGTATATCTTACACTTGATTGTATCTTTTAATCAGTGAAATATAGTGTATCCTGTATGTTTACCTCTTGAAGGTAATGTGTCCCTGAAGAAATGGTTAAAGTCAGTTTATAGCATCAATAGGTAGAATTTTAACTTTCTTTGTAAAGCATACCGACACACAATGTGCACACCTTTTTATGTTTTAGGATGAATCCGTTCTGTTAATTTTTAGGGAAAGAAATTAATATATCACACCTCCTTCCCCATTGCTATACATACATTTGTTATAGTTATTTGGAAATGCTATAAGGTAACTGGGTTTTCCTGTCTATAAATGTAGTCCTTTAGATTTTGCCTGTAATGTGGTATTGGTTCTTACAGAACTCTAAATAGTATATATAGTATTTTTCAAGCTGAAAAGTCTCTGGAGATATGATGTTAAAAGGTGTATCCATGCCTCAAGAATCACCCCTCTCCAAAAAACAAGATAGTGTGGCATAATCAAGTAAGTTGGGGAAATGTGGCATTAAATAAGATTTAACCTGTCTTTACTGTATAATTTAGAACTTTTAAGATGTTGTATACAATGAATCCGCAAAACGGATATGGCCCACAGCATTTGAGACTTGATGTCAGAACCCCTTTTTTGTGAACCATCTATTGAAGTCTCAGTGGACACAAAGTGCTTTGCAGAACACAGTTTTGGAAAGTCTGATAACTACAGTAACGTGATCCAGTATTGCCTGGAAATGAGCTATTATGTTTAATTGACTGTATTGAAGTTTTTTCATTAACTGTCAAGAGTTTTGTTTCATTTTGGATTGAAATCTTTCTAAATTGTATAAAAATGTTCCATCTTAATAGTGAATATAAATGTAATAATAATTTAGATAAAAGTTAAAAATAATTTACACTTTTGATTCGGTGTTCTGAAAATTAATGGTCATATTCTACCTTAATATCAAGCTAATTGCCCCTACTAAATGGCTTGTACATTGACTGTTTCTGTAACTTATGTCTAATATTTGTAGTTTAAAAATTTTCTTATATGCCACTTTATGCCACTGTTAATCTGCTTTTCTCTCCCATTTTCCTGTTAAAATTAATTGCTTCTCATTTTCACTTACTAGAGAATAGACATCTAGGATTAGTAATATACAAAAGTTACAGCTTCCAAATAATGTAAAATAGCATCCTCACCCTTTTTCTGGTCTCTGCTCATCATGTACAAATACCTCTGGGGTCAGGGGTGTTTGCTGGGCATATTTCCAAATAATGAATAGTGATTTTATGTTTTACATACCATAACAGAACGGCTCAATTGCTGGCATTACCTGCCCTGCATATTTAAGTTCCTCTCTTGAAGATGTCAGCTGGAAAGTAGAACTAAAAATGAACTAAAAAACAGGCAGCTTTAAATTGAAAGCTAGCTTACTGCCCTGCCTGGAGTCAGCTCTCCACATTGTGAGTCCTTTTCTGTTGTTCTCATAAAATAGTGTTAGTTTCCTAAATATTTGTTACTCTACACTTAGGTGTAAATCTAAAAGCTCTTTTAGATTTCTTGTCATAATAGAATTACAACCATAGCATAAGTTAAATCAGATTTTCCCATCTTAACTAGTATATCTACATACATACCTTAAAAACTAGTTTTGTCCACCGTATAAATTGATTTTTATAATCTTACATATGGTGATGATCTCATCTTCAAATCTGACCTGGTCATTTAGATTTCTGTGAGCTTGGCTCTAATTCTTTGGGCCACAAAGCTTGTTACAGGAAACTTGGTTCAGTCATTTGATATGTGTTAGAAGCAGATGTCAAGTGATAGCCTGAAGCAAAAGATCATTTTGACATTAATAGATTGAAATGCATCTCAAGTGCAGTGGTTTGGGATAAATTTTCACTTCAGAAATCTTGTAAAACCTATAGCAAAAACCTCAGCTATCTAGAATGTTACTTCATTTCTTCACATTTAGGAACAGAGGCATCTATCTGAAAATAATACAAAATAATAAAGATCTACTTAAAATCACAAAAAATTTCTAGATCAGCACTGTTTAGTACAGTAACTGCTACCCATATGTGGCTATTGAACACTTGAAATGTGGTTAGTGTGGAAGTGAATTTTTTAATTTTAACTAATAGTCACCAGTGGCTATTGGCTACCATGATGAACAGTACAATTCCCAGTTACAGTATTAGTACAAATTGAATGCATTTTTTACACCACTATTTTTTTCATTTCTACCTTGTATGATTTATATCTTGAAATTAATAGGCTAAAGCTTTTCTAAAAACAAATATTTAACATGCTTTTTCAGATTATTTTTAATCAGGTTTGTTTTGCCCTTTTCTATCCTGAAGATTCTGATAAACCCTCTAGGGTGGTACATACCCCACAAATCAGCATTCTTTTCTTCCTACAACTTTAATAGTTTTACTGTGACATCTCATTCAAGTGATAACACTAAAGCATTGGGGGAAATTTAAATATCAAAAAATGTTGTAATTATAAGTTTCCTCTTGTGCACAGAGCTTACAGACAGAGATATAAACAGTAAGACTAATGTCTCTGGGTAGAAAAATACACAATTATCTTCTATATTATTGGATCAATAAATTACTGTATGGTAATTTGTTTAAATATTGTGTTGCATCCACTGTACTGTGCTAGTTAAAACTGAAAAAGTGGATTGGTGCATCTTGAAATATGAAAGCATTTAAATTTTTTTAGCATAGAATTTTAGAGCAGAGAACAATTTAGCTCTACCCTATTTATATAAGAAAATTGAGACCTGTTCAGGCAGACCTGCTTCAGGTGATATGTTAACAAAGTCATAGTTGGGGTGTGCAACACATTGATTTCACTAAAATTCATTTTGTCATCCACAACATATCAATACAACTTTTTAATTTTATCAAAACTATCTTAAATACGAATTCTGAAAGAACCACAATGGACAAAAGTTCAAATATTACTTTTTCTCTACCCTCTGCTAATTTTCACTCATTTGCTACGTCAAGAGTACTCAAATACAAAATAATACACAGTCTTGCCTTAGCCTTAATTTATAAGTCTGGAAAATACAGTCCTTAGTTTACAAAAACAACTTCAGAATGTTCCTACCTACAAACGAAGGGTGAGGGGTACATTGAGATCACTGCTCTTTCCCAAGTGAAGATGGAAGGAAGTTCACGTCTATTGAATGCTCCCCTTGATAAGTCACTTTGTGTATATCAACTTGAATGAAGTATACATAATTATCCTCAACTTACAGATGAGGAAACTGAAGCCTAGAAGGGTTAAATAACGTGCTCATGGTTGCACAGCTAGTAACTGAAGAAGCCAGAATTCAAACCCAAGTCTCACAGATTGCAAATTCTATTGACTTTTCACTACACAGCCCTGTTTGAGTTGAGAACATCCAGGTGAGTAACTCAGTCTAAATGAAATCTGCTACCGGGGAAAAAGGATCCAGGTAGTTTACATGAGTAGCTATTATGTAGAGAATAACCTAGAGAGATAGGTGACTTCTCACATATATAAATACATGTATGTATGTAGCATGAAGCCCTCTTCTCACCAAGGAGGCCTGTAGAGATGATGTGATCCTAGCATGAACTAGGAATGCTATTCACAATAGAGACAGTGCTTAAGTAGTCAATAGGTAAAGTTAGAAAAGTTAGTAAAACCATGTGAGGTTGATGGTAGTTTCCAAATACAGTGAGTTAAACAGGTTTTTGTGAGTTGGCTTGAAAAACCGCATTTATGACATTGTATGGGAAGATTATTTGAGATTTCTAATGAGCTGTCTTACAAATAAAATGTCTAACGTTTGATACAAAAATTACAGTACTTGGAAAAAGGGGGGAGGGATGCCGCCTAGACATTACTTAACACCTCTCTTTACAGAAGCCCCTAGGTGTATGCCTGAGTAAATGTGCTCTGTTCTTTGATTGCAGCTTATTAAATCATTACCTCTCTATCTTTGCATCCTCTTTTCAGAAAAATCTACTTGATGTTCCCTCAAAGTGCTAGAAAACAGAATTTGGCTCAACCCAGAAAGGTTAACAATTATCTTACTATCATATAAGAAAAGGAAATTTAAAAGGAAAGTTATGCAATCTTTTTTTTTGTTTTGTTTTGTTTTTTTCTTAGAGTGTCAGGTCAAATAGCCCTAATTAATTCTTTTCTCACTCTATCACCCAGAGCTTTTGCTCTAATGCTGATACGGAAGTTCCTTGTATATGTATGTATTCTGTCACCCAGGCTGTAGTGCAGTGGCGCAATCTCGGCTCACTGCAACCTCTGCCTCCTGGGTTCAAGTTATTCTCTTGCCTCAGCCTCCCAAGTAGCTGGGACTACAGGCACCCACCACCATTCCTGGCTAATTCTTATATTTTTGGTAGAAATGGAGTTTCTCCATGTTGGCCAGGCTGGTCTCGAACTCCTGACCTCAGGTGATCCATCTGCCTTTGCCTCCCAAAGTGTTGGGATTACAGGTGTGATCCCCTGTGCCGGCCATCAAGTTGGAATTATATATTGCTGCTTTTTATTACATGGGATTATAGTTTAAAATGACATGCCTATTTAGGCTGGTTTTGGAAAACTTAATTTATATTAATTTTCATTTCCATTTTGATATCCATGTACCTTTTGTAAGCATTAAATTAGTACCATGGATAGAAGTTGTAAAGTTTATGCTGTACTCATCAACCATAGGTTAAACTTTTCTTTCACTTTGATGCTTTTTATTCCTAAAATTTCAGTAATCTTTCTGGCATTCCGGACAGGAAGACACCCATCATGCTTGTTAGAAGGCAGGAGAAATCCTCCAACAAGTAAGA